>NC_133454.1:129915812-130221790 GCF_048565385.1 Saimiri boliviensis
CCCCTAACCCTCTGCAGAGAGGAAGCCCTGGTCCCTGACCACCTCTGTACCACCTCACTCCATGACCTGGTTCCAGAGTGCTGGGCCGTGAGATGGCGCCTGTGCCAGGCCAGGCCAATCATCAGACCCTCCCCTGGGAATGTGGAGTAGCGGTGGAGGGTCTGCACATCACAGCTGGGGCAATGAGGCGGTCACCGCACAATACCAGCGGAGGGACCCACGTGCTTCCAGTGCCCCAGGAGGCAGGGCCATGCCTTCTGCCCTCCACGACCAGGAAAGGCCCTGGTGTCCTTAGCCCAAGGTCCATTTCTTCCTGTAACCCAGCTCAGGCAAGCTCTGTATTTCTTGCAACCAGAAGAGTGCCATCTTTGGCATCCTTCAGTCTGTCTCACGCTGGGTGGAAGCTGTTGTTACCCCAGGCATCATCTGGGGTCCTGGCTTGGTGACCCATTCCTCCCGGCGAGCTGCCCTGGACGCCGCAGGGCTCCAATCTCGAAACACTGGCATTTACCATGACAACCAAATAACGTCCCCTCCGCGTTTCCAAACATCTCCTCCACACGAGAACCAGGCGCCGCAGACGTTTCTGGCTTACTTTTTGTCAAAGGGCAGTGACAGTGACCAGACGGAGGCACTCACTGAACATGCAGGGGTCAGATGTCTCTGGTGTCCATTGCAAAGACAGCCAGGCCCTGAGGTATGGCCAAGGACCTTTGGGCTGACTTCAAATGAGCACAGAGCATCTCCGGGTCAGGCAGCCTCGGTTCATCTGCCCTGAACGGGAGCCAGTCCTCCAAGACCTTTGAGGGGTCCCAGACAATAATATACTGAACTTTTTCATTCTTTTCCCCAAGTGCTACGTCCCAAATTTATTTTTGTAAACTGACCATAAGCACAGACGCCACAGGAAGAGCGGGAAGAGGATGCCATGTGTTCTGCAGAGCAGGCGGAAAGGCCTTCTGATGTGCAGATCCCCTGCTGACCTCCAGGGCAGGTTTTAACATACACAAGAAGGGCGGGGAGCAGTGGCTCATGCCTATAATCCCAGCACTTTGGGAGGCCAAGGCGGGTGGATGGCTTGAGGCTTGGAGTTCAAGACCAGCCTGGCCAACATGGCAAAACCCATCTACAAAAAATACACAAATTGGGCCGGGCATGGTAGCTCACGCCTGTAATCCCAGCACTCTGGAGGAGCTGAGGCAGGTGGATCATGAGGTCAAGAGTTTGAGACCAGCCTGACCAACATGATGAAACCCCATCTCCACTAAGAATACAAAAAATTAGCCAGGCATGGTGATGTGCACCTGTAATCCCCATTCCTTGGGAGGCGGAGGCAGGAGAACTGCTTGAACCCGGGAGGCGGAGGTTGCAGTGAGCTGAGATCGCACCACTGCACTCCAGCCTGGGCGACAGAGCAAGGCTCTGTCTCGAAAAAGCAAAAACCAAAACGACAGCAAAAAAAAAAATTATACAAATTAGCCGGGTATGGTAGTGTGCACCTATTAATACCAGTTACTTGGGAGGCTGAGGTGGGAGGATCACTTGAGCCCAGGATTTTGAGGCTACAGTGAGCTGAGATTACATCACTGCTCCGCAGCCTGGGTGGCAGAACGAGAACCTTTCTCAAAACAAAACACACAAGAAGGATTCCGATGCAGGCAGAATTTCTGAACAGGACAGATCAGAAGGTGAGTGCAGACAGCTGAGTCACATCTACTAAAGCCCTGAACACACATGAACGCGGCCCCATGAACCTGGCAGGTTATTTTGCTGTGTCCTCCGCCACATGGCAGGACCTTAACTAATGGTGGTGATTGCCACGGCTACTGCTGGGAACGGGGAGCATGGGAGCTCCCCGGAGGTTGAGGTCAGTTCTGACCTGGCTGACGAAGGAGGAGGAAGTCACAGCAGAGACGGGGAAATGTTATCATATGTTAACTATACGTGGACAGAGCCCACTCCGTGACCACAGCCATCCTGACGTCCCATGGGTAAATGCTCAGGACAAGCCCTAGAAGAATTCTGTAGGACACCCATTTCACAGACGCGAATGCTGAGGCAGGGCACAGTTAAGGGATGGCTTAGTGCACATGCTCAGTGTCGGGCCGATGGAGCTTGCGGCCATGGAACAGCCAGCCGGCAGAAGTGTGCAAGTGTCGTGATTTGGGGTTCAGGGAGAGACTTGGAGCCATGGCAAGTGAGTCCCTGTGATGGCCGAGCACGGAGGCCGGGGAGAGAGGAGAGATGAGGAGCCAGCTGCAGGCCTGGGGTCGCCGGTGGGGTGGGCGGGCTCCGAGGGCCCAGGGTGGGAAGCCCTCAGAGCTGAGTCTACTGAGCCTACGCTTTCAGGGACGAGGGGGACGGGTGGTGAGTGAGAACAGTTCCCCCAGAGAAGTAAAGGAGGATGGATACTGGGACTCCCTGGCTGCTGGACTCGAAATTCAGAGGCCAGGAAAGGGTGGGGTAGCTGGAGAGCTTTTCTGGGCGCTCTCCCGGATCAAAACCACCACCACCTTTGCACTAAAAATCCCTGAGATGGATGTGATTTTAGGGCTGCCGTCCGCCTCCTTGGTGGCCATGGGAAGGCAGGGCCTTGACCCTACTGGCTCTCCCCACGCCTGGGGGCTGCGCCATCCCCCCAGGCGGGCCTGGCTCCCTCTTCACAATGCCCTAAGGGCTGCCTTGTGATGAGTAACCAGGCTCTGAAGTCAAGGGCGAGCAACAACCACACACAAGCTCTGACTTGCGAAGAGCACTGTGGAGGACTGTGTCCCACGGCTCCTCTGGGCTGTGGAATGGGGCAGGAGAGGCGCTTACAACACGTGGGGGGCTGTGGACACCTGGCTGAATGTGGACTGGGCTGGAGTCCATGAGGCCGGTGAGGTAGGCAGAATTTACAACGCCCTTCGCCCTCGGCCTCAGCCCCACCATAACGTCAGGGTTGATGGCAACAGGGAGATTACTAGGTGGGACCAAACTAATCTCATCATCTCATGAGCCCTTTGAAAGCAACTATTTGGCTGGGTGTAGTGGCTCACCTCTGTAATCCAAGCACTTTGGAGGCCAAGGCGGGCAGATCACCTGAGGTCGGGAGTTCAAGACCAGCCAGGCCAACATAGTGAAATCTTGTCTATATTAAAAGAAAAAAAGAAAGCAACTATTTTTCCCTGGCTGGTGGCAGAAGGGGAAGTCAGAGAGATTAGAGAACTCCAAGAGCTGGGGAGGCCAGTCCCACAGACTCAGGGAGCACAATCCTGCCTGCAGCCTGGATGTGCCCAGAGGCGACCCCCCACCCCCAGTTGCCTCACTGTGGATACACAGAGCCTCGGGGCGGTGGGGGGGTGTGAGCGGCCACGCCTGTGGTCAGGGGTTCCACAGCACAAAACAGAGGGTACTGGGGCTGCAGTTCCTTCACAGATTTTTTCTTTTTCTTTTTCTGAAGATTTATCTGCAATCTCACCCGAGAGAGAGAGAGAGATTGAGAGAGAGGGAGGGAGAGAGGCATGTGGGTGAAGGGAAGTCCCTGAACGTTTTTCCTTCTTCTCTCCCTTGAAATCTACCCTCATCTCTGAACTCTACTCTTGACTCTTTATCCCAAAGAGGCAAACATCACAGCAGTGGGCTCCGGGCGGGGGGCGGGGGAGGGTCCCAGGACTTCTGGGCCATCCTGTCTGTGACTGCTGAGCTCCCGCCACGTGCAGCCCGGAGTCTTCTCTGGCCACGCTGGCCCTGGGCGGTGGCATCCCTCCCCCCCATTTAGAGGGCTCAGGGTCACCCGGGTGGCAACGTGGCCGAGCCGTCCAGCCCTAAATCCCCCCGTGCTGTACCCACACGCCTCCCTCCCACGTAGCCTCCTGCCGTCTCTGCAAGTTTTAAATCAGACACTGCTCAGGCTGTGCCCGGGCTGCTGAGCCAAATGCGGGATCAGAACCACAAGGAGGGAAGAAGTTACTGATGGGGATGAAAGACAGAAATAACTTTTCTTTTTTAAAACCAAAGATGCTGATGGGCGCCTTGCAAGGCAGAGAAACACGCAGGCAGAGCACTGGGCGTGCGCGGAGCTTGGAGCCAGCACGCCCGCCCGGCTTCCAGGCCCAGGACGCTGCTCCTGGGGCACAGTCTCTGCTCAGGCGAGTGTTGGGTGCAGGACCCACCTCGAGGGCAACAGAAGGGTGGGGACCTCAGCTCCCAGAGTTGCTCAACCTACGGGCACAGAGCTTTGATTTGAAAAGCCACGCGTATGGCAGTAATGCTGCCAACTGGCTCAGCTCACTCGTTTCTTCGCTCGATCAGCTGCAGATCATTCATCAAGCACTTTCTGGGCTCCTGGGACTGACCTCGCCGGGGAGGGGAAGAGAAAATAAGGTCCCTGTGCAGAATGCCCAGGCAGACGTCACAGCACACGGACCTCGTGGGGACAGCAGCCTGGGCTCCTGCGGCTGCCGGCACAGACCACCAGGCTCGGCAGTCTCCCCTCACAGAGCTGCAGGCCGGAAGTCTGAGCAGGTCTGCTGGGCTGAAGGTAGAACATCCTCGGGCTTCCTTCCTGCTGGAGGCTCACGGCGGGTGGCCTGGCCCCAGAGGCCTCAGTGCTCCTTGGATCCTGGTCCCTGCCTCCACCTTCAAAGCCGGCAAAGGTGGGGCGGGTCCTTGTACCCATCGCATAGCATCCCTCTGACTCTCAGCTCTGTGCCTCCTCTTCCACATTTAAGGACTGAGCGCACCCAGATAACCCAGGGTATTCTCGGCATCTTAACGTCAGCTGACAGCAACCTGCATTCCCTCTGTGACCTTCCCCACCCCATGACCACGAGGCAGCCAGATTCAGAGCTTCTGGGCAGGAGGATGTGAATGTCTCTGGGGGCCACTATTGTGTCCACCAGAACCACAAAGAGACCACCCCTGTTGGACAGCACAGCTGGGCAGACTAAGCTCAGAAAACTGTTCACCTCGCCTTCACAACAGAGCCCCAAACTTTCAACAGGACAGAAATTACGCAGGTGAAAGAGAAGCGGCTTCCAGGAAACACATTTCCCTGTTCCCAGATATAGACAACACTCAGTTCCAATTCGGACTCTGCCACTTGAGGGGAGCCCTAGGGCGGGGCTCCGTTCTTGGAGACTCCTGGGGCGATGGGTGGGCGTGGTCCTTTTCTCATGCTGAGCTGCCAGCAGGATGGTTCCTCCCGTGGCTAACAGTGCCCAGCTCTGCCACAACAGCCCTTTCCCTGGTCTGTGCCACGAGCTCGGGGGGCCATACTCCCCTCCCTGGAATCACACTGGCTTCCAGTAGTGGAAGCTGCCTATCTGCTGGGATTCAGCACCGACAAGCACCCGAGTCCGTGGTTGCCCTTGTTTCCAGCTCCCCGGAGGACTGCGGTTCCTCCCGTGTGCGCGCCGGTGCGTGGCGTGTGTTGTCCACTCTGCTCCTCCTCTTTGCCCGGTGCTGGGATGCCTGGGTAAGACCTCAGCAGCGAGGCACAGGGGGAAGTTTGCCAAAAGAACCATGTGCTTTGAATTCCCTTAACAGGCACATGGGTGTGTGTGGGTAGGGGTGGCACCAGCCCTGCCGGGTATATGCCGGTGGGTCCCCAGCACTCTGATGCCACGCAGGAGCCAGATCTATGGACCAAGCAAGCAGGGGCCGGCAGGCTGGGCTGTGTTTCCATCCTCCGACAAACAGAAACCGCGTGGCATAGCCAGCAGCTCCTGGCATGGCTGGATTTTCTTAGTCGGCTCGGGAGGATGACGGAGGCGCCTCAGGCGGAGCAGGGCTGCGGTACTGACTTGCCACTTCACGAAGCAGCCTTTTTGCAAGGCACAGCTGTGTGTCCTTTCGCAGAACCCCCATAGCAGTGGGGCTTGGGCCTGGACCAGCCACGGCCCACACAGCCGTGGCTTCACGTCCGGAGCCGAGGGGGAGACGGGCAGGCTCACGAGGTGGCCGAGGGTGCCCAGCAACTGCATGTTCCACTGACGGTCAGAATGCCAGGGTGAGAAGTCAGCCTCCAAGAGTTTGAGGCAGAAGATGGGAGGGAGATGCCTCCAGGCGGCAGGGCTGTCACAGTGCTGGGTGTCTGTCACAGCATCGGGTGTCCGTCTGTCATAGTGCCGGGCGTCCGTCACAGCACTGGGCGTCCGTCACAGCACCGGGTGTCTGTCTGTCACAGCGCCGAGTGTCTTCTGTCACAGTGCTGGGTGTCCGTCACAGCACCAGGTGTCCGTCTGTCATAGCGCCGGGTGTCCGTCACAGCACCGGGTGTCTGTCCGTCACAGTGCCGCGTGTCCGTCATAGCGCCGGGTGTCTGTCACAGCGCCGAGTGTCTGAACGTCACAGCACCGGGTGTCTGTCATAGCGCCGGGTGTCTATCACAGCACCGGGTGTCAGTCTGTCACAGCGCCGGGTATCTGTCCATCACAGTGCCGGGTGTCTGTCACAGCACCAGGTGTCCGTCTGTCATAGCGCCGGGTGTCTGTCATAGCACCGGGTGTCTGTCACAGCGCCGGGTGTCCGTTACAGCACCGGGTGTCTGTCTGTCACAGTGCTGGGTGTCCGTCACAGTGCTGGGTATACGTCACGGTGCCGGGTGTCCATCACAGCACCGGGTGTCCGTTACAGCGCTGGGTGTCTGTCCGTCACAGCACTGGGTGTCTGTCGAAGCATCCAGTGTTCGTCACAGCGCCGGGTGTCCGTTACAGCACCGGGTGTCTGTCTGTCACAGTGCTGGGTGTCCGTCACAGTGCTGGGTATACGTCACGGTGCCGGGTGTCCATCACAGTACTGGGTGTCCGTTACAGCGCTGGGTGTCTGTCCGTCACAGTGCTGGGTGTCCGTCACAGTGCTGGGTATACGTCACGGTGCCGGGTGTCCATCACAGTACTGGGTGTCCGTTACAGCGCTGGGTGTCTGTCCGTCACAGTGCTGGGTGTCCGTCACAGCACTGGGTGTCTGTCGAAGCATCCAGTGTTCGTCACAGTGCCGGGTGTCCGTTGCTGCCACCGTGTGATCTTGATCTGTCCTTTTCTACCATCCATCGTACCTCGCCGTGTGCCACACACACCATCTAAATGTAAAACACGCTCCGTTCTGAATGCTCACAGCAGCTCTACAAGACAGGTACCAGCAGCACTGGCCTCTGCTGAGCTCAGGTCCACGCCAAAGATCTTTGCCAGTGTCCAAGCTCTGAGGACTGCCTTGTGGCCATGCTCAGCGCCTTCTTCCTTCCAATAAGCTGCTCCGGCTCACTCTATAGCTATTTGCAAGCAGCAGCTCCTCCCTCTACCCCAGGGCCAGGAAGCTCAGCGCCTCTCCCAGCCTCCCTCCAGGAGCGCCTGGGTTCTGGCCAATGAGATAAGAGCAGGCACCTCCCAGGAGGGGCTTCCTTTCCCCAAACCAAATCTCTCCGGAGCCTGCAGCTTTTCAGTCCTTCCCTCTTCCCTGTCTGGAACGTGGAAGAGGATCTACAGCCGTGCTGTCCCCAGAGCACGCTGAGGACATGGAGGAGGAGGAGGGGAGAAGGAGCCACGGGCCCAGATCGCCGTGGCACAGCTCTGCCCGCCTGGCCCCTGCCTTGTTGGGTGAGATGAGTAAAGCCCTGTGTGTTTAGGCAACAATTTCTGTTTTTCCCAGTCAGGCAGCGTCCTAACTGCAAGGCCATGCCTTATGTGTGCCTTTTAGCCACAAACAGCCCCATGAGACAGGAACTGTCATTAAATAATCGCTTATCAAATGAGGAAACTGAGGCACCGGAAGGTTAAATGGTGTTCCCCTGTAACACACTCAGAGCTGGTGATTAGATTGGTATCTTAACATTTCTGCAGTAATGCAAACAGAGACTCCATGAAAGGAATCCACCCGGAAGAAAAGCAGGTGTGATCTGTTCATTTCCCAGGTCACCCAGCTACTGAACATCAGAGCTGCGATCCAAACACAGGTCCTCCTGGCTCTGTGAGTCGAGGTCATCCCACAGCATCTGGCTGCAAAAGATTGGTTTTACCTGTAGCGTTTTTTTTTTTTTTTAAAGAGGCAGAGTCTTGCTGTATTGCCCAGGCTGAAGTCCAGCAATGCAATCATAGCTCACTGCAGCCTTGAACGTGTGTGGTCAAGCAGTTCTCCTGCCTCAGCCACCTGAACAGCTGAGACTATAGGTGTGCACCATCACACATGGCTATATATATATATATTTTTTTAACTTTCTGTAGAGGTGAAGTCTCACTATGTTGCCTAGGCTGGTCTTGAATTACTGGCCTCAAGCAATCCTCCCACCTCAGCCTCCCACAGCACTGGGATTACAGGCATGAGGTACGGTCCCACCTATAACATTTTTTAAAGGATAAATCTTAGAGGTGAATAGTGCCCTGTAGATAATATTTTTTGTAATGCTACACTTGAGAATTATTTGGGAATATGGGAAAAACATGGAATCCTAGGTTCTTGGAGGAGGGACCCTCATTGGAGAACGGGACAGGCTCTGCCTAGGCTTTCCCAGCCCAGAAGGGAGGGTGCTCACCTCTCCGCTGTTGCCTTTCCACCACTGGGCTCCTTCACCTGCTTTGCATGCTCAGTGGACGCCTCCCGTGTGCTGGGTGCCGGGTGCCCAGTGCCCATGGGGAGAGCAGGGTGGACTTCTTTTCTGCCCACACTAGCACTTCCTGCAGCTCTCGGGCCAAACCAGGCTGGAGACGCCATCAGAGGGGAGGCCACGCTCAGTTTCTGGTGATGCTTTCCAATTACCACCCTCCCAAATTGCCTGGACAAATGAATAAAGCTCTTGGCTGTCACTGAGTTGGTTTCTACTCTATAGTAATTAGAATGTTTAAAAAAAATCAGCCCAGGAGCTCAGTGGAAGCATGTATACCAATACATCGAGCCAAACTCACAGTTTAAATGGAAATTTGAGTAAATGGATGAATCTGTGCCTGATTTGCATTTGCTGATGAGCTCGGCTGGGAGTGTCCATGCCTAAGCGGGTTCCGTTTCCAGAACGGCTCTGTCTCCTCTCTCTGTCCGGAAGGAACACCTAGTGAACGTGACCTACATGCCCCTGGCCCAGGCAGCCCAGGGCTGGGGTCACCAGTGGGGAGGAAGGGTGGGGAACTGTGGCCAGACTCCAACAGACTTGTCCATGGCTGAGCTAACCTGGCCTGGGCCCAGAGGGGAGGAGAGCCTGCCTCTGGCTGTGGGCAGGGCGTCTGGAGGAGCCTTACTCTGTGTGCCCCTGCCCCTCATGCCTGCCCCTCCAACACCCACTGCCTAACCCCACGGAACACCCTTAGGGCCCTCTTTGTGGTCGGCCTCTTTCCCCGGCCAATCAGAGCACCTCAGAGAAAGCCGATGTCAATCAGAGCCCCCATTCTTGGCGCAAACACCCTGAGCATCTCCCGGCACGAGGTGTCCGGCGATGCTCCCGGCCAGGCCTCCTTACCCCCCAGAGAGAGCCCAGGAGGGGGCCGTGCCCAAGGGCACGCGGCGGAGCCTGGATTTAAATCTAGGAATGGGTGGGGGCGGGAGGATTCTTTTTAGCTTCATAATCTTTTTTAAGGATGCCGGCAGCTGAGGCTTTGGAAATAGGACATCTAGAAAAAAAGACCTGTTGAGCTCAAGGAAACCGCCCCGATCGTGTGGGAAGGCAGCTGCGACTTCATCGCTCGGGTTTCAGCGCTAGGACTTTGGCCAACGGGACTTCTTGGTCAGGGGGACCCATCTCCAGCAGGACGCCTTCCTGGGGAGGATGCGGTGGGTCCCACTGGTGCCCCAAGAGAACAAAGACTACACCCCTCCGCCCCCGGCCATGACCTCAACAAGCCAAGGCCAGATGCTCAGGGCTGGTTCCCCGCCACCCACCAACTCGGGGCACCCCAAAAGATTCTACATGTCACTGACAAAACCCAGGGTGGCCAGGCTGGTGAGGACCAGCGGGGAGACTGGGCAGGGGTCACCATAGTCTTGGCATCTCATGGCTTGCATGGATCTCTTCAACCGCAAAGCAACATCTGGGAGGGAGACTCCCTCACGGGAGGCGCCTCACGTCTCACTGGACCGGGTCCCGGAGGCCCCCACCCTCCCGCTGGACCCCTCCCAGGCTGGCCGCTCCTGCTCTCCGTGACCTTTGCAGGCACGAGGAAGCAGCTGGAGAGAAGCTATGCAGAAGTTGATATAAGCCATTATGCAGTCTATAAACGCACATGGTGTTTCTCTCTTTCCGCTGCTACCATGCCGAAGGAGCACACTGTCCACTCGGTTAAAACAACAGCATCAATTCACCCAGCCATGCTGTCTTTGAAGAAAGGCAGGCTGCACGCGTGAACGGGCATGCTGCCCTAGGCCAGCCTTGTGGGGACTCCCAATAATAGTTGGTTGGGTGAGGAACGAACACACCCCAAAAGGAACAATCCACGCCTGCGGCCACAGCGCCTCATCATGCCACCAACCTCCCTTCGAGGTTAACCGCAGTGCTTACTAGGAAGAGATGTTCCAGTTTGTCTTAAAAACCCACCAGCTGCTCAAAGGGACCCTTGGGAATATAAACAGGACCCCTGGGATTCTGGCTGCAACTGAGAAGCCCGTTTCCTCCCGGGTGATCTGAGGCTATCTTTATTTCCATTCTAAATCAGAAGCAGGCGAAAGCCCTGATGGAAACAATAGCCCCGGGGCGCCCGGCAAGCAGAACACAGACCCTGGCAAACACATGAAGGGCAAAGCCACGGCTACCCCGTCTCACCAAGCGCTGGCAGGACTGCCCGAGTCCCTTGGTCCTCCCGTCCCCACGGCTCTCGTAAAGAACAAAGGCTTCGCACACCAGCCCACAGCAGGTTCGGGAGGCGGCACCGTACCTCCAAAATGAACTTTCTTCTTGAACCGTGAATTCTCGGCCATCCTTTCTAACCTGGGTGTGACCATCTCACTCAGACCGCTGCTCCTCAGGGTCTCCGCGGAGACTGAGTCCACGGGGCGGCCTCATCATCTACTACCGCCCGTTAATCCAACAGGAGAAAAAAAAAAAAAAGTTGCAGCCCTCTGGGGGCTGAATTGAAGAAGGAAAGAAAAAAACCAATCGGATGAAGAAGAAAGATGGCTCCGGGAGTGTTTGATCCACGAGGAGGAAGTTCACAGATTTGACTTCTGGGGACCAAACATCCACGTCAGCTGAAAATTCGGTTCTTTGACACAAGTTGTAAGCTCCAGACTGGAGCCGCGTCCTTCCACTTCCCACCGTACCAGGGACTTTTTTTTTTTTTTTTTTTCCTAGTGCCGGTTTCCATGGCAATGCATCAGTCACTAGTCTAAATAAGTACGGGCGAAGGACGCCTGAAAAACCAGTGCAATTACGCATGCCATTAGCAGGGAGAGGCAGTGATTCAACCCGGCTATTAGGACGGGCCGGAGGTGTCACTCAGAGGCTTCTGCTGTCCTCATCCCCCATAATTGCTTTCTCATTTTGCAAGGCTTGGTGTTCCCTCCGTCTCACCAGTTCAGAGCCCTGCTTTCTGGGAAGTGGGCAGTGAAGCCCGTTTTGGCTGCACAGATGCCCTGAGCCGATGCCAGAGGGAAGGCACTGTACCTCCGGGGAGGTGGCTTCGGCCCAAGGCATGCACTGTGCCCTCCTCTGGGCAGTGCATTTTTAGCGGGGCTTGGGGCAGCAGGAGGCAAGGAGAGATTTGGGGAAAATCCACAGACATGCTGCCGATTCCATCTGCAAGATCATGGCCAGCCGTCCGCCCTGTACCAGGGTCAGGGCACCGGGCTGGGGGCTGAGCCTCCTTCCTTCTCGGCCTTCAAACACTTCCCAATCAGTACGTCCCGTGAGAGGGGGAATGCCACAGCGGGGCAGGGAGGGAGCGCTCCTCCCTTTTTGATGGGGTTCATTCCTTTTTCTTGAATTGCTCCTCTGAACATCTGTCAGGGCCTGAGACGGAAGCCCTCACCTTCTTCAGCTGCAGGCTTTTGGTGGGTTAGAAAACAGATTGGAAGGGGTTGGGGACCCTCCACAGATGTCCTCGCTACCTCCTGGAGAGGCAGATCGTGTGGAAGGGAGGCAGCCTGGACTCAATCCCGGCTTTGCTGGTCACTGGCGCTATGACCTTGGGCTTGCTTCCAGTGATCTCGATTTGTCAGCTGGGGATAATCACGAATTATCCATAAGATAGAAACCAGGGTCATGAGAATATGATGAATTAAAGGAGAGTGGCTGGCACACGATAGGCACGCAAGGAAGATCGGCTTTGTCATGAGGATGTGATGAATTAAAGAAGAGTGCCTGGCACACAGTAGGCACGCAAGGAAGATGGGCTTTGTTCCTGTTCTCACATTCACTGCTGACGTGAAAAGCACACCAGGCGCTGTCACCTGCATGCTGGCTGTGGCGCTTCCCTGCCTAGGGTTTCAGAGAGTCTGTGGTGTAACTCATTCCTCTGATTCCCATTCGCCCACCCACCTTGGAACAGACGCTCTGTAAAGATTGAGAAATGAGAAGAGTGGACCCAGTGAAGGTCAGTGACTGGCTCAAAGTCACACAGCCAGGTAAGGGTGGAGCCGGAGCTGGAGCCCAGTGCTGTGCCTACACATCGTCCATGCCTGCTGCCCCAGCACTTCTGGGGACATGGGTGTCATGGTGTGGTGGGCATGGGCATGCGGTGGGGCACTGGGGACGAGGATGGAGGTGGGGTCATTCTCAGGGTGGCCTGGGGGATCCTGAACCTAACCCGAATCCTGCCCGCATGCAGCATGGCGGAGGGCTGTGGAACCCCGACGCACGTGGGCTCCTGGTTCCTGCAGCCCTTTCTTTCTGCCCATGGTCTGATGTGATCTATGAGCAAATCGGAGGGTCCTAAAAATAGCCCTGCCTGGCACTCGAGGGACCCAGGGGGCTGTTGCTGCTCGCTGGGATTTCAGTGGGAGGCAGAGGCCGCAGAGACAGCAGGTAAAAATAGCAAGGGTTTCCACAACAGCCCTGCTCCAGCGCCTGACATGGCAGCACACGAGATCCTTTCGTCCTGCTATGCTGGAATCTTAAAGGTTCCCATCCTCGGAGACACCCCGTCTTGCCAGGAAGGCGAGGAGCTTGCAGCTGCACACAGCAGAGGCTCCACCTTCCCTGAAGTCCTTAAATCCCCTACCTCAGGCTGACTGGGGAGGTCAGAAGCGGGTGAGGGTGGAGCTGCGAAGCAAAAGGGGTTGGCCCCCTCCCCATGGGCGACCCCCAGCAGGTTCCTAACCTCGCTGAGATTCGGCTTCCGCATCAGGAATAGGCAGGCAGACAAGAGCAGCTCCTGCCAGTGGAGGGGAAGCAATGGACCGCTGGAAGCAGCTCCATGCAGGCAAGGGCCACGCTGCCCCTGGATGCCACTCAATCCGCAGGGCCTGGCACTGGGGAGATGCCCATCCATACCGACTGCCTGCACATACATGCTTATAAACCATAAAGTGCTGTGAAAAGTGCCATGGTCATTTCTGACGTGGGAGTCATCACCGCCAACTGGTTTAGCACAAGTGGACGGCACCCAGGGACATCTCCCGAGACTACAGAGAAGGAGCCTGGTGTCTGGCGTCCACAGCCCCCTAAGTGTCAATCTGCTCCCTGATGCCATGGGTGATGGGACTGTAGGAATGTCCCCTAGAATCTTATCCCTGTGACTCCTTCGTTGGTGAAAAAGTGGGGATGGGGAAGGTGCCAGCTCGGGGGACTGTGTGGAGAACCCACAAGGATGTGTGGAAAGTGTCCCAACTGAAATCCAGTCATCTATCACACCCCCATGGCAGGGAAGCCCCGAGAGATCCCTGGGAGGGAGGGCTGGAGACGGGGAGAGGAGTTTATGCTGTTCTTGGCCCCACAGCAGCCCCCAATTACCCAGAAACATGCAGGAATGACAGGCGAGACTTACAGCTGTATGTTCCTGAGGTATACGTGTGCTGACACATGTGAACACACGTGCACAGATTCATGCACACAGACATGCATACCCACACACGCATGTACATGAATGCACACCATGCACACACACACACACATCTGTGCACACATGGTGAGGAGGAATAGAGGAGAGATCGGAAATTGGGAATGCTTTTCTTTGGAAAAATGACCTCTACACTTTCTTTCTTCTGGAACCCAAAGGAGTCCAGTCCTCATTCCCCAAAGACCTGAGCCCAGGCTTCCGTGTGCCAGGCAGGCCTGAGGCGAGACTCCCAGCTCACTATCAGTGCGGGCATCTTCTCTCTGTGCCCGTCCCTTTCCTCCAGTTAACACCTGGACACCACTCCACGGACGTCTGGAGACAAGGGGCTCCCTGGCGCACTCTGGCGCTCCTTCCAGGAAGAAGGGAGCAGCTCTCGTTTTGTTTCACACACATCACACCTAGTGGGGCTGTCAGGGTTTCCCTCAGTGACAGCTGCCACTCCCTGGCACACACTCTGAGGCTTCCTCCCAGTGCCTCAGACGGGCACGCCTGGAGGTCAGTTCTCAATGAACTTTTAGCCATCTGGATGTCAGGGTTGTATGCAGGAGTCAGAGACGCCGACCTCTCCAGGCAGGCCGTGTGTAAAGGAGCTGATGTACCACCATGGGGAGTTGTGGGTACTGGGCTCCCCTGAGTCTTGGAGGTGTGCCCACCCAACTGCTGGGGCAGGCCTGTTCTTTCTGAGGACAGTGGTGGGTGGGGCTGGGCTCAGGGCACCCCTCTGTGAGCAGAGTTCTCACTGAGGCAGTTCTCCCCCTGGGTGTGGTCTGGAGGTTCGTGGGCCAGCTATGGCTATCCAGGTGCTGTGGAGGTACCACTGGCGTGCTGCAGGCACAGCTGGGATGTGGACATTCAGCAGCCAAGTACCCCGCCTGCAAGACTTCCAAAGGTCCCACCCAATCCTAGACAAGTGAAGCGTCTTTTTCTAACCATCAAGAGCTCAGATCCTAAATTCTTTCCACAAGAAGCACAGAGTGTTTGGGGCATGGCTTGAATACACACTGAATTCTTCAGAAACGCCAGTGACTTAAACATCAAGGGAAGACAGTCCTTTGTTTAGCTGGGGCTTTCAAAGAACTGCTCACCAATTCCCCAAACTGCACCATCAGCAGCAGGGCCCCTAGGGGGGGTGAGTGCAGCAGTCACCCATCGTGGCACTAAAGGTGACTGCAGGGTCATCCTCCCCGTCCTCTGTTCTCCAGGCCAGGGCGCCCAACTGCATGCATCTGGAAATCATCCTCCTTCTCTGTCATGCTGTCCTCTCCTCTGTCCCCACTGTCACCTCTGGGATGTGTGCTGTCTCTTGGTACTCAGCCCCACTCCTGCCCTTCTCTGCTCTCAGGGGCTAAGTATGCTCACTGCATTTCCCACTCTCTTGTCAGGGCAGCAGTCAGGCTCTGCTGACGGGAGGCAGAGCTGGACTTCGTGGCTGGCATAGGTGGCACCTGAGGAATGTTTATGGGGTGCCGCTCACGCTCTCAGCAATACCTCTTAGTTCTTTTTACTTCTGTTAACCCTAAGGGACATGACGGCTTCCTGCAGTGACCAATCTCTGGGTGACATCACCTATCCCTTTCTGCTCTTCCAGCCTTTCCAATACTTTTGAAAACATTTTCCTGCATTCAATCCCCTCTGTTTGAAATACCTACAAGGGTATTTGTTTCTTCTGACTGTGCATCGATTCATAAAAGGTATTATCTTGATGTTTTTGAAATTATTATGTTGTGAATTTTTTTTTTCTGTAAGAATTTCTTTTAAAGATAATGGGAATCAGGCCGGGCACAGTGGCTCACGCCTGTAATCCCAGCACTCTGGGAGGCTGAGGCGGGCGGATCATGAGGTCAGGAGATCGAGATCATCCTGGCTTACATGGTAAAAACATGTCTCTACTAAGAATACAAAAAAATTTAGCTGGGTGTGGCAGCAGGCACCTGTAGTCTCAGCTACTTGGGAGGCTAAGGCAGGGGAATTGCTTGAACCTGGGAGGCGGAGGTTGCAGTGAGCCGAGATCACACCACTGCACTCCAGTCTGGGCAACAGAGTGAGACTCTGTCTCAAAAAAAAAAAAAAAAAAAAAAAAAGAGAGAGAGAGAGAGAGAGAGAGAGAGAGAGAGAGAGAGAGAGAGAGATTAAGGGGAATTCTTATACATAATTGTTTGGGAAAATGGGTACAATGTGTCTATTAGATGTAAGAACCACAGAGCAAAAATGAGAGATGGTTTCTTCAAGGGCTGAGGGTAGTAGAACTAGAAATAAAGGTCAAAACTGCTGCCTCCTAACCTAGCGTGCCTCGAAGGCTGCTGGTGGCTTAACCTCGAGACTTACGAAAAGAGTCTCTTAGCTTAAAAGCAGGAATGACAACTTACGAGGAATGGCTGGAGAATAGTGTGCTCAGAAAGGTTCTAAGCCTCCTGAAAAAGAGGTTTTAAATAACTGAAAGCTTTCAAAAGAAGCCTATGTTGTTAGATAAAAATCTCACTGCTAATAATGAATAAGCCTCATTTTAACTTTTCTGCTGGGTCCCTCGTCTCCTTACCCTTATGGGACATGTTTATAAAGCACTGTCGGACCCCATGCAGGGCTGGAAACATGCTTATGGTCCTTGTGGTAGACAAACTGCTAAGGTGGCCCTGGATTCTACCTTCTGCTCTTCAGGCCCTGAAGTGATTCTCTCCCACTGAGTGTCTGCTGGGTCTGAGATGTGCTTCTTCCAAGTAGAATACAGCAAAGTGGACAAGATGTATGTGACTTCATGCACATGATTACATGATTATATTAGATGGTACCGATTTTCTCGCTGGAGTCTGTCTTTCTCTCTCTGGCCTCATGAAGCAAGCAGTCACCTCAGGGAGCTCCACTGCATGGAGACACAGGTGGCTTCTGGTTGCTGAGAGCAGCCTCCAGCCTCCAGCCAGTCATGAAGCCCTTAATCCTAAAAATGCAAGGAACTGAATTCTGCCAACAACCTGTGAGAGCTCAGAAGTGGTTCCTTCCCCAGTCAGCCTCCAGATGAGAATGCAGCTCAGCCCACAGGCTGAGTGAAGCCTTGAAGAAGACCCAGCTAAAGCATGCCGCTCTCCTAACCTAGAGACACCACAAGAGAGTAAATGCATGCTGGTGGAGCCACGGATTTTATGGTAATACTGCCATGCGTAATAGGTGATGAATCAAGTCTTATACTGTTTAGACTTATGAGCCACGCCACATAGCCTTACTTGGTATAGCATTATACAAACATTCTGTGGGTGAAACCATGTCTCCTGGGCCTGAGGAAGAGGATGGAGAGAGACAATGTGGGAGAAGCAAACTGAGGCAAGAAACAAGAACAGGTGTTCTCAGATAGCAGTGAAGCAGCTCCAAGGAGCCAGCCCTCTCCTAGGTGCTCTGAATGCTCTAGGAACAGAAATAAGAGCAGGTTCCTTTTCAAAGCTGGCCGAATCCACTTAAAAAAAAAAATCCCACATCAAACCCTGACTCCTCAAGAAGTGTGTTCTGGAGGCCACAAAGTTCCTTACAAAGTTCCTTTTTTTTTTTTTTTTGAGATGGACTCTTGCTCTGTCACCCGCGCTGAAGTACAGTGATGTGATCTTAGCTCAATGCAATCTCCGTCTCATGGGTTCCAGCAGTTCTCCTGCCTCAGCCTCCTGAGTAGCTGGGATCACAGGTGCATACCACCACTCCCAGCTGATTTTTATATTTTTAGTAGAGACAGGGTTGGGTTTCTCCATGTTGGTCAGGCTGCTCTCGAACTCCTGACCTCAAATGATCTGACTGCCTCAGCCTCCCAAAGTGCTGGGATTACAGGCATGAGCCACCACGCCTGTCTCAAAGTTCATTCTTACACTTGGCTCAGCTAAGAAAGAACCCTCTGTGCAGCAGGTTTTGTTCTGGTGGTGGGAGTGTGTGTTTGCACATGCATGTGGCCATACATATAAAAATGTCTCCAAGGACTATTGCTGTCAGAGGACTCCATGTCACTGAACGTCCTGCTCAGAGCACTGTTAGCTCCTCTGGGCCTTTTCTGAGTCATCCTGTCCTCAGATCTCATAGCACGGTGTCCTTTTGGAAGTATCAGACAGCAGCTGATTCAGAGGATGCAAGAGGTCTGGAATTCCCAAGCCGGGAGGCTTAGGAGAGGTGTGGTGAGCAGATGACTGCTGTCAACCACGTCCTGCACAGAGCTGTGCCAACACCTGTGGCCAGGCCATCTGGGCAGCTTTGTGTCCAAACACGAGCTCAAAGGTGGCAGGAAGACATTAACTCTGAGTTCTGGAAATGTCACCTGCTCAGTGATTGGGAATGGAAACCTGTCTCAAGATCTAACAGGGTGATCAGGTTCTTCTAATCAGAAGAAACAACTTGCAGCAGATCCCCACACACCTGCAGGAGAGGAGACACTCGAGGTGGGTGAGATGAGAAAAGTCCTCAAGGTCGTTAAAACCAGTCCCAACCAGATGTTGGTCTAAAAGGAATGAAACCAACATTTGCTAAATGCCTACTATGTGCCATAAGCTTTCGTTGGTAAGAAAATATTTTTGAAAGTATGTCTTTAAAAAAAGAGCATTCCACAGCTTGATGCTTTGGGGGAAAATACTTAAGGTAAGGCCATTACAAGACTATCATTAGCCTGAATAACATGGGCAAGAATAAGTACCATACCGTGTACTAAAGGGAGGGATGTTTTTCTACTGTGCGGAATTTCAGTGAGTAAATGTTTCCCTACAATATTCATAAACGCCACTAACACCCTAAGCAGCAACATTTAACTTATTTGCAGCTGGTTGTGTGTCATATTTAAACTGAATCATTTTTCAACACTGGAGAATCTTAAAAGCTGAGCGTGGCAGGAAGAATTTCCTTGGGTACTGGGATAGGAAGGTTCATAGCACCGAGGGCTCGCCAGGGTGCAGTGGCCCAGACCCGCTCCTCCCAAAGGGCCTGGGGCCTTTGACAGCTGCATGTCAGCTGTGACTGCTGGCTGAAGCCCTGGGCTAATGAGGTCAGAGCAAGGGCCTGATCCCCAAAGAGGCTCACTATGGACTGAATTACTCGGACCAATGGGCGTTGTTCAGATGAGCCTCACCCCAAGATGAACTTCACCCCAATGCTGCCCCATCCTGAGAGGATGCAAGGAGAAAAGATGCATCCGTATCAACACAGAAACAGTGCTATCCACAGCAACACTGAGAACGTCATTTATCAAAGACCCACTTCAGGCCAGGCGCGGTGGCTCACGCCTGTCATCCCAGCACTTTGGGAGGCCGAGGAGGGTGGATCACGAGGTCAAGAGATCGAGACCATCCTTGGTCAACATGGCGAAACCCCGTCTCTACTAAAAATACAAAAAATTAGCTGGGCATGGTGGGACGTGCCTGTAATCCCAGCTACTCAGGAGGCTGAGGCAGGAGAATCGCCTGAACCCAGAAGGCGGAGGTTGCAGTGAGCCGAGACCGCGCCATTGCACTCCAGCCTGGGTAACAAGAGCGAAACTCCGACTCAAAAAAAAAAAGACCCACTTCTTGTCAGCACATTGCTGGTACTCCACATTCTTTATTCCCTGTCTTCATGGACAACCCAGTTCTGCAAACAACTGAAAGATGGTGCACAATGAATGAAACAATGTGTGCAGAAGCCTAGGGGAAGAACAGCCACCTTCTAAGCCATGTCCTCTCTGTTCCTCACAAGCACCTAGACCAAGCAAGGCAGACGTGTCATTATAACTGGCCTGATGGTCCATAAAAGCACATCCAGGTGGCTGGATGCGTGAACTCACACGCACAGGCAGTGGCAGGGACAGAGCTCAACTTGCAGCTCCACGTGAGTTTCTCTGCGCTCAGCCGTGTTTCTGAGAGCTGTTCTTGGTAAGTGGGTTGAGGGCTTTTACACCTCTTTCCCCGCTTTAGTGATGGATGCCTCTTTTTCAGTGAAATCTAACCCAGAACCTACCACAGAAGCAGTGAGTGCAGAGGCCCTGCCCCCTCACTTCCCGTTAGCATCTTGGAGGGACCCAGGCTCCACTGGGGCTGGGTTTGGAAGCTGGGGATAAAGAGCTCTTACCTGCACGAAAAGCAGGGAGTGCAGGGGTCTGGCCACTAAAAGGGGCCCCAGAAACCTGTGGTCAAGCTGCACTTTGCCAATTCACCAATGCCTTATGGAGCTCACATGCGAGGCTCTGGTTAGGAGGCTAGAGATGTGGGGTCTTTGCCCTGGAGCTACTCTGAATCTGGTGTGGGTGGGTAGGGTGGGCAGACAAATTAGATTCTCCTGTGATCAGGGCTAGAACAGAGGTGGACAAAACTGGTGGAAAGCAAAAGGCAGGGGCAAGTGTCTCTGTCTGCGGGGATCAAAGATTTTCAGAGGAGAAATGAAGCTCCCTTGGGAAGGCAGGTGGGGGTTGGCTGTGGTAGACGGCAATAAGACCTAAAATTATTCCCCTCCCTGAACCCACACCCATGTGCAATGTGACATTGCAGCTCCTCTTATCAAGAGACAAAGCCTGTCTGCTGAGACCTTAAAGTTGGTCTGGCCCTGTGATACTGGCCAATAGCATGTGGTACAAGTGACCCTGTGCCAGTTCTGAGTCTAGCATACAAAGGCCTCACATGCTTCCATTCACTCTCGGAAGGCTGCACAGCTGCTATGTCAGTAGGCCTGGGCTAGCCTGCTGGAGGATGAGACTCAGATGCCCTGGTCATCCTTGCCGAATTGCTGAGAGTTTGCCAACTGCCACTACAGACACGAGTGGAAGTCTACCTGGGAACAGAAGAACCTCTCTGCAGAGCCCACCCTAATTTGACTTACAGAATCAATCGGTTTAAGTCACTAAATTTTAGGATAATTTGTTATGCAGCAACTGCTGACTAATACACGATGACTCTGAGCAAGCCACTTGATAACTTAGCAACAGTTTTACCACCTACAAAATGGAGATGACAACTCTTAGCTCTGGCATGGAGCAGTTGTTAAGAGTCACATGGGAAACTATGTCAAAATGTTTTGCAAATTTTAAAGGGCAAGGTAGCTGTGGTGGAAGTAGTACTATTAGAAGGACAGCCTGGAAGACAAACTGTGGGAGGTTGGCCAATACTTCCCATAAGAACTGCCACATTCAGGGTCTTTTTCCAGAGAACAGCGGAGTTCCCTAAGGGGTTCCTTAGGGGATACTGAGTCTCCACTAACTCCTGTGTAGTTTTCAGGGCTTTCTGGTGACGAAGGTGGTAGGTAATCTGCTTCCTGATGTAAGAGGCACCATGGTAGAGGAGGGATATCCTAGGAGCTGGTATCCCAGGCAGTGTTGATATTCTGGCCCCATTGCTTTGTGGTTTATATTCTAGGCCAAGGCTGTTCCTCTTGCTAGGAGGTTTCCTCGTGGGGAAACGAATGCTGCTACCCCTGCTCTGCACCCACATGGGGCAGGTACAAGGTGGAAATGAGGTGGCCCATGCCACCACCCTGGGTTAAGACACAGGATAAGTGACCTCCCAAGGTCCTGGGTTGGGGGCCCCAGCCCTAACCGCGAGCATTCAGATGGTGTTGTCAGCAACACAACCTCTGTTCCCCCACGACGCTGGACAGGGCCTGTGGGCTGTCTTCAGCTTTTATGCGCAAACATTTATATCAACAAAAGAAAACTTCCAGAGCCTCAAGGTGATTTTCTGCATGCAAAGGAGGCGAGAGGTGTTCTGACGAGTTTTGTTGGCTGACATTTTCCGGAAGTTATTTACGGGGCTCAGTGAAGGCATTTATTGTGTTTAGAGCTCTGTGCTATCCATGCTTTGGAAGAGGAGCAAATGAATACACAAGCACCCAGCGTCGGGGGAAGAACAGGCAGGTGCATGCGGAGCCCACAGCCTCCCTGCTGGCTCCCTGTTGACTATCGCCATAGAGACCGAGCCGTGGGGTTAAACCGACTCACAGAGGGCAGGGATTGGTTAGGAACACAGGGAAATGTACTCCCCCGTTGGAACCCAACAAACGAGAGTGTCCCGTGCCTCCCCAGATGCAGATGGGACCTTGAGGGACCCAAAGAGGCTGCCCCCTGCCTCCCTCCGGGATGAATGACAAGGGACAGCAGTTTGTCTGCAGCGAGAGGGCGGATCCGAGGCACTGCGACTTGGGAATGGTCACACTCGGTTCCTTTTGTAGAAGGCAGTCCTCTTACTGCCGATTAACTCAAGTCAGACTGGCAGCTGACCTGGTTCACCACGCAGGCTCAGGAAGTGCTGTGAGTGAGAACAAAGCCATCCCAGGACTCCAAGGAGCCCCAAATGAAAGGCACAGCTCCGCGGCTTCTGAGTGGAGCGGGGCTGGGCTTGTTGAGCCCAATGGACAGAGATAGTGAGTTCCTACCCAAACAGCATGTCTGCCTAAAATAAGCCAGGCACAAACAAATGCACACACCCAGAACACTGACCACGTGTGGTTTTCTTCTGCCCAGGGTGCTATGTTTGAATTACCGTTACCCCCAATTCAGGATTGCTTTAAAGAAAAACAAAGAACAGAACAGTTTCCAAACACTTTCAGTGACACTCACACCTCCTGCACATGCCCTCTGACCACGTAAGGAGGCCTATGGCTAAACATATCCATAAGAGGTTTGGGAAAATGATCCTCCTGGTGGCAGATGGCACAGCACGGGCTGATTGGTATTGGCAGCTAATAACGAATGAAGGGCCAGGCATGGTGGCTCACGCTTGTAATCCTAGCACTTTGGGAGGCTGAGGCAGGTGGATCACCTGAGGTCAGGAGTTCGAGACCAGCATGGCCAACATGGCAAAACCCTGTCACTACTACAAACACAAAATTAACTAGGCATGGTGGCTGGTGCCTATAATCCCAGCTATTTGGGAAGCTGAGGCAGGAGAATTGCTTGAACCTGGGAGACAGAGGTTGCAGTGAGCCAAGGTCATGCCATTGCACTCCAGCCTGGGTGACAGAGTGAGACTCAGTCTCAAAAAAAAAAAGGAGGAATGAAGTGGAAGTTCTGACAGATGTGGCCACACAGATGCATCTCAGAAACTCCCTGCTCAGTGAACGAAGCCAGATGCCAAGGGTTCCATCCGCACAACATGTCCAGATACACACGTCCATAGAGGCAGGAAACAGACTGGGGGGTGCCAGGGGCGGGGGATGGGGAAAACAGAGAGGGAGTGACTGCTTAAAGGGCATGGGGCTTCCTTTTGGCATCTGAAAGTATTCTGGAGTGAAAGAGAGATGGTGGTGGTACAGTCCTGCAAAGGTACGCATGCCACTGCACTGTGTACTTTAAAAATGGGAAAAGTTATGATGTTTGTGAACAGTTTTTTAATAACACTTTGTTGAAGTATCAAAGGCCGGGTGTGGAAGCTCATGCCTGTTATCCCAGCACTTTAGGAGACTGAGGCGGGTGGATCACAAGGTCAGGAGTTCAAGACCAGTCTGGCCAAGACGGTATAACCCTGTCTCAACTAAAAATACAAAAAATTAGCTGGGTGTGGTAGTGGGCGGCTGTCATCCCAGCTACTCAGGAGGCTGAGGCAAAGAACTGCTTGAATACGGGAGGCAGAGGTTGCAGCGAGCTGAGATCTCGCCACTGCACTCTAGCCTGGGCAACAGAGTGAGACTCTGTCTCATAAAAACAAACCAGACCAAAGCAAAGCAAAGGAAACTGAAAAGCAGGTAGATGCTCGAGCCGGATGGCCTAAGTCCCAAACCTGCCCCACCACCTACAGCTTCATGATGTGGGGCGAGCAAAACTCCCTCTCCCTGCGTCCGTGTTCTCCCTTGTCCTGACACCTACCGTTGCGTGTCGGCCTGGACGTGGCAGCGCACTTGAAGCTCTTAGAAGGGCCTTGGAGAGAGGAAGTGGGACATCTGCGCCCGCTGCTGTTACGTGCTTTAATCTTACCATTGTCACAATTTGCAGCACGAGGCCCCGGGAGCTGGGGCAGGTGAAACCCCCTCCGTGGGGTTCCCCAAGCTCTTGGAAGCAGGATGTGTGTATGCGTTCAACAAACACCTAGACTGTGAGTTCCTGGCCTGGCACCGCCTCGTGCAGCAGGCCCTGAGACTGAGACCTCCCCACTCATGCCTGACTGTCCCCATGATCTCATCACAACGAGATGCCCAGGGCTCAACCCCAAACCCCAGCCCTGTCAGGCTGTGCATGCCCCTAACTGGACGGCATCTCCCAGCCCTTCCAGCACTGTCCTTGGAGCTGCCTGATGAGCTGATGTCTCCCCACATCGATTCCTACCCTATCCACCTGGTCCCTGTGGATGAGCAGCTGGGCTCCTGGCCAGGCCAGCATCTCCTCCTCCCCCTGCTGAAGGATGAGGCTGCCACGGCAGGGCCCCCACCTCCCAAATCATCCAAGACACGGACGGCTAGGGCGACACTCTCTCCGGACCCCGTGTCTCCATTTCAGCATCTCTCCTTCCCAAAGTGGCCTCTGCTCGCTGTGCCCAGATCCTCTCCTCTCCTACCAACCCCATCCCCCTTTTTTTGGTAATGGAGGTGAAATTTACAAAACTAAAAAAAAAAAAAAAAAAAATTAAAAAAAGTCCAATTTTGTGGCAATTAATACATTCACAACGCTGCAACCGCACTTCCATCTCATTTCGGAACCTTTAAGTCACCCAAAAGGAAATCCCATACCCAGGAAGCAGTCACTCCCCGTACGGACCAAACTGTGTCCCTGTCAGACACACAGGGTGAAGCCCCGATGCCTAATCTGACTGTAATTGGAGACAGAACCTTTAAGGAGATGACGAAGGTCACATGAGGTGGGGAAGGTGGGGCCCCGATCCTTAGGACGAGAGTCTTTACAGAAGACAAAGAAACACCCGTGTGCCTTCTCTCTCAGCACACCGGAGACAGGCTATGTGAGGACACAGTCAGAAGACGGCCGTCTGCAAGCCAAGGAGGGAGGCCTCCTTGGGAACCGAGTTTGATAGCACCTTGGCCTCTGACCCGCCTCCAGAACAGTGAAAAAGTAAGCGTGTGTTGTTTAAGCAACAGTCTGTGGCGTTTGGTGACGGAAGTCCACGCTGATCCTCCTCCCCCATCTCCTGGCAACCACTCATCTATTTTCTGTCTCTACAGACTTGCTAACTCTGGGCATTTCGCAGAAATGGAATCAAACAGTCCGCAACGCGCGGCCTTTTGTGTCTGGCTCCTTTCACTCAGCGTCCTGTTTCCCACACTCAAGCCTGTTGTGTCAGTCCCTCATTCCTTTGACGGGCTGAATAATATTCCATTCTCTGGACTGGTCTGTCCATCCCTCCACCTGCCAGGGGCATCCGGGCTGCTTTACTTTCTGGCTATTGTGGATGGTGCTGCTGTGAACATCTGTGCACAGGGACTTGTCTGGGCACCCGTTTTTAATTCTCTGGGGCGCCCTTCTTTCTTGAGCCCACAAAACCGGATTCGTATCAGCTATCAGCAAGGCGCCCGTGGCCTCCGTGCTGTGAGGGGAACGGCCCACAGGCAACCCTCATCTCAGCTGACACAGCCGCTGCCTCCTCCTGGCACGTGCTCTGATGGGCTGGGCTGGGCCAGGATCTCTAGATGTCCCCTTCTCACCCGCTGGATGCCCCTGGCCCCTCCTGTGGCCTCCTCCTCAGCTACCCATCCTCTGAGCTCAGTCCTCTGTGTCTTCCTTTCTGGCCACACACCCCCCCAGGGTGACCTGATCAAGTCTTGCCTTCAGACGCCATCAGACTGCTGTGGTCCCAGACTCACTCTCCAGCCGAACCCACGCAAGCTCTGCCCTGACACCCCACGGGCTGCTCAAATGTAACTCGCCCAGCATCACCCGCAGCATCACCCCATCTCTGCGCCGGCACCTCGCCCCTGCTCTCACCCTCCACAGCCAATCAGTCAACAAGTGCCTGCAGGTCATGGCCGACTCTGGCCCCTTCTCGCTGCCCACCCGCAGTCTCTGCTCTGGCCTGAGCCACCTTCCCCTCTCTCCGGGGCCCTCTGCCTGGCTCTGGCCCAGTCTCTCCAAGTCTCTCCTGTCCTGTCCCTTCTCCACCTGGCCCCAGAGCCATCTTTAGAAAGCCAAACCCATCACACCTCTTGCCTGCTCAGACCCTTGCATGGCCCAGGGATTTTTCTGTGTTCCCCAGGCCTCACTGAGGTGGGCTCAGCCTCTCTGACCACACCCCCACCCCCTTCCCTAGAAGCTACAGCTGTGCTGCCTTCTTGCTGTTTCCCCAGCGCAAGTCCGTTCCCGCCACGGGGCCTTCACACCTGACGTTCCTGCTGCCTGCAGTGCAATAGCCCATGCCCAGGCGGCCCATGTCCCATCTCTGCTGAGACACCCCACCTCTAGGAGCCGGTCTCTGTCCCGCCTAGGAAGCCTGCCCTCCCCTCCCCAGCACTCCCCAGCCCTGCGGTGGCTTCGCATCCCCAGCAGCTGCCATCTCCCTGCAGGGGACAGGCCTGCTGGCTCTGTGAGGGCAGGGGCTCTCTGCTTTGCCCCCCAGTAACCCAGCTCTGGAAATAGTATCTGGCACACCCAGCCCGCGCGGAGGGCTCCCTGCGGAATGAATGAATTCTGAGCATCTTCTGCATGTCAGATGCTGCCGACGGAGTGGTGACTAACAGCGACGAGGTGCAGGCTGGTGGGGAGACAGACGCGGAGCAGATCATCACAACTGAGTGGGATCGTCCACACCACGTGCTACTGGAGCCACGGAGAGTGCCAGGAGTGTGAAGGGCGTCGCTGGAAGCGTGGAGAGGAGGGACTGTCACAGCTGGGTTTTGCAGGATGAGTAGGAGTTGGGCAGATGGACACATGAGGGAAGGGCATCGCAGAAGGAGGAAGAACATAAGCAAAGGCCCCAAGGTGTGGAAAAAGCTTGGTATGTTTACACAGAAGCAAGGAGTTAACTCAACTCATATTACAACTCATGTGTGATGCCGAGTGTCTCATTAAATGCACGCACTAGCACTGTGGTGGGTGCAGTGACCGTCGCCATTTTAGGATCTGAAAACAGACTTGGAGAGGCTCCATCCCTTTCTGGAGGCTTTACAGCTATGAGTGACTGAGCCGTGATTGGAACCCAGGGCTGCTGCCTGCTTTTGTCAATAAAGTTTTATTGGCACACCACCATTCCATTCGTAGGTGTCCTGTCTGTGGCTGCTCCTTGCCACAGGGAGCGTGTGGTTGCAAAGGCTAAAATATTTACTCTCTGGCCTTTAGGGATAAAGTCTGGACCCCTGGCCTAGGACATGGAGAGGGGGCTGGCAGATCAGTTAGGGTAGGCTGTGCCTCACTAGGAGAGGGATCTGGGAAGGAGGGCCTGGCAGGTCTAGGGAGGAAGGAGGCCCAGGAAGAGGGGCAGGCTCAGCTCCCACAAGGTGTCTGTGCAGGCGCAGGGAACAGAGAGGACAGGGACTTGGAGCTGCCAAGGTGGAGAGGGCGGCCCCCCCAGCACTCGCCACGCCAGGTGCCTTTGTTCCTAGGCCCAGCTTGTGCCTGGCCAAGGTGGGACCTGGAGACAAGGTGAAGCCATGGCTCCGTTCACTTGCTAGAGCACTCACGGGAGGCAGGAGAGTGTGTAGACTCAGAAGACAGGAGAGTGTGCACACTCGCACGCTCACGGAAGACAGGAGGGTGTGTACACTCGCACGCTCACGGAAGAGGAGGGTGTGCACACTCGCACGCTCACGGAAGACAGGAGGGTGTGCACACTCGCACGCTCATGGAAGACAGGAGGGTGTGCACACTCGCACGCTCACGGAAGACAGGAGGGTGTGCACACTCGCACACTCACGGAAGACAGGAGGTTGTGCACACTCACACACGGAAGACAGGAGGGTATGCACACTTGCACACTCACAGAAGAGGGTGTGCACACACACACTCATGTAAGACAGGAAGGTGTGCACACTTGCACACTCACTGAAGACAGGAGGGTGTGCACACACACAAAGACAGGAGGGTGTGCACACTTGCACACTCATGGAAGACAGGAGGGTGTGCACACTCGCACACTCACAGAAGAGGGTGTGCACACTCACACTCATGTAAGACAGGAGGGTGTGCACACACAAAGACAAGAGGATGTGCACACTTGCACACTCACAGAAGACAGGAGGGTGTGCACACACACAGAAGACAGGAGGGTGTGCACACTTGCACACTCAGAAGACAGGAGGGTGTGCACACACACGTTCACAGAAGACAGGAGGGTGTGCACACTTGCACGCTCACAGAAGACAGGAGGGTGTGCACACACACTCACAGAAGTCAGGAGGGTATGCACACTCACACACTCATGGAAGTCAGGAGGGTGTGGGCATTCGCACACTCACGGAAGTCAGGAGGGTATGCACACTCACACTCACGGAAGTCAGGAGGGCATGAGTACTCAGAGAAGACAGGGAGGGGGGGCAGTGACGGGAGAGAGGAGTCAACAGGGGCTGGGCGGTTGCCGGCAGGGAGGAGGCGGGAGGCACCCTCTGAGCCTTGTGTCGGGAAGGAGCAGGTGGCATCACAGAGCAAAGCCTGTGGGAGGAAGCCCCGGGCAGCAGGAGTGGCAGAGGCAAGGGCGCGGAGGCCCCTCCAGGGCACAGTGACGAGGGAACTGGCTGCGTGAGGAGGTGCTTTAACTGGGTTGTTGGAGAATGTTTTGCCTGATGCTTCTGAGAAGGGGTCAAACCTACAAAATTGTCAAAATCCGAGGGAGTTTGAAGGAAGGTGTGTGTGAAGGTGACTTTAAAGGTGAGGCCCATCTCATGACAAGGATGAGGGTGCCAGTGGGCAGCCTGGTTCTCATGCCCAGTCCACGTGCCCAATGCTGCCCACTCAGGGTGCCTGTGGTTGGGTTGGCAAAAGTAAGCCGAGCCTCACCAACCACAGGCAGAGTCCAGGGGCTCAGTGGACAAAGAGCCCTCCTGCTGTGTGCTTCAAAGGATCCAGTGGGCGAGGACCAAGGGGTAGGCTGGGGAGGAACAGGCCCAGCCAGGGTCCCGGGGCCCACACCAACCCTCCTCCTGGCCAGAGGCTTCGCTGGCTCAGGACTTCAGCAGGGGGCCCATGGCCTGGGCCCTGGAGGCCAAGGGGTGTCCTGAAGGCCTCGGGGTGTCCTGGAGGCCAAGGAGTGTCCTGAAGGCCTCGGGGTGTCCTGGGGGCCCAGGGGTGTCCCGGAGGCTGAGGGGTGGCCTGGGGACCAGTGTTACACAGCCACAGGGACGGTTGCTGGCCCCCAGGGCCTTCCCAGTGACCACCCGAGTGATGAAGACCCTTGGGGACGGCCCTCCTGCCACCGCCCTCCCCGAGGCCTGGGAAGGAGAGAGGAATTCTGCCAAGAACAGAGTACATGGCCCATGTCGCTGGGAAGGGCAGGATATTTTAAGCGGCACAAGGTGGGATTCTGGGTTGCCCTGGAGATGAGCGGGCCCAGGGCCCCGAGGCTGCAGCACATCTGTGCTCTGTGAGAGGCCTGCCCTGTGTCTGTGCTCGGGGGGAGGGGACCCATCCATCGCAGGTTCAGCGTCGGAACGTGCGCGAGGTCGTGGCTGCACCTCGGGTGGGCAGGTGTTTGGGGTCCTGCATGCTCTGTGAGGGAACCCACTGCCCTGTGTTCTAGGGACTGTCTTTCCCCAGAGAGGCGGCAGGGACTCAGGACAGAAACTCGCCTTGTGAGTCTTCTGTACGTGTCCCAAGTGGAGCTGGGCAACCAGGCAGGGGCTCGGGAGAGCCCGGCTTCCCAGGAGGCCCTTCCTTGGGGAGGAGGGATGCCCAGGGAACTCCGGAAAAGAAGCCACACCTGTGGAGGCTTCCTGGGGTCCTGAAGGCTGGCCTCACCCAGCAGGATAGAAAATGTGCAGGGGGGTGGGTGCTGTGGCTCACGCTTGTAATCCCAGCACTTTGGGAGGCCAAGGCAGGCGGATCACAAGGTCTGGAGTTTGAGACAAGCCTGTCCAATATGGCGAAACTTCGTTTCTACTAAAAGATACAAAAATTAGCTGGGCTTGGTGGCGCACACCTGTAGTCCCGGCTGCTTGGGGGACTGAGGTAGGAGAATCGCTTCAACCTGGGAGGTGGCGGTTGCAGTGAGCTGAGATTGCGCCACTGCACTCCAGCTTGGGCAACAGGGTGAGAGTCCATCTCAAACAAACAGACAGACAACGTACAGAGGGAGTGAAGGGGACAGTTGAGGACTCCTTCTCCCAGTGCTTACTGGCCTCCAGGTCCACCTGCCCGGAGCTCCAAACACTGGCCCAACTGGACGTTCTTGGAGCTCTCCCTTCAGTGTGTCCACCCTTCAGGCAGGTGACTGCATGATCATGGTCTCCAAATCCCACACCCATGACCATCCCAGCCACTCACCTCCACAAGCTCCATTCACCTCCATTACCCTAGACACACACTCCTTATGATGTGACCTCAGATTCCGCTGCTTGCCATGCTTTCCTGACCCAGGCCATTCGCCTTCCTCCACAGCCACGAGGGCAGCCAAGGATGGCCAAACTAGACTCAAGCCTGACCCAGTTCTGAGGTTCGGGGACAAGGATACAGCCAAGCCCGGTGGCAGAGGAGCCCATCAAGGCCCCTGGCTGGGCTCTGAAACCACACATACCTGTGTTCACATTCAGGTCTGCATGGCTTCCTGGTGGCCAATGGCTCCTTTCGGAGCTCACTCACTCATTCGGCAAATAGTTTTGGCACGCCCCCTCTAGGTGTGAGGGTGTAACTGTAGGCGGGTGACTGCTGGTCCCCAAAGATGTGACTGCACCCCAGCCCCTGAAACCCATGAGTGTGATTGGATTTGAAAAACAGCTCCTTGTAGGTGTGATTGAGTCAGGATACTAGGATGAGGAGATCATCCTGGATTTCCCTGCGGAGGGCTTACATCCAGTGATAAGTGTTCTGATGAGAGACAGAAGAGAAGGCACAGAGACACAGAGGAGAAGCCCAGGGGAGGGCAGAGGCAGAGGCGGGGGCAGTGTGGCCATGGCTGATGAACGCCTGGAGGCACCGGGAGCTGGAAGAGGGAGGAAGGACCTTTCCTAGCATCCGTGGAGGGAGCGCAGGCCGGTTGCCACCGTGATACTGGACTCTGGATTCCTGAACCGAGACCATTCATTCCTGCCGTTCTGAGCACCCAGTTTGTGGTCCCCAGGAGACTCACCCAGGCCCATTCCACGGTGGCTTCCTACCACGCACCCTGACACGACCCCCACCCCACCACGCACCCTGACACGACCCCCACCCCACCCTCACATCCCTCAGATCCCAGGGCCGAAGCAAAGGATAGCAGCATCTCCCTGGGTGTGAAGTGGCTTCTCTGGAACCACATGGTTTGCCAAGATGTGGTCAGGGCCAGGGACTGCAAGAGAAATGGGAATGGAATTAAGCCTCTTCCTTGCAAGAACCTGGGCTCTGACACGTGGCCTCCAGAATCCCAGTTTTCGTGTGAATTTCTAGTACCATGTGCGGTTCCAGGGGTCTGGGACCTATCCCTACCCTCCTGCACCTTTGGCCAAAGTGGGGACAAAACCCTTTCGGAGCCAGTCCCGAGCTGAGGGCTGCACCCCTCAGAGACTCCCGGGACCACCAGCCCTGCCCGGCCCCCTGATGGAGTCAGGTCCCACACAGGCTGGGTGCAGTCCCCCGGGGTTGCAGGACCAGCTTCCGGAGCAGCTGCATTCACTATTCCTCCAGCCATGGGGTGTATCCTCCGGTTTCAATGCTAAAATAGAAAAGTTCAAGGAAGACACATTCACCTGCCTGATCCGCCTGCCGGCTTCCTGGGAGCGGGCAGCCCCAACGGCTCTGAAAATGAGTGGCTCAGCTCTGTGCCCTCTGCACTGAGGACACGTTAGCCCCCAAGTGGCCTGGCCTTTTTTGGGATCTGCCCAGAAACACACACCAGGCACAGGGGGCTGAACGAGGAGCTGGCTGAGGTCCCCAGCCCTGCATGCATCTTGCTCCAGACAGCCCTGGCCACCTCCATCACACTGAGTCCAAACCCACACCACACGCACCATTTCTCTGCAAGGGCTTCCATGCTCCCTGGACAGAGAGGGCAGCCCAGGCCCCGGTGGGCAGCCAGGGCAGGATGGCCAGCCGGGGGCAGGGCTGCAGCCTCAACCCCATCTGAAAGGTAGGGTGGTGCTCCTCCCACAGACCCTGACGCCACAAACATTTTGAGGACGGATGATTCCAGAATGCCGGCTCCTTGGGGCTGGTTTTCTCTGCACACAGATGGCAACGAGACCCGTCATTCGCAAGAGCTGGCACTTACATGAAAAAACATTAAGTATATTTGCTAATATGGCTCCAGGGTGAGCATGTGTGACAACAAGTGTGAAGGTGCCCTACGGTGAGCTGCAGAGATGTAGGCGACACATCAGAAGCTGGGCTCAGGCCTCACGGTGCCAGGAGCTGGGTGCTGGGCTCAGCAGCTACCGCACCCTGACGAAGCCCGCAAGAGCTCCTTTGCACGTCGCACGGTTGGCCAAAAGCCCCCAAATCTGTCCTGACCCCAAAGCAACCACGTATCACGCAACACAATCAGGAGGGGACTGGCAGCAACGCCACGAGTTTCAAAACCTCTTAGAGACCTGGTGGATGCTGAAGCCTTACAGCCCCCGGAGCTCCCAAGGGAAACTTGCGTGGCCTGGCAGAAAGCCGGACGCCCATCAGCAACGCGTGGGGAAAGGCGCTCCCCTCTCTTCCACGCACCAACCCCAACAAAAACACGCAGGCTCCGTGGAGGGAGGCTGCACCCAGCCCTGCAGGGCTCTGTGCTAGTTTGCAGGTCCCCAGCCAGATGCCCAGGCCTCTGAGCGGTACGCAGCATGGCTGAGGCTGACGGGAAGAGGCTGCCTTCCCCACCCCTCGTGCGTGGGCAGCAAGGGCATTCCCAGGGCCGCCACAGGGAAGTCCCTGGAACCTACAGAGCTGTCCCATGGTGTCCTAATCTGTTGAGGCCCCAACTGATCCTACTGCTTCAGCTACCCAAGGGACCAACGGAAGCATGGCCAGCCGCTGGACCCCTCCTGTCTTCCTGCAGCGGCCGCTCTACCTGTTCTTAAAACCCCCATCAGTTCTGAACCATCTCCAGCCCGTGTCCCCTGACAGCGCAGCTGACCAGCCAGAACGTCCGCCCTGCCGGAAGACACGCTCCTCTTAGGAGGGAAGTGGTTGTTTACAACAAAAGCAGTAAGCAAACCACCTCGCTGCCCCAGCCTGTCCGTGGCTTTGACCTCTGTAGGAAAGTTTTAGGTTGTTAGCCACTCGGGTTTTAGATTGTGAGGTCTGGCTCCAGCCAATGGAGATCAGACATAGCAGTAAGGACGACCCCAAATGCGTGAGGGATCAATTTGTCTGCTTTCCTTTATTCGTTGTACTCTCGTGGTAAGATGGCTAGCGAGGGTACCCTTCCTGCAGCCCAGGAAGTAAAAACTGCGTTGCTGAAAGATCCTTTATCTCAGTGCTGATTTTTCTTTGCGGGACCGAGCATCTACTTCCAGCTTCCATGCACTGCCCTCAGCCTGCCCAGGCCCCAGAGGGCTCTGCTGCCCCCTCAGATGGACATCCAGGCCCATGGAGAAAGACAGCGGGGAGTCACTGGACTCCACTTTCCCATGCAGGGAGGGGGTCTGCAGCCCAACGGAAGGGCCGGTGGTGTTTCAGACACCCCTCTGGATTCAGTGAGCAGGGCTGGTGAGTTTCTCCAGCCAAGATGCTGCGTATCCCACCACCTGGTCCCAATGTCTGGGGGCAGGACCCACCCCGCTTTACCTCTTGGCCAGTGAGTTAGTGCAGGTGGCGAGGCTGAGGCCCATCAGGGCAGCTGACCCACTAGCAACTGACTGAACCTCAGCTGGAGGGCCTGATTGTGGGGATGGGGCATGTGGGCTTCGGGGGCACACCGACCCCAGACACAGACCCGGGCATCCTTCGTCCTCCCATCGCCACCTCTCCACGGAAGGGAGGAGGCCAGGAGGTGGCAGGAGCTGGGGATACGGAAGACAATTGTGTGAAGCAGCTGCTGCCAGGAGACCAGGCGCAGATCCCAACCTTGACGCCCAGGCTGCCCCATCCTCTCCTCTGCCCCTGAGGTCTGCTGTGCCCACACAGGGTGTGTATGCCTGTGCCTTGTCTGGGAAACCCCTGAATCAGAACCTGTGGCTGCCGGCCTCCACCAGATCGTGTGATTTGTCTTGCTCTGGTTTCAGATTCTGAGCCTGGTGAGGTAGATCCAGGGTCCCACCACCAGCCAGGGGCAGCTGGGCCCCAGGGAGGCTGTCATGGGCTGGAGTAACCCCAAATTTCTGTGCTGAAAGCCTAACCCCCTGCTTCTCAGAAAGTGACTGTGTTTGGAGATAAGGTCTTTAAAGAGGTGAATAAGTTAAAATGAGGTCCGATGACGGGTCTTACAAGGACACACGTGATGGTGTCCTTCTAAGGCAGGGAGACCCAGACACAATGCAACAGGCAGGCACGCACGGAGGGCGGGCACGCGGAGACAGGCCGGAGCTGCCACAGGGGACGATGATCTCGAATCCTGGCATTTGGTGGCACACAAGGTAGGACACAGAACGCCCGCTTGGCTCCTTCGGCATCAGGAAACCTTGAACAATCACAAGACTAGCCAGAACAGGGGCCCGGCAGGGGCAGGGGCAGGAGTTTTGGGATTGCTCATGGCTCTGTCCACAGCACCTAGGATGGTGCCTGCCACACAGCAGGTGCTGAATGAGGGCCTGAAAGGGCTTCTCTGCCCCTGCAGCCCACATCTGTATGATTGGAAACCATAAAGGCGGTCCGAGCTGGGTTCCCGTGACTACCCATGGGCAGGGCTCCCTCCGGATACGGGAACACAGTGTGCGCCTGATAAATAGATGCCAGCCCATTTATCCTGGCCTCTGCTCCGTGGCTCTGTGGCCTGAGATTCCCCTAGGCTGGGACCACCCACCCTCCACCGTGAGATCCTATAAACAGGGAGTGGCTGAAGCAGCCTCGTCCCCTGGGATGACACTCCAGAGGAACTGGGATTCAAGTCTTCCTGATCCTTCCCCTCGCCCCCTGCCAGGTTTGATAGGCCCCAGCAAGCAGCATCAGCCAGCCCAAGTTTATTTTTAATCACACGATTACCCGGGGTCTTTTGTCACTTAAGCAGTTTAATTGGGAGCTGCAGCACTCCCACAGCAGAGCGGCTAGAAGAAGCGTCAGCTGGCACAGCCAGTGGCAGTGCACAGAGGGAGCCGGTCCTAGGAGCCAGCCTCTTCCCAGAGGGAGTTCTGGACGTCCAAGGCCAGTCTGGTCCTATCAGGCAGATGGGAAAGGGCAGAGTCTCTCATGGAGGGAACGTCCTTGAGCACCTGCAGCCCCTGGCCAGGTGGTGGCCATGTGTGTTGATCAAGGGGACAAACCATGATGGAGACTGATTTGATGGGCAGCAAGGTGGAGGGGAGGAGGTTCTCTGTGTTATCTCATGCTTAATTGTTCGCCCATTCAACTGCCACTCATCCCATCTGTCCGTCCGTCCGTCTGTCCATCCATCTCATAGATTGAGCCATTGCTCATTGAGAACCCACCTGGTATACCTTCCCTCACTTTAGAACTCCCCCAAATTCTCAGAGGTGTCGCCTACCCATCCATCCATCCATCCATGCATTCAACTACCCATCTATCCAAGCAGCCATGCATTTATGCATGCATTCATCCATCTAATCATCCATCCATCCATGCATCCAGGCATCCACCCATGCATCCATGTATTCATGCATTCATCCATCATTGAGCACCAATAGGTATCTTCTCCCACCTTCAGACCCACTGAGCTTCCCAGAAGCGTTGCATAGCCACCCATCCATCTGCCCGGTCATCTACCCCACATATCTGTCTGTCCCTCACGGAGCACCCACCAGGTACCTTACCCCACTTTCTTAGAGGTGGTGGCTACTCATTGTTCCAGTTTCCTGGGGACCTCTGTATCTTCCCCAGGGCCCTGGCGTGTCCCCTGCCAGGTTTCCAGCCTCCTCTCCACCCTACGCCTCATCATAACTTAAGTGGTTGACGTTTATCTGCTTGGAGAAGGAAGGAAACTAACAGGAAACCTACTATATGTTGGGCGCACACTGTTTTCTCATTGAGGTGTCATCACATGCCCATAAGGGACTATCCTACTTTTTTAAGAAGACACAACTGGCAAGGAGTAAGGAACAGAAGGCATATTTAGCTCCAGATCCAGGGTTCCTTCTGCTGGCCCCAGCATTCCGTCATGCCAGTGGACACTGGGAAGTGTTAAGGATAGACTCAGAATTCCAGACTTCCACCCAGTACCCTGCTGCCCCAGCTAAAGGACTGCTCTATTCCAAGTCTCCACCTCCTCATCTATAAAACGGAGTAATGAAAACCACTTAGGTCCACCTGGGAAGCTCCAAATTCTGACAACTTCCAACCCCTGGAGGCCACTGTCCTGTCCCTGAGCCCACATCTCCTGTGGCCTCACGGGCCAGAGAAGACGACGGCTTGTAGTTTTCTATGAAGCAAAGCCCCCTCCTCCTCCTCCTGGCAATCTCCTATTCATCCTTCAAAACCCAGATGGACTGTCACCCACTCTGGGACGTCACGGCTCTCCAGACCCTACTGTCTCTTGGTTTCTACCAACTGCTCTTGAATCCACAGGGCTGAAGGAAAAGGTCCTGGCCCTCAAGCCACTGCACAAAGTAGAATTTTGGAATGCTTTTTTCAAAAGCTAGGACTATTATTTTTCTGCCTTGGTCCCGGACAGATCTTGGCAGGCTTCTCTCACTAGGAACCACCCAGGCCAGACACTGAGAGGGATGGGGAGTCCTAACCTCTGAAGTCACAGTCCACCCTGCACCGGCTTTGCCATCCCATAATCCAGCACTTCCCAGCATGACAGAGAGGCAGGCCCAGGACGAATCTGTTTGGGCTCAAAAGGTGGCGGATTCACAGCTATCCATGCATAGCCACCCCACTGGACAGCGTGGCTCAGTGGCTGCCGCAGATAAGAGGCGAGGGGAGCAGCCGGGAGTGCACGCACACCACTCCCTCCCGGGGACAGGGGCTGGAGTCTCCCTGCACAGGCGTGACCAGCGCTGATAAAGGAAATGGAAAGAAAGTTTGCTCTGGGCTGGAAGTAGAAAGTTCGTGCCTCTGACGACTTGTATGTATTTGACAAGCCGGCTCCTGGCCTGGCATCCTTGGACGTCTGGCATCTGTGATTCTGCAGAAGCTTTGTGAATATTTTGCAGAACACACCACATGTGTAGAGGGCTGGTGGGATCTGAGAGGGGATCAGAACCTGGGAGAGGGGAGGTGCCCTAGGGCCAGCGTGCACCCACCCGGTCTTGAGCAGCGGGGACACAGAGGCACAGGGCGGGGGCTGGAGAGGAAACCCACAGAATGATGGGGAACAGCACAGCCAGGAACACAGGAGCTGCAGGGGCCGGAGCTGCTGGATGCTGGGGCGTTGGGGCTTGAGCTGCACATCTGCATGTCTCCCAGTTTATACACTTGGGCCTGAATCCCCGGTGTCAGGGTGTCCGGGGGTGGGGGGGCTTTGGGAGGTGATTAGGGTTGGAGGTGGTCATGAGGGTGGGTTCCCGTGATTACTGCCTTTGTGAGGCGAGATACCAGTACCTCCCACCCCCTAATATGAGCACATGGCATGAAGGCTGCTATCAGCAGACTGTGAAGGACTGTCCAGCCTCCAGAGGGCTAAGAAACACGTACATTGCTTGAGCCAGGCAAGTCTAAAGGATTCTCGTCAGAGCAGCCAGAGCTAACTCAGGAGGAGACGTGACTCATACTGGGACTTTTTGCATCAACATTTGCTGTACACATACTGGATCCTTTGGGATTAGCACACAGCTGTGGAAAAGCTTCTCCACAGGGTCATAGCAGCAGCTACTCTACACGGAGGGCCCCCTCCCCCCGGAAGCTGCTCCATGTCCCCCTCACCTTCTCCTGGCGGGATCCTCTGCCCAGCTCCTACGTTCCCTGCCCACCAACTCCTGTAGATTCTGGCCCCAAAACACCTTTCTCCCTCAGGTCTCCTTCCCTCCTTTCAGACCAGGCTGCTGCGACATCCCCAGACAGCATGAGACACTGTGGCACCATGAGACACTGCCCAACCCTCGGGGTCCTCTTCCTGAGACCCCATCCGCTGCACCTCCTTCTGCCTGCAGAGTCTCAGCTGCTCCTGGGTTGAGCCCTCAGCCCTACACCTGGCCTCAGCCTTCCCTCTGGGTCTAGCCCCAGCTGGGCATCCTGGCCCACACTGTGCAGCAGCCACCTGAGCTGCCACCACCCTGTGGCTGCAGGCCCCGGCTCCCACTCAAGGGGAGGAAAGCAGAGGAACCGGGAACAAACAGGGCCCCAGGGCTGCATTCACCCATCTGGCAAGTCCCTGCCCCATGGCCAAGGGTTTAGTCCAAGGCTCAGGGTGGGGGGGTTTTTCTTCGGCCTCTCCCAGGAAGCTCCTGCCCTCATGGGCTCCCAAGTGGGGTTGGGTGATTCAGACTCCAGGGAGGCCTTTCCATGACTGAAGTTGAGGCCGGTCACACCCTTGCGGCAAAGCGTCACTGAGACCCAGTGATGGATGGACAGTCACATGACCAGCTAGACCAGGGGCCCAGCAGGGGCAGGGGCAGAAGTTTTAGGATTGCTCATGGCTCCATCTGTAGCACCTAGGACAGTGGTTCCTGCCACACAGCAGGTGCTCACTGGGCTCAGCAGGTGCTGAAGGCAGACCTGATTGGAATGAATGAATCGGATCAGAGCCTGGGGCGGGGTGGGGGGCGGGGGGGCTTTCACAGGTGTTACTGAAGGGGAAACCACACAGGTGCTGGCCCGAGACAGGGTTAAGGACCTGCTGGGTCAGAATCTCACGCCAAGGCTTCAGAGGTGACTCTGGCACTGTCCAGGGGCCGTGCACCCACCCGGCAGGTCTAGGGGCAGAGCCCAGGGCTGGGTAGCTTGCCCAGCAACACCCTCAGCACAGAAGCCGCCTTTCCCACCACCCTCTCCCACCTCTCCAGGATGGGGAAGGCTGGGGCCCCCTTCAGGGTGAGGGATGCGGGGTGCCCCAGGCTCACAGCTCCCATGTCCCCACTGCTTTCAGGGTCACCCCAAGGAGGAGCAGATGAGACCTCTGGGTCTGGTCCCTGTCCTCCTATCATTTTGTGGCTCCCTGCTTGGTCATTAGCACTTGCAGGTGGCCTTGGGTGACTCTTCTGTGTCCCCAGGCACGTCACAACCTCCCACCTCAGTTCCTTTATGCTCCACTGCCCCCATACTGCAGGGAGGGCTCTGCCCCACCCTTCCCATCCCAGCCTCAGGTCTGGGCTCTCCAGATCCCTCTGCTGCTGCCCCTGGGGACGACTGTGGCTTGTCCGCTCCCCTCCACCCCCACATCCACTGCTGAGTCTCTTCCCTGGCACATCCACACTCCCCACAAATGACTGGGGACTGGGCTGCACGGGGACACGCCCGAGGTGGGGAGACTGCCTGGGTTCACAGAGGCAGGAGACTGAAGGGGAAAACAGCGGCAGGGCTTGCGGCAGGGGAGGAGGGGCTGGGCTCCACGCTTAGCACCGCCCTGCTCTCCAGAGCTGGCGCCGGAGCCCTGGGCAGCGGGGATGGGAGGAACACAGGCAGTTACTAGACTATTACCCAGAGAATGCAGTCCTGTGTTTTGCTGGTGGAAAAGTCCTTTCATGGCCTGGCTTTCTCAGGCTCCCTAACCAATCAGGGCCAGGAGCTATGGGGGCTGGGTCTCCTTGTCACCTCCTGGCAGGACAGCATTGAAGATTGGCTTGGAAGCCTGTTTCCAGGGCAGCCATTAGACCTGACACTGCTGGTGGCCACTGGGCTTGTGTTGGAGATGGTACTATTTGTGGGTGCTGACCTGGCCCTCCCTCTACATCCCCAGGCCCCAACCCCATGCTAGGTAACAGAGACAACAGCCTGTGTGCACACAAGTGAATATACATGTTTGTGGATGCATGCCACATGGTACATGCATGTGCAGTGTGCCTGTTTGTGAGTGTCCACGTATGCACGCATGGGCATGTCGTGTGCATGTGAGTGTCCACGTGTGCATGCGTGCCACATGTCAAATGTATGTACTGTGTGTGTGTCTGTGGGTGCATACATGCACACATGGTGTGTGTATAGCACATGTGTGAGTACATGTGTGTGTGCACATATGTGAGTGTGTGTGTGTATACATAGACAATAATACATGTTAGAGGAAAAAAGAGGCTAGGGAAGGAGGCGGGAGGTTTCATTGCTATATAGAACAGCGGAGCTGAAATCGGGGTTATCTTGTCCACCCTGTACACTTCCTAGTCAAGAAAACTAAAGAAGTTACATGATTTGCCTGAGGTCACAGGGCAGAAAACGAAGCTAGGTCTTGGCTGCCAGTTCATTGCTCAGCCCATGGCAACACACTGCCTAGAGGCTCTTCCTGCTCCCAGAACTCTGAGCTGCTCCCAGGACACCTGCCGTTGACAATGGTGCATTAAGGCAGCCTCACCCAGACGTAAGTCACCAAGAGACACTGCTGTTCTCAAAGCTAGCAGTGCAGCATGTCCCCCATGGATGGAATCCCCAGGGCACAAGGTCTGTTTGGCAAGAGTGAGCAAGTCAAGGGTGAACAACCACTAACCAGAACAGGGGACTGTTCCCTGCCTGCCCCCACAACCATGGTGGGTGCCTGGTTAATGCCTGGTGCTCCCTGGAGGGACTGCTGGCAGGAGGGCGGGAAGACATACTCCCTAGAATCAGGGAGGGCCAGGGCTCAAAGGGGGTGTCATCAGCAGCTAATTCATCAGCTCATCATGGCCTCAGATCCAACAGTCCACCTTTAAAATAAGTATTTTAAATATGGATGAAGTTAGAGCACATGTTAAGTAGAATAAGCCAGGTACAGAAAGACAAATACTGCATGATCTCAGTCACATATGGCATCCAAAAAAGTTGAACTTACAGAAACAGAGTAGACTGGTGGTTTCCAGAGGCTGGAGTGTGAGGGGATTGGGAACATGTTGGACAAAGGATACAGTTTCAGTAAGACGGGAGGAAGAAGTTCAAGAGGTCCATTGTATACACATGATGTATAGCAGTGACTGCAGTTAATAACAATGTTGTATACTTGAAAATTGCTAAGAAAGTAGATTTTAAGTGTTGTCGCCACAAATATCAAAATACGTGAGGTAGTGCATATGTTTAAATAACTTGATTTAGCTATTGTGGGAAGTAAAAAAGTGCCTCTTTAAAGTTTCCTTCCTTGTTAAAAAATAAATTTGCTAATAACTGTTTGTTCAACTCTATCCTATGTAGCTGTGAAACATGCCATGCTTACAGGCACGTAAGCTATGCAAGACGTGCCTTTCACCTTCTGCCATGATTGTGAGACCTCCCCAGCCACGTGAAACTGTGAGTCCATTAAACCTCTTTTAAAAATAACAATAATAATAAAATAAAATATTTTATAACGCCACCCTATACTGTCAGGAAATAAAATTCATAGATATTAGAAGGCTTCTTTATACCCAAACTCATAACTCCTTCTAACTGTTAAGGTGCAGACAAACTAGACGAAGGACATTGCTTACAACAAAACTATCTGCACCTCCATGTGAAATGCTTGTACCTGTACAGAGAGACTATGAATGTGAAAACCAGAATAAGCAGGCGACCCCCTCCCACCAGCCCCACTGCTTAACACTGAAGTGGAAAAAAGCTCTTGGAAAAATTCCAAATTAAAAGCCAGTGCTGGAGAGTGCTGCTCTTGGGATGCTGCAGAACCACCCCCCACTGACAGCAATCAGAACACTCTGCACCACAGAAACCAAATGAATCCCCCATCACACACACACACACACACACACACACACACACACACACACACAGTGAGCTGAGGGTTCTGAAAAGTAAATGAGAGAAGTCAGATGGGCTCAGGCGTTAGTTTGCATTTTGTGGGGCTTTGCCCTGAGGGCCTGCTACTGAGGCACAGGCTGCTAAAACCCGAGGACAGCCACCATCTTTCAGGCTGAAGGATTCAGGAGAAGAGGCTCAGGCAATTGTAGAGGAACTGGGGAGTGGGAGGAGAGCCCCGGAGGGAGAAAAGCCAGAGGAAGTGAGTCCCCAGTTCTGAGTGTGCATCTGCAAAAGTCTCAGGCTGACCCCGAAGCATCTATGTGTAGGACAGACATGAAGGAGTGGAGTAAAAGCTTAAATGAGTGATCCGAGACTTTAGCCACTGAAGGCAAGATGGAGCTTCCAGTTTGAGTCTAATCATAGTAACTGTCAGCTCAAACAAATCATAAACCTTCTCTAGAGGAATATAACAGAACCCACAATGTACACAACATAATACTCATGACATCAAGCAAACAATCCAAAATTCCTGGGAAAATATGACCCACTCTCAAGAGAAAAGGCAACAGATAGTAAATGTGAGGTGATGCAGATGCTAGAATTAGGAGGCAATGACTTTAATGCTGCCATTGTAACTGTTTCAACAAGGAAAGGTAAATGGGGTGAATATTTTCATAAAAAAGAACTAAATGAAAATCACAGAGTTGAAAAGGACAATATCTGAAAAAACCCAATGGACAGCCTTAGTAAGATAAAGGTGACAAAGAAAAGACTCAGTGAACTCAAAGACAAATCAATGACATTTGTCTAATATGAAGAAGAAAGAAAAAAAAGACTGAAAAAAAAAAAAAAAAAGAACAGTGTCAGGGTTCCAGAGGATAGTATTAAAAAAAAAAAAAAACAATCTAAGGATTGGATAATCAGACGCACAGAGAATGAGGTAGAAAAAAATTATCTTAAGAAATAATAGAAACTTCCCAAATTTGATGAAAGAAATGAATATACAGATTCAAGAAGCTCAGCAAGAGGTTCTGGTTCCTGGAAAGATGGAGTACATACACCGCACTGTCTCCCTAGTTGATGCAACTATTAAACCTAGACAGATGCAGTTATCTGAGGACTCTGAAAAATAAAGAGTAGCAGGCACATTGGAGAAGAAAAGCAGATTTCCAAGCACCACCAAAGAAATCACAAGTTTCCCATGTTTTTCCTTGGTGTGTCACCTGGCTGGGCGTCAAAGGTAGCCTGAAAACCACAAGTGTGTAACACGTGTGGATAGAAAGAGCTTCAAGAAAAGGGAGCTCTAAGGTTCAGAGAGCATGAGGGATCTTCCCTTTCATTCTCGATTTGCATTTTCTCCCACCCACAGCCTCAAGCAATCCTATGGTGGTGGAGGTTGGGCAGGCACCTGAAACTCTGGAGGAGGGGAATCCTTTTTTCTGGCCAGAGGAGCTGTGGTCCACTTTGCCTTTGGCCTCTCCCTCTTTTTCTGCCACTTGACCATGGATGAAGATCCATTTGTAGTAAGTATATGGCAAAGCAGGGAAATTAAGGTCCCAGCTTTTCATCCAGAAGCCTGATAAAGGGGTCTTCATGGACATGGAAAATGTCAGGGAGACTGTGGTGAGGAGGGAGAGGAGGGGATCATGTGAAGCAGTGTATAAGCTTCTAGGCTCAGCTCCAAGTTGTGCACAAGTGGATCTGACCTTAAACAGCATATCAGTGATACTGAGGAGACAACTAAGAGATAAAAGCCACCACCATCTCCAAGCTTGGCCAGTGTTTGTGCATACATGGGACAGTTCTGAATCACAAGCAAAGGGCTTAGAAGCTAATTCAATGTTGGAAACATAACCCATAAAAGTTCTATAAAAGGAATTTGGGACCTGATCTCAACCAAGTGCCCAAGTCAACCTTTTCCATAGGGTTTAAAGAAGACACAGAGCATCTTAACAAAATATTCCAAACGTCCATGATATAGGCTTCACTTGCTTGACATACCAAGAGCTAGAAATATGCCAACTCTCAAGGGAACAAATACAAATGAAAAAAAAATTACTAGATGAGTCAAAAGCAGGATGTAGAAGAGAAAAAAAAGTGACTTTGAAGACAGAGCCATAGAAATTATCCAATCTGAACAAGACAGAAAAGCACATAAACTTATGGATTCAAGAAGTTCAATGTATCCTAAACGGGATAAGCTCAAAAAATTCATTCCCAGACAGGTCATAATCAAATTGCTGAAGACTAAAAACAAAAATACATATTGAAAGCATAGAGAAACATGACATACATTTCATACAGAAGAAAAACCATGGGAATTACTGCAGATTCCTCATAAGAACCAAGGAGGTCAGAAGGAAGTGGAAAAGTATTTTTTAAATGCACAAATGCAGAATTCTATACCCAGTGAAGATATCCTTCAGGAATAAAGGTTAAATCAAGACATTCTCAGATGAAGAAAAACCAAGAACATTTGTGGTCAGCAGGCCAATTTTAAGAGCAATGCCAAAGGTAATTCTTGGAATGGAATGGAAATGAAACCAGAGAAGCTCTTTGAAAGTTGGGAATAAAGGAAGGACGGCCAAAATAGTCAATAACTTTGTAACAGACTATACTTGACTTCTTACATTCATTAAAATATTTATAGTGACTGAAGAAAAAATGACTTTATTTTATGATAGCACTTTCAATATATGTGGGTTTAATACACATAACAGCTACACCACAAAAGGCAGAGAATAAAGCAATCTATATGGTGGTAAGGTTTCCACATTCTACTTGGAGTGGTAAAGCATTAAGTAAACTGTGAAAAACTAAGTATGCACATTGAAATCCCAGACTAATCACTTCAATTAAAATAATAACAATAATATTATATAAAAATGTTAAAGCCACAATAATTAAATTAAAATGGAAAAGTCACAAGCCAAATAATCAAAAAATTTTCAGGAAAGAAAAAAAGAGAATAAAGTGTAAAGAAAACAAATAGAAAATAAGAAATAAAATGGTAGACATAAATACTAACACATTAATAACATTAAATTAAATATAAACACATCAAATAAAATAGATTACCAGATGGACTTTTTTTTTTAATTTTAAAATTTTACTTATTTTCTTTTTGTAGAGACTTGGTCTAGCTTTCTTATCCAGGCTGGTTTTGAACTCCTGGCCTCAAGCAATCCCTCACCCCTTGACCTCCCAATCAGATGGACTTTTAGAAAGCTACCTAGTGACATGCAGTCTATAAGGAATCAAATTTACAGTCAACAACATGAGGAGGTTAAACAGAAAGGGATAGAAAAAGATACACACAGACTATTAAAAAGAAAGCTAGAGTGGCTATATTAATATCAAAGTGGTCTCGAGTGCAAGGAAAATTGCCAGGGCTAAAGAGGAACACTGAACAATGATTAAAAAAAAAAATCAGTTCACCAAGAAAACATCCCAGTCCTGAATAACCTAACCAGTATATTAATGCCGACTGCCAGCAGAAATCTAACACTGGAACCTCATATAACCTAACACTGAAACTTCAAAATACATGAATCAAGCTGTAATCCCAGCACCTTGGGAGGCTGAGGTGGGCAGATCACCTGAGGTCAGAAGTTCAAGACCAGCCTGGCCAACATGGTGAAACCCCGTCTCTACTAAAAACACAAAATTAGCTGGGCATGGTGGCGGGTACTTGTAATCCAAGCTACTTGGGAGGCTGAGGCAGGAGAATTGCTTGAACCCAGGAGGTAGAGGTGGCAGTGAGCCAAGATCACGCCACTGCACTCCAGTCTGGATGACAGAGTGAGACTCTGTCTCAAAAAAAAAAAAAACAAAAAAAAAAAAAACAAAAAAACCATGAAGCAGAAACTGACAGAACTGTAAAGAAAAAATGGAGAGGCACATGGTGATACTGGAAACTTCCACATTCCTACACACTCAGCAATTGATAATAGAGACAAGTCAGCAAGGGTATAAACATTTGAAAACACCATCAAAAGGACCAAACTGACATTGAAAGAATACTGCACTCAGCAATAATAAGCATAATACACGTTCTTTTCAATGTCCATGGAATATTCACCAAGATAAAACACAGCCTGAGTCCAAAAAAAAAAAAAAAAACAGAAAAAAATTCAACTCAAAGCATGAAGAAGGAAATAAAATCAGGATAGGGATCAATCAGCTAAAAACACAGGAAAAAAGGAGAAATCATAATGAAGCTCAAAGACAGTTCTTTGAAAAGATCAATAAAATTGGTAATATTTTAGTGAGACTGACAAAATCGAGAGAGAAGACACAAATTACTAAAAAAAGGTGATACCACCACAGAGCTGACCTGAAAAAGGTAACAGGAGACTACCATGAACAACTCTACTAAAGGCAAATTGGACAATTCAGGTAAAATGAACTAATTCTTTAAAAGTTGCAAACTTCCAGAACTCACCTGGGAAGAGATAAACTGTCTTACATCTATTAAAGATATTGATTGATTGTGAAGGGTGTTTTTTTTTTTTTTTTGAAATGAATTCTTGCTCTGTTGCCCAGGCTGGAGTGGAGTGGCATGAATTCAGCTCACTACAACCTCTGCCTCCCGGGTTCAAATGGTTCTCTTGCCTCAGCCTCCCGAGCGGCTGGGATTATAGGATCCCGCCACCACGCCCAGCTAATTTTTGTATTTTTAGTAGACATGGGGTTTCACCATGTTGGCCAGGATGGTCTCGAACTCCTGACCTCAGGTGATCTGTGCCTCAGCCTCCCAAAGGGTTGGGATTACAGGTGTTGTGAGCCACTACGCCCGGCAGTTTAGTTTAAAAAGCATATGAAAAAGACATCTTTGATCAAATGGTTTCACTAGTGAACTGTGCCAATCATGTCAAGAAGCAACACCAATTCTACACAATTCCTCCCAGAAAAGAGAAGCAGAGAGAGCACTTTCCAAATTAATTTATAAGGGCAGCATTACTCTGACACGTGAACCAGACAAAGACAGCATAAGACAACCATACACCAACATCCCTCAGGAACATACACACAGATCCTTAAAATATTCGGAAGTCAAATCCGGCTATATATTACTAGAAAAGGAATCACGAGCAAGTGTGTTTTACCCTGGGGGTGCAACGCTGGTTCGATATTTGAAAAATCTACTGATGTGAGCCACCATATAAACAAACTCATGAAGAAAAACACACGATCCTCGGAACTGGTGCAGAAAAAGACTCTGAAGAAATTCTACATAGTCAACAGCCCCCCGTGGTGAGCTTGGGCAGAATCCAGCCTGGAACCTGGGTCCCATGCCTTCCACACTGGGGCTCTGAGTAGCTTGGCAAAGGCAGAGGTCAGAGGAGGTGGAAATAAAGAGCTTTCTGGCTCCCGTGATCTCTGCCATTACTTGAATACCAGGGACCCATGAGAGTTAGTCATAATAATAATGGTACAAGGGGCGAGGGATTGCTTGAGGCCAGGAGTTCAAAACCAGCCTGGATAAGAAAGCTAGACCACGTCTCTACAAAAAGAAAATAAGTAAAATTTTAAAATAAAAAAAGTCCATCTGGTAATGTATTTTATTTGATGTGTTTAGACTATTTAAATGTAATGTTATTAATGTGTTAGTATTTATGTCTACCATTTTATTTCTTATTTTCTCTTGTTTTTCTTTACATTTTATTCTCTTTCTGATATTTTTTTGATTATTTGGCTTACTTTTCCATTTTAATTTAATTATTGAGGCTTTAAAATTTTTATAAAGTATTATATAAAAATAAAATACGGAGGGGTCTCAGTGGCAGGAGAGGGAGGACAGGGATGAGAAATCCAGGTGCCCGGGCAGTGCCCAACATGTTTCCAAGAAATGCTGATAAAACTGAAGAGCTGGGAAGTGCTGCTTCAAATATTTACATTTAACACGGTCCCAGATGCAGAGACACACTGATTACAGGAGCACCTGGATCCCTAAGAAGACACTAATATAGCAATAATAGCAACAGCTATGACCACAAAGTAATAAGCAATAATAATAGTACAAGCAAGATCCCTGAAGTACTTTGAAATGTCTTGGACAATTCCTATGTGTGAAAACCCTGTTCATCATCTTTTTCTTTTAAAGACAGGGTCTTGCTCTGTTGCCCAGGCTGAAGTGCAGCGGTGCAATCTCGGTTCACCGCAGCCTCCACCTCCCAGGTTTAAGTGATTCTCCTACGTCAGCCTCCCAAGTGGTTGGAATTACAGGCGCCGGCCACCATGCCTGACTGATTTTTGTATTTTTAGTAGAGACTGGGGTTTCACCATGTTAGCCAGGCTGGCCTCAAACTCCTGACCTTGTGATCTGCCCGCCTCGGCCTCCCAAAGTGCTGGGATGACAGGTGTAAATCACTGCACCCGGCGCGTGGCAGCCCTCTTCCCGTGAGTGTCCACCCGCCACGGGCTTCCTGCAGGAAGCGCATGTGGGCGCCCCAGGCCCCTCATCCCACCCCTGCCCCATGAGTATTCAACCTCTTAGCCTCCCTGGTGCCCTGTGGGCACCTGGGCAGGGTCAGTGGCTTTCCGGGCACGTCTCCGGCCCCGGCCCCAGCCTGCAGGGGCAGCAGCAGAACCACAGGAGAGATTCCGGGGAGAACAGGCCTCGCTCACGCACGAGGAACTTGCTCCTGGAGGCCACTCTCTGCTCCACGCCCCACGGCTGCCATCTAGTGGCTATGAGCGGGCACACCGGGCAGCGAGTCGGCTCCCACCAGGCGAATGACAGACCACGGGAGGGAGGCCACTGGGCCAGCAGGTTCCCCAAATGCCGTGGCTTCTGAGGGGCCTCCTAGGGCAGGAGGGTCACCGTGGGGCCCATTTTGCATCACCCTCCGAATTGCTGGAAATACAAGTTTATTTCCATCTTACAGGGTGGCTTTTCCGTTGCCCAGCTCCTGAACATCCAGTCCTTCCCACTGTGCCCGTGCAGAAAGCCAAGCCCGTGACTTAGCCGGTTTCACAGGGCCCAGGTTTCACAGGCCTCTGTGATCTTGGGGAGATGGCCCTGCTGCTCTGAGCTCATTTCCTCACTGGCTGCAGCAGGTTCAGGGTGACAGCTGTGGCCCCCGCGTGAACAGGCGCAGGAGATATCCTCCCTCAGATACAGGTTCCCAGAGAGAGGCAGGGAACCTTCCAGACCCCACACTGGACATCTCTCTTCCACCCTTGGGCCAGGGAATGCTCCCTTCCTGAATGTCCAGCCTCTGATGGGAAAGATCCATTACCTAAAAGCCTCAAATGCTGGCCTGGGTTCTCCGAGCCTTGAAAGCACCTTTGCTGAAACAGGCATAATAAAGCTTCCAGGAGCACTTACTGGGCGCTGTGCTGGGCCCGGGGGTAGACAGGCAGGAGGTGAACCGGAGAAGAGCCCAGGGTCTGAGGAGCAGGCAAAGCCCGCATGCTGCCTGGCACGGAGCACACACTGTGCCCTTGTCCCCTCTCCCAGGAACAGGCATTTGAAGCCACGCCTCCTGCATGCTCTTCCCTCCAGCTGTGTGGGCAGGGGCTGTGGCTACCTCTCCAACTCATCTCACAACCCCTGCTGCCTTCTCTGGAGTCCGGGCAGGTTCCACGGGGTCATGCTGGGCCCTGATTTCTGCCGCTATCAGGGGAAGGTGGGGAGCCTCGGAGCTGTTGAGGGCCAGGCCTTAGCTGCACGCTCCGGGGTACCAGGCAGCCCTGCACCCCGATCATCTCAGCGGCCACGTGACCTTGAACACACTCTGAAACATGGAATTTCGCTTTGTAAGCTGCTTTGTCTTTCTGGGAATGTGTCTTCGAAGCTCACCTTCACACAGATCTGCAGCTTCTCTTACGCAGATCGTCACAACGTGTTACGAAAGAGGCCGGATACAGAGACCAGACCCTGAGCTCAGACCCAGACTCTAAACCTCCTGGGCCAACCACTCCACCGCCCCCTGCCCCTGCGCCCCTGAACCCTTGTCTGCAAACTGGGGCACTGCTCATGGTTTCCATCATTCTGGACCTTCGGCCAGGGTGACGGAGGGGAGCCGTGTGACGGTCAAAGGCTGGCAGGCGACAGACACTTAATAAATGTGACTATTCTTATTCTTCCTCCTCTACGCATCCCTGTAGTAGACAAGCATCTACTGAGACCCTGCCCTGCGCAGAAGAGGCAGGGAGTGTGAGGGTTAACAGCAGTGTTGTGAGCTGGACTCCCCGGGTTTGAAGCCCAGCTTCACCACTTATGAGCTGACTGACCTTGAGCAGGGGCCTCCCACTCTCTAGCCTCAGTTTTCTTGTCTATAAAAAGGAGTAATAACCATATCTATCGACCCATGCATATAAGAGTGAGCTTAGCAGGCCTGCAGCTGCTGCCCTGAGAAATGCCCTGCCTATAGGGCTGGCCCCTAGTTGGCATCTGAGAGCTGAAATGTCCTCTATGTGGAGAGGCCAGGACACCCAGCCCCATGGCAGCAGCTCCCGTGGGCTGTTGAGCCAACACTGTTTATGCAGGCAGAACCCCAGCTTTCCTTCCACGAGTCGGGAATCGTGGCACGTGCCAGGAGGAGAGGGCCTACGTGATGGGCTTCCCTAGGGAGGAACATTTGCCACATGTGGCTGCATTTTTTCCTAGCGGGTGGGGAATGTGCTGTGTCCCCTCAAGGAGAAAGGGAGGGGGATTCAGTCTGTGGATGCCACAGACTGCCTGAGCCCTTGCTCCCTCCTGTGACACTGTTATAAATAAACCTTAGATGGGAGGACGACTCTGTACCGAGTCCCATGAGTCCTTCCAGAGGACCCCAGAAGGTGTGAGTGGGGTCCCCCGACACACCATCTCATAGCATGCGTGGCCCAGGGCTGCCACGACAAATGACCCCAGACCAGGAGGCGTGGACAGCAGACATTCAGTCTGTCAGTTCTGGAGGCTGGAAGTCTGAGATCTCAGTGTCTGCAGGGTGGGCTCCTTCTGGATGCTTTGAGGGAGAATCAGCCCCAAACCTCTCCCCTGGCTTGTGGCTGCATCCCTCTAGCTTCTGCCTCTATCTTCGCATGTGAAAAATAATAAAATCCTAGGCCCCCGACTAACTGGACAAAGGGGACACCAGAGAAGCCTTAAAAATTGAGTCCTGGTGGGATGCAGTGGCTCACACTTGTAATCCGGCACTGGGAGGCCTAGGCAAATGGATCACTTGAGGTCAGGAGTTCAAGACCAGACTGGCCAACATGGTGAAACCCCGTCTCTCCTAAAAATACAAAAACTAGCTGGGCGTGGTGGCACATGCCTGTAATCCCAGCTACTTGGGAGACTGAGGCTGGAGAATTGCTTGAACCGGGGAGGCTGAGGTTGCAGGGAGCTCAGATTGGGCCACTGCACTCCAGCCTGGGCAACAGAGCAAGACTCTGTCTCAAAAAAACAAAACAAAAGCAAACCAAACCCGGGTCCAGGCTGCCACAGGGAGTTTCTGTTCCTCTAGCAGACAGCACGCCCTGGCCTCGGGATGAACAATATTAAAACAATCCCAGTCCTACCAGATGCTGATAACGGATGCCATTCTGGTGGCCATAACTATAACTGTGACTCGAGAAGAGACTGATTTCAGTAGCTTTCTCTTGGTAAGAAACCAGCCACCAGAGACAGAGGCACGGGATGGCTTCGAGCTCGGAGCCTCCAGAAGGAACCAGACCTGCAGACACCTTGATTTCAGACTTCCAGCCTCGAGAGACTGGCTCTGGCCGGTTTACAGAAGCTGCACGCTGAGCGCTTTGAAGCTCCTGCTCCCCCTTTGACATGCGGAGCCTGAGTGTAATGCCTTTAGCTGTAAAGCCTTCACCCCAGGTCCACATGGGGTGCATGCCACATGCCTGTGTGCTCAGTGCACCGTGTCAGGACCCGCTTGGTGAATGTTCACAGCTCCTCCTGTAACCTGCTGAGTACGCTCAACCTGCTGTAACCACAGCCAACGCATTCCGCACAAAGCCTCGCTCCACCCTCTCGTCCTCCAAGCGCCTGCCTCTGGTTTTGGCTAGAGGCCCACTTCCCGGCCCGCAGGATGCAACCCTTTATGGGAAATACTCTCCTTTCTTTTTCCTTTTTCTTTTTTGAGATGGAGTCTTGCTCTGTCACCTAGGCTGTGGCGCAGGTGGCGTGATCTCGGCTCACTGCAACCTCCGCCTCCTGGGTTCAAGCCATTCTCCCGCCTCAGCCTCCCAGGTAGCTGGGACCACAGGCACCCACCACCACCCCTGGCTAATTTTTTTTTTGTATTTTTAGTATAGATGGGGTTTCACCATGCTGGCCAGGCTGGTCTCAAACCCCTGATCTCAAGTGCTCCACCCACCTTGGCCTCCCAAAGTGCTGGGATTATAGACATAAGCCATGGCACCCAGCTAAGAAATAGTCTCCTTTTTAAATTTATAAATCATGCAATTCTTAAGCTGACATGTGACATTCTCTTCTAAGGTCACCTCACCTGTCCTCGGATTTGGAGGCCATCGTCATCTAAGATCTCATCTCAAGATCCTTAACTTAATTACATTGCAAAGACACTCTTTTACCCCCCAAATAAGGCCACACTCATAGCACCTGATGCACGTGAGGTCATGGGGAGCCAGCATTCAGCCGGGACAGTTCGATGAGTCCCTTTGCTGCGGGAGGGCATGGCACAGGGAGCAGCTGAGGAAGGCCGCAGGGTGGCTGCTCCCCTGAGCACTGCACACCTGTCCCCAGGCAGTGGCCTGGGGGCTTCCAGCGGCAAGGCAGTTGCTGAGGCTGCAGGAACCCAGGAGCAAAAGAAGGGATTAACCGGGAAGGGTGGTCGTCGGGGTGCGAAGGCTCCTGGGAGGAGCAATCTGTGGGGCGGAGGCTGAGCAGAGCCAGCTTGAAAGGGAGACTGATTGAGTGGTCAGGTGCATGGTGGAAGTTGGGTCTGGAGCTGTGTGCGCGGGGCTGTGGCAAGGGGAGGTGACAGTCCCCTGAAGGGTGCTCTAACAAGTGCCCAGGTGGCCCACGTCCACGCCGCACTCCATGGTGAAGGTGCTGGCTGTCCAGGCTGCAGGTCAGGTGGGAGAGGCCCCGCTGGGATGAGATGGTGGGACCCTCTTCGATCCGTGTGCTGGGTCTCTGGGCAAATGAGACGAAGCCGTCCGCTGTGGGCTGAATGGTTTCTCCTCCTCACAGATGCAAACGTTGAAACCCAAACCTCTAACAGGGTGGTATCTGGTGATGGGACGTTTGGGAGGTTACTGGGGTGAGATGAGGGTGGGCCCCCGTGATGGGATTCGTGCCCCCAGCAGGAGATAGATGAGTCCAGTCTTCCTGTCTCTCTCTCTCCCCGCCACACGAGGGCCCAGGGAGGAGGTGTCCGTGAGCCAGGCAGTTCCCTGATCTGGGACTTTCACTCTCTGAGTGTGAGCCCCAGTCTAGACTGCGTTTTGTTTCAGCAGCCTGAGCTGAGACGCCAGCAGTCCCCAGACCCCCAGAGCCAGGCGCCATGTCCGTGTGGCATGACGATGATGGTGGACAGTGTGCGGTGAGGAACGCGCCTCTACGGGTCTCCCGGCTCATCCCGGGCACGTGAAGCTCCTGCTCCACCTTTGACATGCGGAGCGTTAGTGTAATGTCTTCACCCCAGGTCAACATGGGACGCATGGGTCTGGGGACGGCTGGCGTCTCAGCTCAGGCTGCTGAAACAAAGCACAGTCTAGACTGGGGCTCACACGCAGAGAGCGGAAGTTCCCCTCATTCTGCAGAAGGCTCCGAAACCCTCTGGAGTGAGGAGCTGCCCTGGCTTTGCCGTGTGTTCGAGTCCCCGGGGGGCTTGTCAGCAGGTAGGCTCTCATTCAGTAGATTTGGGGGCCTGGGAGCCTGCATTCCTAACAAGTGCCCGGGTGGCCACGTCCACGCTGCACTCTATGGCCCATGTTGAGTGGCAAGATCCTCACGAGTGGCCCTTGAACTCAGCGCTCCTTGTGCTCATATCCCCAACCCCAAGCTTCTCTGGAGGCTTCCTTTTTGTTTTATTTTCTGAGATGGAGTTTTGTTCTTATTGCGCAGGTTGGAGTGCAATGGCGCGATCTCAGCTCACTGCAACCTCTGCCTCTCTCAGGTTCAAGCGATTCTCCTGCCTCAGCCTCCTGAGTAGCTGGGATTACAGGCGTGCACCACCACACCCAGCGAATTTTGTATTTTTAGTAGAGACGGGGTTTCTCCACGTTGGTCAGGCTGGTCTCGAACTTCCGACCTCAGGTGATCCGCCCACCTCAGCCTCCCAAAGGGCTGGGCTTACAGGCATAAGCCACCGTGCCCGGCCTCTGGAGGGCTTTTTAAAGCGCAGAGCTTTGGATTCCAGGGTGGAGCCTGGGATTCTGCATTCCTATCAAGTTCCCAGCTGCTGCTGGTCTGGGGCACCCAGCTGGAGAAACACCGCTTGGTGGCTCTTCTCAATGACCGTTGCCCCAGCCCCAGCCACTGCGTCAGCATCTGTGGGTTTCTCTCTGCAGCGCTGGGGGAATTCAGAAAACCCCCGACTCTGCTCCTGCTCTCTTCTCCTCAATCTGTCAATGCTCATCTCATGAATATTTCATCTCGGAAGCAGAGAGAATAGAGCAAAACTCCAACAACGCAAAGCCTGAGCCAGCGTGACGGTTCTCCACATTCTGCACTTTTACAAACGTGGCCTGAAATTAGCTTATTTTTAAGCCAAAGGAAAACTGGGCACGTTTTAATCACCGACCTCCCAAGTGTCCTGGCTGGAGACAGAAGTTCTCCGAGTGGGTACTGTCTGGCTGTCGGTCAGCAGCGGCCAGGGCCCCACAGGCCAGCAGGATGCAGAGGAAATGAGAGGGAATGTCAGTGGCGGGGGTGCCTCTTTTGAGTCTGTATTCTGGAGTGGCTGGTCTGAGCACCGTGGTGAGGGTCTTCCACCAGGGCTTTGGTGGTGCCAACTGTCCGGAGACCACCCCAGGGTGCTGCCCCTCCAGTCCAAGACCAGCCGATGGTCCAGCACAGAGGTGCACAGACCGCAGGCCCCAGGTCCACAGGTCCCACAGGCAGTGAAGGTCACAGCTCTTCCTCAGTATGAACCATCTGGGTGGCCTGGGCCTATATCTACCTTAGGGCAGGTGCCCCTGGGTCCTCTCAGGTAAGCCACACTCACCTGGAGAGGCAAGAGGTGAGGGGCATGAAGGTCACCTGGCCATCTACAGCGGCCACCTGAAATATGTGCCCTCATTTCACACCGGAGGAGGAGGGAAGCACAGACAGGTGGTGGCCTTGTTAGAGAAGCTCAGAACGGAGGCGGGGGAGATGCTGTCACTTTTCAAAGTCATGGCTGGTAGCCAGGCCACGTGATAGGAGCACGCTTACCTGCAGGCCACCATGAGGCCTGGCCACACTGCATCTCCCCCTGGGCACATCCCTCCAGCCAAGCAACTCCTTCCCCACTGCCAGCTTTCCCTGCCAAGGAGTCTGACCTGAAGGAGCAGGGTGAGACAGGGAGCCCCCTGGCTGTGTGACCTGGAGCAAGTCACTTAACCTCTCTGAGCCTCTGTTTCTTCATGTGGAGGGTAGAGCAAAAACTAACCAGCCTTGGAGGGTGGGTCTAAGTTACAAGAAAGGGAACCCAAATGGTACATCCTAATGAACAGCAGTGATGAGGCACCTGCCACGCGCAGTAGCCACGTATGTAACAATCCTCGATGCAGGGTCGTGGGATGGGAACTGCTGTCCCCGTGGGAGAGCAGGGGAAAGGTGGCACAAAGGGTTCACTCGCAGCGGTTGAGCTGCCCCAGGATATCTGTGCTTCCCTGAGGGTTAGCTGAGTTGACGTGGGGGAAGCATTAGGCCCTGGCTCTTCAGGGAAGCGGAGCAGAACCTGGATGCCCTTACGACTCCCATGGCCTTCTGTGCTCTGGGCTGCTTGGGATCAGGTTGGGCTCACAGTGGTCAGTGAAAGGCTGCTTACTGGGGCCAGCCTCAAGAAAGGGCTGGGCGCCATGTGCTTTGAGGCCAACAGCACCCACAGAAAGCGCCCCGTGACCTGGAGAGTGCAGCAAGCCTGGCTCTGAGCCTCCTGGGCCATATGGATGCCCGATGCATAATAGTCTTCAGCAGGCAGAACGCATTTGACAGGAGCGTGTTCCCACCAGAGCCATACCCAGGGAGGTGGAGAGGCCCCAGCCCCAAGGCAGCAGAGCCCCAGTGCAGGCTTCCTCGAGAGAGAGAAGTTCTCAGCTGTCCTGGGCCTCTGGTCACACTTTGAGTACATGTGACTCAGTAGCACCCACAGTATTAAACTGCTTCTTAAAAGGGTGGAATGTATGAAAGTTAAATGCTGATATGAACTCATATCATCACATTAAACTGCATGTATTTAATCAGAGTTGTGGGAATCATAAAGCAAACTTTTCCATCACTCAAGCTAACTATCTGATCATTAAGTCATCCACATACCCACCAATCCGTCCATCTGTCCATCCAACCATTTACACATCAATCCATCCTTTATTCCTCCTTCCCCCTTCTACCCATCTCTCCATTCACTCACCCCACCCATCCATCCACCCATGTATCCACACATCCATCCATTCGCCCATCCACCTCCCCACTCACATATCTACCCACCAACCCATGCATCTACACATGCATCCATCCATCCATCCATCATCCATCCACACATCCATCTATCCATCCATCCATCCATTCATCTACACATCCATTCATCCATCCATCCACACATCCATCCATCCACCCACCCACCTAAACATCCATTCGTCCATCCATCCATCCATCCATCCATCTATTCATCCATCCACCCACACATCCATCCATCCATCCATCCCTCCATCCACCCACACATCCATCCATCCATCCATCCCTCCATCCCCCCACCCACCCAAACATCCATTCGTTCATCCATCCATCCATCCATCCATCCATCTATTCATCCATCCACCCACACATCCATCCATCCATCCATCCATCCATCCATCCCTCCATCCACCCACATATCCATCCATCCATCCATCCCTCCATCCACCCACACATCCATCCATCCATCCATCCCTCCATCCACCCACCCACCCAAACATCCATTCGTCCATCCATCCATCCATCCATCCATCAATCCACCTAAACGTCCATTCGTCCATCTGTCCCTCCATCCATCCATCCATCCATCCACACATCCATCCATCCATCCATCCATCCACTCGTCCATCCATCCACCCATCTATCCATCCACACATCCATCCATCCATACATACATCACCCATCCATCCACCCACCCACCCACCCAAACATCCATTTGTTCATCTGTCCATCCCTCCATCCATCCACACATCCATTCATCCATCCATCTATCGAAACATCCATTCGTCCATCTGTCCATCCATCCATCCATCCATCCACCCAAACATCCATTCATCCATTTGTCCATCCATCCACCCACCCATCCATCCACCCAAACATCCATTCGTCCATCTGTCCATCCATCCATCCATCCATCCACACATCCATCCATCCACCCACCCACCCACCAAACATCCATTTGTCCATCTGTCCATCCGTCTATCCATCCATCCATCCCTCCATCCATCCATCCACACATCCATCCATCCATCCATCCATCCATCCACCCACCCATCCATCCATCCACCCACCCAAACATCCATTTGTCCATCTGTCCATCCATCCATCCATCCATCCATCCATCCATCCATCCATCCACCCAAACATCCATTCGTCCATCTGTCCATCCATCCACCCACCCATCTATTTATCCATCCATCCACACATCCATCCACATCCACCCATCCATCTGTCCATCCATCCATCCACCCATCCATCCATCCACCCAAACATCCATTCGTCCATCTGTCCATCCATCCATCTATCCATCCATCCACACACACATTCATCCATCCATCTATCCAAACATCTATTCATCCATCTGTCCATCCATCCATCCATCCATCCACCCACCCACCCACCAAACATCCATTTGTCCATCTGTCCATCCGTCTATCCATCCATCCATCCCTCCATCCATCCATCCACACATCCATCCATCCATCCATCCATCCATCCATCCACCCACCCATCCATCCACCCACCCAAACATCCATTTGTCCATCTGTCCATCCATCCATCCATCCATCCATCCATCCATCCATCCACCCAAACATCCATTCGTCCATCTGTCCATCCATCCACCCACCCATCTATTTATCCATCCATCCACACATCCATCCACATCCACCCATCCATCTGTCCATCCATCCATCCACCCATCCATCCATCCACCCAAACATCCATTCGTCCATCTGTCCATCCATCCATCTATCCATCCATCCACACACACATTCATCCATCCATCTATCCAAACATCTATTCATCCATCTGTCCATCCATCCATCCATCCACCCACCCACCCACCCAAACATCCCTTCGTCCATCTGTCCATCTATCCATCCATCCACCCACCCAAACATCCATTCGTCCATCTGTCCATCCATCCACCCACCCATCCATCCACCCATGCATCCACATCCACTCACCCATCTATTCATCCATCCACACATTCATCCATCCATCTGTCCATCTGTCCATCCATCCATCCATCCACCCACCCAAACATCCATTCGTCCATCTGTCCATCCATCCATCTATCCATCCATCCACACACACATTCATCCATCCATCTATCCAAACATCTATTCATCCATCTGTCCATCCATCCATCCATCCATCCATCCACCCACCCACCCACCAAACATCCATTTGTCCATCTGTCCATCCGTCTATCCATCCATCCATCCCTCCATCCATCCATCCACACATCCATCCATCCATCCATCCATCCATCCATCCATCCACCCACCCATCCATCCATCCACCCACCCAAACATCCATTTGTCCATCTGTCCATCCATCCATCCATCCATCCATCCATCCATCCATCCACCCAAACATCCATTCGTCCATCTGTCCATCCATCCACCCACCCATCTATTTATCCATCCATCCACACATCCATCCACATCCACCCATCCATCTGTCCATCCATCCATCCACACATCCATCCATCCATCCATCCACCCACCCAAACATCCATTTGTCCATCCATCCATCCATCCATCCACACATCCATCCATCTGTCCATCCGTCCATCCATCCACCCACCCATGCATCCACATCCACCCACCCATCTATCCATCCATCCATCCATCCACACATCCATCCGTCCATCCGTCCGTCCGTCCGTCCGTCCATCCATCCATCCACCCACCCATCCACCCATGCATCCACATCCACTCATCCATCCATACATCCATCCACCCACTCACCCATCCATCCATTCACACATTCATCTGTCCTTTTTCCCTCCCTCCCACTCTCTTTTATCCATCCATCCATCCATCCATCCATCCATCCATCCATCCATCTAGTTGGTCATATATTTTATTAGTACTGGTTTTATGCCAAGTTCTGTGCAGGGCAGGCACTAATGAATCAGAAAGGGTGCTACATATGGCTCCTCTCCCAATAGATTCTTAGACCCTGGGGGAAGTAATCCATTAAGGAAAGACAAACTACTGAATGACACCCCAAGGGAAGAAGACTACACCAGTTCTGTTTTGACAGGGGAGAGTAGTTTCAGGACAGAAAGTGGGGAGGTGCAGGACTGAGGTGGAAGGGAAGAGTGAGTTGGGCCTGCCTGGCATCCATTTCCTATTTTCTGGGGACACAGCCCATGTCTGCGTGCCAGTCTGTGTGCCCCAAGTGGCACTGCTAGCCCCCTCCAATGATACGCAGGCAATTCAGGTCTGGTCAAAGGGTTCATTCGACTCCCTTGGCCAGCATAATTGGGTCAGGGATGGGCAGTAATTCAAATCAATCCGGTGAAATTCGACCCTGAGCCTTCTTTTACAATGACTGGGAAAGAGGCACGCTTTCTCTTATGTGACTGCTAAAACAGCCAAATGCTAGCCTTGTGCCACCGGTGACCACCTTCAGGTGGCATGAGGGAATTTATACAGAGAATGCCAGAGAGAGAGAATGAGAGCTTCCTATGGCTTTCTGAGCACCTGGATCCAGCCAGAACCGAAGCTGTTATTCCCAAACTTTAAAGCCATTAAATTTGTTTGGCTTCAGCCAGGATAGGCTTGTTTTCTGTCATTTGTATCTAAGCGTCCTTAGTAATATGGCAGGGTACAGCCTCAGCATAGAGATCCAGGAGCTCCCGAGAAATCAAGAACTCCCATGGGACTCTGACGTGACCCAGGGTGGCTGGTATAACATTAAGTGGGTACAAATGCATCTGGGACAAGTCCCTCCCCGGCTCAGGCTTCAGTTTTCCACACATGAAATAAGTTTTGTTTTCTCACTTAAAGCTTCTCAACGCTTTCCTGGAATGACATTTATGCCTTATATCCTGAACTGCTCTGAAATTGGGAGGGAGGAGAGGACATGTGCATGGGGCGGGCACCTTGGAAATGGGAGGAAAGCCATTACCTAGGAGGTAACTGTGACAGACGTGGCCAGCTGCTTACCCCAACATCAGTTCTCAACTTATTCACCCATAGCAGGTTATCTGGAATAAAGCCCACGGCGCCGCTTCCTTTGAGATGACGTTATGGCTGGTCACCCCTAATCAGAAGCATAGTGGCCAATCTGCATGTCCTTAAAAGTAGGAACACTTTTTTGAAGCTTCCCCTTTTCCTCTGTTGGAACACAGATACAATGGCTGGAGTCTAAGCAGCCACCTTGAACCATGAGGCAGCCTACTAAGAATGTTGGAGCAGCAGAAAGGCAGAGACCAGGTCCCTGTACATTTGAAGCCCTCATATCAGCTTTGGACTGCTACTCACTGTCTTCTTTAATATGACAGGGAAATATGCCTCTGTCTCCCATAAGCCATGTTCTTTAGTGTTTTTCTGTCACACGTGGCTGGTGGGACTCTGAATGGCAGCATGTCTTGGATATTCCAGCTGGGAGGAAGGAGATGTCAGAGGGGAGGAAGGGGTCTCTTCTTTCAAGACAGGGATATTTGGATTTTTGCGTTAATTTGAAAGCATCTTACTTGGCGCTTTCAAATGACGGATCATTTCCCTCGAACTCTCCAGGCCCTGGTTTAAGTCACTAAAATAGTATCCACTCCTAAGCAACCGTGTCAAGGGTTTAATCAAACAACAGAGCAGTGGACGTGGGTATCAATGCTCCTCAGAACAGACGGGGCCCGAACGCTCCCTGCTGCTCTATCAGGTAGGGAGGGATCGCTCCTCGCTTTTTAAAATGTACCTGTCGATTTTCTTCTTGTTTCATAACAACTCCATTTTGTCACTCTAATTTTAGTGGCAATGTTTTTGTTCCAATCAGCGATCATTTTGGAAAAGTAGGCTGCTGGAAGAGCTCTTGGCATACAAAATGACAAGCAATTTTTAAACGGCATAAGATGGGTGATTTTTAACCACACAGGAATCTAAATCTATTTTGGGCTGGTTAGCGCTCCTTAGAAAATAACTGGTGGCTCAAGCCGGTAATCCCAGCACTTTGGGAGGCCGAGGCAGGTGGATCACGAGGTCGAGAGATCGAGACCATCCTGGTCAACATGGTGAAACCCCGTCTCTACTAAAAATACAAAAAATTAGCTGGGCATGTTGGCACGTGCCTGTAATCCCAGCTACTCAGGAGGCTGAGGCAGGAGAATTGCCTGAACCCAGGAGGCGGAGGTTGCGGTGAGCCGAGATCGCGCCATTGCACTCCAGCCTGGGTAACAAGAGCGAAACTCCGTCTCAAAAAAAAAAAAAAAAAAAAAAAAGAAAATAACTAGCTGTTCGTGAGATGTGATGTCCACTCTGCTAGCTCTGGCATGGCAGGCCTACTGTGTGCCAGGTGTAGACACAGGGAGGCGTCAGGCAGGGTCCCTGCCCAAGGAGCTCCCGAGTGGGGACGCAGATGAGAGAAGGGCAGATGGACATGCGAGCAGAGCTTTGGAACTGAAGACTGACTGCAGAGCTGATGTCAGGACAAGCAGCCAGGAGACCCTCACCTCTGCCTTCCAGCCCAGGGTCCCGCCCGGCCCCAGGACGGGGCCGGGAAGCAGCCAGACTGACCTCATTCTCTGGGATCAAGATTCCAGAATGTAAGAAAGTTTGGCGGTTTCTCAAAAAGTTAAACACAGGGTTACCACACGACCCACCGACTCCACTCCCAGGCAGGTACATCCAAAAGAAGGAAAAACAGGTAAGCACATCCTTATGTGGGGATGTTCACAGCCACGTCGCTCACAGATGCTGCCAGAAGGGTGGAAGCAGCCCAAGTGTCCCTCAGCAGATGAACACATAACGAAACATGGTTCAAACACAAACGGAAGAGCCATCCAGCCTTAAAAAGGCATGGCGCACCACCACAACGCCACAACGCGCACGAACCTCCAGAACATGACACTGAGTGAAGGATGCCAGTCACCAAGACCACGCTGCAGAATTTCATTGATAGGAAATGCACAGGAAACGGAATCCTCAGTGATGGGAAGTCGACGAGTAGCTGCCAGGGGTGAGGGGGATGAGGAAGGACTGCTAGTGAGTATAGGGGTTCTTTTTGGGGTAATGGAAATGTCCTCAAATTAAACAGAAGTGACAGTTCACAACTCCAGGAGTTGCTACAGGATTTTGTACTTTAAAATGGTTCATGTGAATTTCACCTGAATTAAAACACAAAAACCTTCCAGAATGGTCTGCTGGGGCTCAGGTAGGCCAGTGCTGCCTCTCCCTCTGCTTCCTGCTCTCAGGTTGCCGTGGGGGGTCCTCTGGGTCTCCCCTGCCCAGCTCTGCAGGGATCTATGTGAAAAAGCGGGGCAGGGTACTAGAAACACCCAAATCCCCTTCAGATCCAGGCCGGGGTAGGGGGCTGAGGATGTTGCTGAACTTTTTGGAGCCTCAGTTTCCTTCTTTGTAAAGCGGCGACAGCTGCACTGCTGGGGCCAGCTGTGGCACCAAAGAGATGATGCAGTGTGTGGTGTCGACGTGAGTTCCCCGCTGCCTGGCTCGTAGGGCAGGGGCCATGTCTGCCAGGGGCTAGTGACTGAGCAGGTCTCTGCACCAGACAGTGAAGCGCTGATGGAGGAAGTCGTGAACAGAGAGAATACAGACCCCAGCGTCACCTGACAGACAGGTAAGAATAGAGCTCCCCAAATCAGCCAAGTAATTCTGGCCACAAGAGTGCCACCACACCAAGAGAAGGACAAGGTGAGGCCCAGGACCATGGAGCAGTTCGGGGAAGAGCCCTAGAGAGGCGGCACAGTGGGTAGGCGGCCTGGCCCTGCCAGAAAGCCTGTTGCAGCAGAAAGTGGGGTGCCCGCAGGAGTGAGGGCCAGAAGGAGGGGCCATTTCTCCCCACTCTGGTATCTCAGGAGTCTGCAGGGCACACACCACAGCCTGTGCCCCTGAGTTATTTAACAAGCAAAGGAAGGTAGCAGCGATTTGCAGGAGGTTTCCCAGGCAGGCTTCCCTCAGCAGAAGACACGAGGCTGGGGGAAGCCTCAGGCCACAGGGAGCTTGGAGATGGAGGGAGGAGGCAGGCAGCGGGGGCTGCAGGGGTGTGAGGGTGAGGCTGAGGCCTTGTGGCTGAGGCCTTGGCTCTGGCTTCTGGCTTCCAAGGTTTTCATCCTGCACATGGGGATAGGGGCCAGGTGGGCACTGCGGTGGTGTCAGGTCCAGAGACCTGCTCCGGGTGGAAGGCAGGTGTCTCCGCCCGTCCCCAGAGTGTCTGTACAGGCAGCCGAAGCTTCCCAGGCTTCGGTCTCACGTCTACATCTTGGGCCTACCTGGTCAGGGTCTGTCCACGCAAGGCTGTCACTCTTCCCCTGTTGTAATTTGCCGAGAGGCTTTATTCCCTGAAATGCAGGGCCTGGCATCCTACTTGTTCTAGTAAGAGGGTGGCGGGGTGAATGAATGAGTGGGTGGGTGGCTGCATGAATGACTTGCCTGAGAAACTCCAATGCCGGTCTCCTTCAGCGGAGCGAGCGTGGCCCATCGTGAGGGCCCGTGCTCCTGGCAGTAAGTAGGGCAGCCCTGCTCCATGCAGCAGCCCTGGGGACGGTGCCGAGTGCCCTCCTTTGCTCTCAGACGTGTCCCCGTTTGGATGATAAATGATGCGGTCACCCTGGCACTCAGACTCCTTCTAGGAGGATCCAGGAAAAAAGCCAGGAGCTTCAGGAACAAGAAATAGGTCAGGTCGCCATTGGGGTTTTGTATCTGTGCCAGAGCTCAAGGACAGAGCATGTCCCTGAACAGTGCTGGAGCCACGGGGTGACCTGAGCTAGTGCAACAGACATGATGCATAGCTGGTGCACGCCCGGCAGTGGCGGGAGGCTCCGAGCCTTCTGAGAGAGCACATGGAATGGCGTGTGGGCACATGCGCATGTACACATGTGTGAAAGTGTGCGAGTGTGCATGCGTGCATCCGGGCATGTGTGTGCCATGTGTAGCAAAGCTCTGAGGTCTGAAAGGTGAAGGTCTCTTAAGGATGAGGACAGCGTACTCAAGTCAGAGGAGCCCACTGTGCAAGCTGGGAGGCCCCATGCAAAATGAAAAAGGGCCCCTTGTTCAAAAATGATTCAGAGTCTCAGGGAGGTGACAGCACAGAATGACACAAGCATGGGGTCCAGGTGACAGTGGGTGCAGCCCTCCTGGTTTGAGAAGCGTATTGGCGCAGCAGCTCACACCTGTAATCCCAGCACTTGGGGAGGCCGAGGCGGGAGGATCACCTGAGGTCAAGAGTTCAAGACCAGCCTGGCCAACATGGTGAAATCCCATCTCTACGAAAAATAAAAAAATTACCCGGGTGTGGTGGCACGCGCCTGTAGTCCCATGCAGCCACACCCTTCCTTTTCGTCTATGTTGCGTGCCCCTCAGAATCTCTCCATGTTATCCACACCCCTACTATCCAGCTTTCTTCTTGGTTAATGTAACACCCTACCCTGACTAGTGCTTTGTCTTTGTGGTCCATTCAGCAAATTTGCCAGACGAGGTGCTAGGTGCTGTGGATACACAGATGAGCAAGACCCAGCTCCCACCTTCAAGGAGCTCATAGTTGAATGCAATGGGCCTTTTCTAGAATACACATGCCTGTGTTCTATGTGGGCATGTGCGTCCGTGTGCATGTATGCATATGTGATGTGCATGTTTGCGTATGTATCGGTGTGGGTGTGTGTGTGTGCATCACACATGCATATATGATGTGCATGTTCGCCCATGTATTGGTGTGGGTACCTGTGTGTGCATCATGCATGCATATGTGACATGTATGTTTGTGCATGTATTGGTGTGGGTGCATGTGTGTGTGTCACACATATGTGATGTGCATGTTCGCCCATGTATTGGTGTGGGTGTACATGCGTGCATCACACATGCATATGTGATGTGCATGTTCGCCCATGTATTAGTGTGGGTGCATGTGTGCGCATCACGATCATGCATGCATATGTGATGTGTATGTTTGTGCATGTATCAGTGTGGGTGTGCGTGCATACATCACACATGCATATGTGATGTGAATGTGCATGTATCAGTGTGGGTACACGTGCATCACACATGCATATGTGATGTGAATGTTTGCCCATGTATCGGTGTGTGTGTGTGTGTGTGTGTGCATCATGCATGCATATGTGACGTGTATGTTTGTGCATGTATAGGTGTGGGTTCACGTGTGTGCATCATGCATGCATATGTGATGTGAATGTTTGCATGTATCAGTGTGGATGTGCATGTGTGCATCACACAGGCATATGTGATGTGCATGTTTGGGCATGTATAGGTGTGAATGTACATGCGTGCATCATGCATGCATACGTGATGTGAATGTTTGCACGTTTTGGTGTGGGTGTGTGTGCATCACGAGTGCATGTGATGTGCATGTTTGCACACGTATAGGTGTGGGTGCACATGAGTGCATGAGTATCTTTCATTTAATACTCAGTGAGGTCTGTGGCTACATGTGCCTGTGAGAGAGGGAGCAGCCAGCACACCCTGGGTCCTGCAGGTGCCAAAGGCTGGAGCAGATGGGTTTCCATCATCTTCCTCTGCCATCTCTGATCCTGTCCCCGGATGATGGAGGAAGGCCTGTGCAACCTTGTGTGAGCATGTACCCTCCCAGTGGCTCATGGACAGTGTGACCTGGCCCCTCTGGCTCTGATTCTGGTCATCAAGCAGCTGGGAGGAAGATGAAAACCCTTTTCAGCTGAGTATGTGGGTCAGCTAAAGCTCTACTCTAGAGGAGGAAGTTTCAGTCTCGGCTACAGCCCACCTGATGTGTGACTCGCGGCTCGGCGGTGTCTCCTGCTCTTTGCCTCTGGTGTCCTCCTGGAGAGCTGCACACCTAGCCCAGGTCTCTGACAGCAGGAATTTTGTATATGCAGCAGGCTTGGGAAGGCCCTCCAGGGTGACTAGGGTCGTGGCCACCGCCCCGTGGTCCTCATGCCTCCACTCATCTGCCTGGGTGGGAACTTTCTGTGCCCAGCGAGGAAACACACCACAGAGGTCAGCTGTCCAGAGGTGTTAACGCTGAGGCCCCCAGCTGGCCCGAAAAGGCCCACCCGGACAGAAGCTACTGCGCCTGGATTGACCAATGAGCCTGGGTGACAGTGTGATGGCCGGGAAGTTACTTAACCCCCAGGGACCGTCTCTCTAAAACGGGCCCTCAGATACAATTCTGGCTGTATGCAATGGAAGGCTCTGGAAAGTGACTGAGCACTTTGAGAAGTTGTAATTGTAACTGTTTTCAAATAAAAAGCCCCACAGGAAGGACGCAGTGACACCCATTTCGGTTCTCTTAGAAACAACTGGAGTATGGGCCTCCTCTCCCTGAGGAAAAGAAAGCTTTCGCCTGGGTTCTTGCTCTGGCCTCAGTTTCTCCTCCGATACACAACAATGCTCCAGAAGTTAACAGGCTCCATCTCTGCACAGATCTGCGGGAACCTGGTAGTCAGCAAGAGGTTGCTCCCTCCCTCCCTCCCTCCCTCCCTCCGTCCCTCCCTCCCTCCGTCCCTCCCTCCCTCCCTCCCTCCCTCCCTCCCTCTCTCCCTCCTTCCTGATTTTTGACAGGGTCTCACTCTGTCACCCAGGTTGGAGTGCAGTAGTGTAATCTTGGTTCACTGCAACCTCTGCCTCCCAGACTCAAGCCATCTTCCCGCCTCAGCCTCCTGAGTAGCTGGGACCACAGGCATGTGCCACTACACCTGGCTAGTTTTTTGTATTTTTGGTAGAGATGGAGTTTCATCATGTTTCCTAGGCTGGTCTTGAACTCCTGGTCTTGAATGTACCTCCCTCAGCCCCTCTGTGTGCTGGGATTACAGGTGTGACCCATGGCTCCCGGCCCAGAGACAGTTCCTATAAAAGGCGGCTCCTTGCCATCTCAGCACACCGTCGCAAAGGAGTGAGGGGGTCTTTCAGAGACGTGGAGGGCCAGGTGCTTTGTGGCCAGGCACACAAGAGTGGCAGGGGCAGCTTGGTCCCTGGGCGCCTGATGCAGGCGGGGCCCAGCCCTGGGAAGTGGGGTCTGGATGGGGAAGCCCAGCAGCAGCTCATCTTCCTGCGTGTGCACCGCAGCACTGGAAGCTTCTGGGCACATACTCAGGGGTAACACGGTGAACGGAGCAGCTGGGCCGGGCCTGACGAGGCCCCCGGGGATCTGGCAGCAATCAGCAGTTACTTCACTGGACAGACTCTCACCCAAGCCACCTGGAGGAGGGGCCTGGAGACTCACTGGGGGCCAGCGAGCTTCTACCTCTACCAGGAGGGGCGGCTCTAAGCCCAGTCCAGGAGCAGCGGGGCTGCCGGCCAGCCTGTCCCACTGGCCACACGCAGCCACGGATGCATTTGGGATTTGGAGGTTCCATAAATAATGAGCACTTCCTGGAGCCAAATCCCTGCTCCCAGCTGAGCTGCCAGGACTCTGGAGTCGCCCCTGGTCTGTGCCATCAAGGTGAGGAAGCCAGGAAATGGCAACTGGCCCTGGGGCTTTTCACCACAAGGTGTCTTTGTTTAAAGGCAGCAAAGCCCTGAGTCTAAAAGGTGAAGGTCTCTCAAGGATGGGAACGACGTGCTGAAGTCAGAGGAGCCCACTGTGCAAGCTGGGAGGCCCCACGCAAAATGAAAATGGGCCCCTTGTTCAAAAATGATTCAGAGTCTCAGGGAGGTGACAGCAGAGAATCACACAAGCCTGGGGCCCGGGTGACAGTGGGTGCAGCCCTCCTGGTTTAAGAAGTGTACCGACGCAGTGGCTCACGTCTGTAATCCCAGCACTTGGGGAGGCCGAGGAGGGCAGATCACCTGAGGTCAGGAGTTGGAGACCAGCCTGGCCAACATGGTGAAACTCTGTCTCTATGAAAAATAAAAAAAATTAGCCAAGGGTGGTGGTGGGTGCCTGTAGTCCCAGCTACTCAGGGGGCTGAGGCAGGAGAATCACTTGAACCCAGGAGGCAGAGGTTGCAGTGAGCTGAGATGGCACCACTGCACTCCAGCCTGGGCAACACAGCAAGACTCCCTCTCAAAAAAAAAAAAAAAAAAAAAAAAGTGTATCATTCCATGCCTCTGAAGGAGTGAAGGAGGGGCCATCCTCACATATGCCTGACTCGTGTGCTGACTATTTCATGTTGAAAACACTGGATAAACTGCAGTTTCAGGAACAGTGGGCTGCCCTATTCCTTCCTGCCAGTGATGGAGGTGCCGCTGAGAGGGCTCCCCTCTCTGCACCAGGACGAGAAAACGGCCCTCGTCACCAGAGGCCGGGCACTGGGGGCTGCAGTGAGCCCTAGTGAACATACCTAACGAGTAGCTCTCATCGTCCGCTGCTTTGTACCACCCCATCTGTCTCCTAGGGACTCCCCTGGAAAACTGACTGTCCTAGCCACATTTTCTTTGCCCTGTTCAAATTTATCATTCTTTATCTAAAGAGTACAAAAGCATCTTGCTTTGGCCACTTATTTGGATTTCACTCTCTTGTGGAAGATACCCATGTGTATAAATCGTTCTACTATAAGGACACGTGCACACGAATGTTCATGGCAGCACTGTTTACAATAGCAAAGACCTGGAACCAATCCAAATGCCCATCGATGATAGACTGGATAGGGAAAATGTGGCACATATACACCATGGAATATCACGCCGCCATAAAAAATGATGAGTTTGTGTCCTTTGCAGGGACATGGATGAACCTGGAAACCATCATTCTCAGCAAACTGACACAAGAGCAGACAATCAAACACCACATGTTCTCACTCATAGGCGGGTGTTGAACAACGAGAACACATGGACACAGGGAGGGGAGCATCACACACTGGGGTCTGTTGGGGGGAAACGGGGGAGGGATGGGGGTGTGGGGAGGTGGGGAGAGATAGCATGGGGAGAAATGCCAGGTATAGGTAAAGGGGAGGAAGGCAGCAAACCACACTGCCATGTGTGTACCTATGCAACAATCTTACATGTTCTTCACATGCACCCTAATACCTAAAATGCAATTAAAAAAATAGTAAAAAAAAAAAAAATGAATGCAATGTCCACACCATTCTCTTGTTCATCTGCCTGCTGTCAGTTTGGCTTCTAGATCCAGGGGAAGAGCCCACTAAGAGCTAAACCTCCGGCTCCTCTAGCCCTCTGGTCTCCGCCCACCCCCAGGGCTGTGGGCAGGTCTTATCTTTACTGAGCTGCCAAGACCTGAACCAGAGAGGGGCCTTCTAGAACTTCTGGGAGGAGCTGGGGGTGACGCAGCCGCCCGCCTGGCCTGGAAGCCCGTGCCCTGCTGAAGAACAGAAACAAGGTGATGTCTTGCTGTGGAGAGTAGCTGGGCGGTGTCCTAAGGACAGGTGCAAAGCTTTGACATGATGAGGCCATTCCTGAAGTGTTATTCACAAAAGGGAGACATACAGACAACTGCAGGGTCACAAGTCGGAAGCAGGGGTGGGGGGATGTCACACATCCCCCAATGTCACATACCTGTGACAAACGGTAGAGCTATCAGAAATGCCATTTTGGAAGGATCTTTTCCATTCAGGACACACCTTTTCACTTGGAAAAAAGCAGTCATAATCTCAGCGGATGAGCGTAATGCTGCTGAATACTCATTTATGCGCAGAGAAGGATGACAGCCTTGGTTGTGACTATCGGCGTGGGACAGGTTCAGAGATGATTTTGATTTTCTTCCTTACACCTTTCTATATTTTCCAAATTTTCTACAGGACTAGATATTACTTGTACAATAAGGTTTAATAAGTGAAAATCTTTCCAACGAAGACACACACATATCCAATAAACACATGAGAAGATGCTTCACGTCGTTAGTTATTAGGGGAACGCAGATCAAAACCGCAATGATACAGGTCTAATACCCACAAGATGCCAATAACGACAACAGCAAACCAGACAGGAAGTGTTGGCGAGAGTAAGGGGGAACGGGAGCCCTCCTACACTGTTGCAGAGAAGGTAAGATGATGAAGCCGCTGTGGGAGACAGCCTGGCAGTGCCTCAAAAGGTTAAACCTATAGTTACCTTGTGACCTAGCAATTCCGCTCCTAGATAAGTACCCAAGAGAACTGGAAATAGGTGTCCCGACAAACTGTGCACACAAACGTTCACAGCAGCCAAAAACTAGAAACAACCCGTGTCTGTTATCTACTACACACAAAGTATGGTATCACCATACAACGAAGTACAACTCAGCCATGAGAAGCAGTGAGATTCTGATACACCTTACAGCATGCGTGAACCTCAAAAACACGACGCTGAGTGAAGGAAGCCGGTCATAGAGGACCCTGCATGGATGATTCCATTACATGAAATGGACAGAACAGGCAAATCTAGATTCAGAAAGTGAAGTCGTGGTTGCTAGGGCTCTGATAAAGTGGGGGAGTGACTTCTTTTGAGACAGAGCCTCACTCTGTTGCCCAGGCTGGAGTGCAATGGCGCAATCTTGGCCCAATGCAACCTCCACCTCCCGGGTTCAAGCGATGCTCCTGCCTCAGCCCCCTGAGTAGCTGGGACTATACATGCGTACCACCATGTCCAGCTGATTTTTGTATCTTTAGTAGAGATGGGGGTTTCACCATGTTGGCCAGGCTGGTCTCAAACCCCTGACCTCAGGTGATCCTCCCGCTTTGGCCTACCAAAGTGCTGGGATTTCAGGAATGAGCCACTGCACCTGGCTGGGAGTGACTTCTAATGGGTACAAAGTCTCTTTTTGGGGTGATGCAGATGTTCTGGGATTAGAGAGTGGTGATGTTTGTACAACCTTCTGAATGTGCTACAATCTACTTAATGGTGCACTTGAAAATAGGTAGATTTTATGGTATGGAAATTATATATCAATTTAAGAAAAGAAAAAAAGGTTGGTGTCCTGTGTAAATTCCTTTAGATCACAGAATGATATAAAATTAAACAGAAGAGGGTTAACTGTTGAAATCTGATTTTAGGCCGGGGTGGTGGCTAACACCTGTCACCTCAGCACTTTGGGAGGCTGAGGTGGGAGTATTACTTGAGACCAAGAATGTAAGACCAGCCTGGGCAAGATAGTGAGACTGTCTCTAAAAAATAAACATTGATTTTAGGCTGTGTGTGGTTGTACACACTTATAATCTCAGCACTTTGGGAAGCTGAGGCAGAAGGATCACCTAAGTTCAGAAGTCTGAGGCTGCAGTGAGCTATGACTGCACCACTGCACTCCAGCCTGGGCAACAAAGGCAATCCTGTCTCTTAAAAAGAGAAAAAATTTGGGCTGGGTGTGGTGGCTCACGCCTGTAATCCCAGCACTTTGGGAGGCCTAGGCGGGCTGATCATGAGGTCAGGAGATCAAGACCATCCTGGCCAACATGGTGAAACCTCATCTCTACTAAAAGAAAAAAATAAAAAAAAATTAGTGGGGCATGGGGGTATGCACCTGTAGTCCCAGCTACTCGGGAGGCTGAGGCAGGAGAATCGCTTGATCCTGGGAGGCGGAGGTTGCAGTGAACTGAAATTACACCACTGCACTCCAGCCTGGTGACAGAGCGAGATTCCTTCTCAAAAAAAAAAAAAAAAAAAAAAAAAAAAAGGATAATAATAAAAATTAAAATACAATAAAATAAATAAAAACAGAAAAAATTATTTTATAACTTGCTTTGATTCAGTTAACCACTTTGAAGTGTCTGGAGGTGGCACCTGCTGAAGATGAGTGTTGACTGTAGCCCCCACATCTGCAGATGGCACCCAGGCCACCACCCCTGCCATATCCTCTTGGCTTCCCATGCCAGATCTCCTAGAAACGGTTTCCTCCATGGACCTGGTGCTCCTGAGCTGCACACCCTGGCTGTGGACGGGGGCCACAGGGTGTCACCCAAGATGCTCTCCTCGGTTACACGATTTCCTGCCCTTTACACATCCACTCTACATCTGCGTGTCTTAAATTTAATCTGCAAATGTGGAGGTTTCATCGTTACCAGCCTGCGGCCCCCATAAGCCAATGTTTATTCATAATCCTCGAATCTGTTTCCCATCCTCTATTTCAGAGGAGCCAAAAACAACATCTTCATTCAATAACAGAGCACCATATGACAGCTTTCATTTCCCGAAAGGAGTCATGGCATGCTCGGCAGCCTTTGGCCAGAAGGGGGTTCCCAGCTCTGGCTGACCAGACCCAGACTTGGTGTCCCAGAGCCAAATAAGAGACTGCAGGTCTGTGCTCACTAGGTTCCCATGTGACAGATGGCACATCAGGGGTGCCACTGCATGTGCTGGGAGCAGCCCATACCTTCCACCTTTTCAGGGCACGACAACACCCTTCTGGAACACCCAAGAATCCAAGACGCCAATGGCATGAGCAAGGAGGGCAGGTCACCTCTCCCAGGTGGGTGTCCAAACCCCAACCCCATTCCTCTGGATTCACAGGGGCAGGGCTGAGGCCTGCAAGCTGGACATGGCTGGCAGGACAGGCATGCAGAGTCTAAGGCCACCGTACATCTGGGGTAGCTGGAGGTAACTGCGACCTTAACACTATCGAGGGGCCAAAGACTCAAAGACGGCCTGGCCTGGACTGCCCGTGACGCTGCTGGTATTTCCAAGAGCCTCGTACGCACCTTGCCACCTTCCCCACTGCTCACAAATGCTATGGTTTAAAGACATCTCATTGGGTAATGTTGTAAAGGTTTACAATAGGAAGGGGTGCACGACTGGAACTGGGTGAGTTGTGTAGGAAAGGTAGAGTGGGGAATCTACAAAAATCCCCAAGCAAGGCCCATCCATCCACCCACCCATCCACCCACCCATTCACCCATCCTCCCACCTACCCACCTGAGCGGATAGATTTCCATCCACTCAGCCATTTAGTCATCTACTCACTCACCCATCCACCCATCCATCCACTCACCCATCCATCTATCTTCCTACCTATCCATCCCTTATCCACCCATCCACTCATCCACTCATCAATCTACCCATCCTTCCATCCACTCACCCACCCATTCTCCCACCTATCCACCTGAGCAGATAGATTCCCATCCACTCAGCCATTTAGTCGTCTACTCAGTCACTCATCCACCCACCCATCCATCTATCTTCCTACCTACCCATCCTTTATCCACCCACCCACCCACTCATCCATCCATCCACTCATCCATCCACCCATCCTTCTATCCACCCACCCACCCATCCTCCCACCTGCCCACCTGAGTGGATAGATTCCCATCCACTCAGCCATTTGGTCATCTACTCACTCACCCATCCACCCACCCATCCACTTACCCATCCATCTATCTTCCTACCTACCCATCCCTTATCCACCCACCCACTCATCCATCCATTCATCCATCCCACCCATCTATCCACTCACCCATCCTCAACCTACCCAACTAACTATTCATTTAGACATCCACCCACCCATTCACACACCTACGAACCCATTTCTCCATCCACTCACCCACCCATCCATCCTCCAACCTACCCACCTACCCATCCATTAACCATCCATTCATCTACCCACCCACCCACTCGTGCATCCATCCACCCATTCACCCATCCTACAGCAAGGGCCTGGAGGTTAATTAATTTGTGAACACCTGTTTGTAGGGTGAATTGATCAAGGTTTACTACCCTCCATGAGAGCCAAGAACCAGGAGGATACAACGGACAGGTACATGTGACTGTATTTAGAGAGGTAATCCAGATTAAAAGAAGGTATAAGGGCTGCATGGCCTTGACCTGAGAGGACCGGTGTTCTCAACGAGAGGAAGAGATGGCAGGGGTGTGTAGGCACAAGGCAAGGCCCTGTGAGGACACAGCGAGAAGGCGGCCATCTGCAAGCCAGGAAGAGCGGCCTCACCAGGAGCCTCCCCTGCTAGCCCTTGATCTGCAGCATCTAGACTCCAGAATTGGGAGAAAATACATTTCTGTTGCTTAAGCCGCCCATTCTATGGTATTTCAGGAGGGCAGCCCGAGCTGACTAATATAGGCTCTTCCCTGCCTACTGCCCTCCACACCGACAACCCAGTGTAGCACTAAAAAGGTTTCTAACCCCATGAATGTCCGAGCCGTGCCACTGCCCCTCCCTCCTGAGCCCTCTGCCCACAGTGGCCGGCGTACAAGGTGACTTTCTGCAGACACCATATCCTGTAGCGGAAGGAGGGGCAGCGGGGAAGAAAGGACAGGGTTGGTACCCAGCATCACCACGTTGCCATAGTAACCCAGAGCAGGCACCACCGCTGCTGGGAGGGGACGGGGAAGGCTGGGCCCCACAGCAAAGCCAGAGAATGGATCCTCCCAGAGAAACCCGAAACAACACACAGACCCGGCAGAACTCTATTTTGAGGGTGAGCCCGAGCATGGAAACGGGTATTTAAAACACAGAGCAGCTGCTAACCAACAGCGGCACACACCCCACGGCAACGAGGCTCTGAGTGAGTTTTAATAAAGCGGCGTAGGAGACAGGAAGGGCGGGGGATGCAGGAGCCCGCCACGGTCGTTTAACAAAAACATCATCATGAGCAGACAGGACAATGCGTCCTCATGGTTCTTTTGTATTCTGCAAGGGAACAGCTAGTAGCTTCTTTGGAAGCTGGCTTTTGTGGCTTATTAATATTTTAGCTGACAATTGTGCTAATAGAGTCATTCGCCTGTATTTTTAAGTGCTCTAAAGATAACAATAACATTCTATTTTGGAAGAACCGAGAATGGGTATGCTGATGTTTTGCCAGGGTTTATACACACTGTGACTAACGACACTGCTGTTTAATAGGACTCTCCCATGCCCTGCCCCATGGCTCCAACCAGAGCCGCCCAGATCTGTGGGTGGCAGCTCCCACCCACTTTGTGTCCTTGGGAAGGCACTCCTACTTCCGGGGAAAGTAGGTCACAGCAATGTCCTCCTCTGACCTTCAGAGCCCAGGCGCTTGGCCTCCCTTGCTGAAGGCACGTCAGTAACGATGGCCTGCATAGGTCCTGCCTGCCGCCCCCTCCTTCTGCTGGTTCCAGCACCCCAATCATCCTTGGCAAGCCACCTTTCCTACACCCCTGACCCAGACCGCCAGTCACACGTGCTGGTGCACCCACCCCCTAGCCAGAGTGATTGGCTCTGGGTGGGCAAGAGCATCATTCAGGTAGGTCCCATCAGGGCACATTGAAAGACTCACTGAGAAGCTACTAGCACAGAGCCACTGTCTTTCTGCAGGACTTGGGCCTATGAGGACATAAGCCCTGGGGCTGCCAGGGACCATCCTGAGAGGGAATTGCTCAGAGAATAAAGTCCCCATGGAGAAATCAGGCCAAGCGATGGAATGAGAGCTCCCTAGTGACATCAGTTGAGCAGCTGGATCCAACTATGCCTGATGCCAGCAATCTTAGGCTTCTGAGTTATGTACACTAACACATTCCTTTTGTGGGGACAGGGGTTGCAGGGAGCCCTGCAGTTTTGTCATTTCCAATTTAAAAAGCAATAATGTCCCGCGCAGCCCCTGAGTTGGTACAGGGAAAGGGAGAGGCGCAGGGTCAGAGTTTAACTCCATGACAGCTCTGCCATTAGCCAGGCATTCCATCCCCAGTAACCAGAAGCCCAGATTTCCTCCTGGCTCTAAATGGGTTTTCCCAAATTGGGGTCCAGAAACTCCAGGTCATGTGAGGGGCATCTCATGTCTGTTTTTTTGGTGCTTCCATGTAGATGATATCTTAAATGCATGACCCTATGCTGGTCTTTAAAGACAAACTGCAACTTCTGCTTCCGAGTTCAAGCAATTCTCCTGCCTCAACCTCCTGAGTAGCTGGGATTACAGGCACCCACCACCATGCCCAGCTAATTTTTTTTGTATTTTTAGTAGAGACGGGGTTTCACCGTGTTGGCCAGGCTGGTCTTGAACTCCTGACCTCAGGTGATCCACCTGCCTTGGGCTCCCAAAGTGCTGGGATTACAGGTGTGAGTCACCGCGCCTGGCCTGTAATTCACATTTCCTAAGACAGAACTTTTCTTTCACAAGAGGTTTCTTTTCTTTTTCTTCTTCTTCTTTCTTCTTTCTTTCTTTTTCTTTCTTTCTTTCCTTTCCTTCTTTCTTTTCTTTCTTCTTCTTCCTCCTTCTCCTTCTCCTTCTCCTTTTTTTTTTTTTAAATGCAGGAGAGTCCCCTTTTAACCATGACCTACACATTACTAAGTCAGAGAGACTATGAACTAAGCAGTAACTATCATCCCTTCTGCTTCTCACCTTCTCCGGATGGTGTTTTGTGTCGGTTCTCTGTTTATAAGCTCAAGAGTGAGGGGTTCCATTTGTTCGGTGACCCACATGCAAGTCCTGAGGCTGAAACTTGCAGGGCTGTGAGACCCCGGGCCAGTTGCTTCATTTCCCTGAGCCCACAGCCTTACACGCAGACTAGGAACGACGATACTGAATGCGCAGAGTCGTTTGGAGGTTGGAGGAAAACCATGAGAAATCCCCAGGGTGGGGCTGGTGTTGGAATGAGGTCGGGGTTATCGTCACGGTGCTCCAGGACCCTGAGAGGCCCAGGGTACCCACCCCCTGGCACGAACATCTGCAGCTTCCCCCACCCAGGCATCTCTGAGAGCCTGAAGATAAGGAGTTGTCTGGGAAAGGGACTACGGCTTGGTCATCCTCAAAGCCACAGGGCAGAGTTTTCCAAACAGTCATTCGTACACACTTATTTCCAGAAGCACCTTGGTACGTACTCAGTTTTTAGTTATTTGTTTATTTAGAGACAGTCTTCTCTGTTGCTCGGGCTGGAGTGCAGTGGTGCAATCTCGGCTCACTGCAACCTCCGCCCCCCGGGTTCAAGCGATTCTCCTGCCTCAGCTTCCCAAGTAGCTGGGATCACAGGCGCCCGCCACCACGCCCGGCTAATATTTAATAGCAACGAGGTTTCACCACGTTGGCCAGGATGGTCTCAAACGCCTGACCCCGGGTGATCCGCCACCTTGGCCTCTCAAAGTGTTGGGATTTTAGGTGTGAGCCACCGCACCCGGCCTTAAAGTAGTTCTTTAAGTCACCATTTCCAGTGGAAAACCATCCTCCCTGGCATAGATGGAAGGGAGCCTTCATATTCGAGAAGGGGAAAGCAGGCTATGGGGTCCTGCTCGAGCTATGGGAGGCACTGGGCCAGCCCCGCCTTCTCCAAGTTACAGAGAGGACCACGGACCACCAGAGCTGTGTGGAAGAGTCCCCAGCCCCTCAAAAAGAAGACCCAGTGCGCTGTGGGAGCAGAAGTCTGCACACGTGTGCCACTAACAAAGGTCTTGCCTCTGAAGTATACAAGGAGCGACCACAGACCCACACAGAGCAGGCAAGCCTAAAGAAAAGCAGGCGGAGGGCCCGAACTGGCACGTGGCCAAAGAAGACACACAGCCAGCCAGCCAATAAATGCACAAAAAGGGGCCCGGCCTCAGAATTAGCAAGGGAACCCGCAAACGGAAATCACAAGGACATCGCCACGGCACACGCGGCACACCAGTGGCGGAAGGGCCTGTCAGTAGCGAGCTGGCGGCATGTGGGCACCATTTCTCTTACGGACTCAATGTCTGTGATGCCCCAGAATTCACACCCCCCCAGTGTGATGGGGCCTTTGGGGTGTGATGGGTTTAGATGAGGTCACGAAGCTGGGGTCCCCAAGATGGGATGCCTGCCACCCTAAGAGGAAACTGCACAGTGCTCTTTGTCTCTGTCCCTCTGCAGGTGAGGACGCTGAGAGACAGAGGCTGCCTGTCGGCCAGGAAGTGGCCCTCCCAGAACCGGCGGTGCCACACGCTGATCTCTGACTGTCCAGCTTCCAGAAGCAGCATTTCAGCTCCGCAGCCCTCAGCCTTCTGTTACAGCAGCCTGGGCTGACAGAGACACTCGTGCAGGGCAGGGCTAGAGAACTCAGAAAAGCGCAGTACGTGCCTACCCTGACCGCGGCCACCCCTGGGTTAGGGAAGGGTACCCGTATTGACACCGAGACACAAACGTAGGGGTCCCCACAGCAAGTGGCCTAGGATTGCCCACGGCGGGACAGAGGGACAAAACCCCAGGGAACGACCTTACAGCGAAAACGGGTGACCTAGATCGACTTGCATAGCCTAGATACCAGGGACAGCTGCTGGGGGAGAGGTCAGCACAGCACAGCACACACCAACCCCATCTCCACATGGCTCACGAGGGGGCAAAGTCCCACGACACTGTTTGGGGCTGCACAATAAGAGTTGGGACTAGTAATAAAACCAGGAGGCAACCGTGCAAGACCAGTCCTAGGCACAGACCACCCTCCTGGAGAGGAAGCCGAGGGGGCAGAGGGGGCGAGTGGGGCAGGGTTGGGGGTGCTTGGCCCACGGGGTGAGTTTCATAACTGCCCGCTGGACCTGCAGTTGTTCTGTGAACCTCTCTGTATGCTTGCTATGTGCCACACAGAAAACTTAAAAGCATCACACAGGCACCAGACAGAATCCTCCCATCTATTTGGAAGGCTCAGGGAGGAAGGAGTCAAGGAAACCCTGGATTCTGGGTCTGATCTGCAAGGGCATCTCCTGGACACCTGCCTGGGGAGCCGCTGTGTGAGCCGTGGAGGTGACACAGACCCGGGGGGTGGGAGACACAGGGCTGGGGCCACTGGGGACAGGCTGGGAGTGGGAACGGTGGCCTCCTGAAGCCCCAGGGGTGTCTCCAGGGCAAAGGAAAGACGTTTTGGGTGCTGCATGCAGGAAGAAGCCGGGCACCCTGTTCACCCAGCCAGGGTCTCGCTTGGCACAAAGAGGCTCCAGGAGAACACCCAGAAACCCCTGAATTCTTTTTTTTCTTTTTGAGACAGTCTCATTCTGTCACCCAGGCTGGAGAGAAGTGGCAGGATCTCAGCTCACTGTGACCTCTGGCTCTTGGGTTCAAGTGATTATCATGTCTCAGCCTTCTGAGTAGCTGGGACTATGGGTGTGTGCCACCACACCCGGCTGGTTTTTGTATTTTTAGTAGAGACAGGGTTTCACTGTGTTGGTGAAGTGTAGTGGTGCGATCTCGGCTCACTGCAACCTCTGCCTCCTGGGTTCAAGTGATTCTCATGCCTCAACCTCCTGAGTAGCTGGGATTACAGGTGCCAGCCAGGCTGGTCTCGAACTCCTGACCTCTCAGGTGATCTGCCAGATTCTGCCTCCCGAAGTGTTGGGATTACAGGTGTGAGCCACCATGCCTGGTCATAGATACCCTGTGTTCTGATATGCATTTGCCACTGACCAGCGAGGGAATGTCCCCCCAGGAGTCACGGTTCCCCTCTGTGGCATGGGCTGAGAGAGGTGTCTGCTCCCACGGGAGCCTGAGGCTGAGGCCCAGGGAGACGCTGGATGAATGGGGAAGTCAGAACTCTCTGCCTTCCCCATCTAGGTGAATGTTGGGGCCTCTGCCCCGAGTCCTTCACCCCTGGGGCCAGGGTCCACACTCCAACTCTGACTGCTGAGAGCCCTTCCCGTGTTGGGGGCTGCAGTCCTGCCTCCCATCCATAGACATGGGAAGCCACAGGTGGCCCCCTGCAGGCTGAGTTGTCAGGGCCAGGGACACGAGGCGCCATGTACAGCTTTTGGTCCTGGGTCCTGAGCACGGGTGGTGGCTTTCCAGGAGGGCCACCTGCAGAGGGTGTGTGAGTTTCCACGGGGCATCCTGGGACCTGCATCCACAGCTGCCAGGCCTGAAGGACGCCCCCACCCTGCACAGACCTCATCTCTGTGTAGCCTGTGAGCCTCCGGGAGGACCCAGGCTGTGGGCCGGATGGGCAAGGCCGGGGGGGTCAGGAGACTGCACACCACACAGGACAGGCCCCTGGGGATGCCTGGGCCCTCCCTGCCCTTGTCCACCCACCATAGTACTCAGGCTTGAGGAGGCATAAGCTTTGCTGCTGAAAGTGTTGAGGTGACCCGAGGGGGAGGGATGCCCACTCATCAGAGCAGATCTCAGCTTTAAACCTGCATGCTCCAGACAGCCCCCCAAAGCTCTCCTGTCCAGGGTGGCTGGCCCGGCCCCTCACCTAACTCTCCTCTCTCCAAAGTCTCTTCTCTCCTTCTTTCTTGCCAGCTGGCCCTGCTCCCCACAACCCTGCCAAGCTCCATCGCCCTCTCAGTGGAGCAGAGGCAGCCTGCCCGTTGCAGGGAGACAGTCTGTCCCCCATGCACACCACCACCTCTGTTTCACCAGCACCCCCCGGGGCTGGGCAGGACCTGTCAGTGGGGTGAAGGGAGGTCTCTAAGGGGCGTTCCAGGCGGCCTGAGCTGCCACAGGTCTCAGCTTGCAGGTGGTGCTCCGCCCCTCCACACCTTCCGGGGGCTCACATGACCCGGGACAGGGGCCGCGGTGACAAAACCAGAGAGGCAACAGCGGCCTTGGGCATCATCCCTGCCTCCCCGGGCACCAGGCTGCCACAACCAAAGCCGAGATTAATTTGCACCAGACTGAGGGAGTGGATGTGGAGACACCCTGTCTGCTTCAGGGACTGTTTGGTTTTCAAGCAGGGGCTCAAAGAGGAGGGGTTCTGCTATCAGCTGAGAGGGTGGACACCTGGGCCCACTGATGGGCTGGCATCCTACCTGCTATGTGCAGATGGGCCCAGACCAGACCTCTAGCCATGCAGAGGTTCCCATGCCGCAGCCTGAGTCTCCTCAGAGTAAATGGGAGCGTGCCAGAGTTTGCAACAAACACCAGGAGTCACTTCCAAGTGGAAACACAGCTGGCCTGGGCAGCCCATGGCTCATCACTGACGGGGAATACAGTGGACTTGTGACCTTTGCATCGGCCCTTTGCCTCTGTGCCTCTCTCCTCTGCAGCCACCCTGGGCTGTCTCTGGCCTGGCCTCCTTTTACAGTGGGGCTGGGGGTCGGGCAGTCTATTAGACCAAGCCCCACAAAGCAGGGCAGCCGATGGGCAGGGGCTGGGTGAAAGTGAGGGCAGAGCAGGCATGACGGTGACCTGCCACTGCTAGCCACGGTGACCCGCATGGCCAGAGCCTTGGTGGTGCCAGTGTTCCTGGTATTACTGTGAGGAAGCCCCTTCCATCAGGGCCACCGGTAACAACTCTTCTCTGCGTTTGGACTTGGATACCTTTGCATTCTTTGTGAACCCTTGTAACAACCCTGCAGGGCGTGTCTGCAGGTCATGTAAATCAACTCACAGCTGAGAAAGCCGAAACATACAAGGGTAAAATGAGTTTTCTCAAGGGCACCCAGTGTGGTGTTGATTCCTCTATACCAAGAGGGGATGTGAGGCATGAAATGGAATTTCAGAAATTGGAAGGGACAAGCCAGGCACTTCCTTCAAAGGAAGAGAAGGCTGCACAGGGCTGGGATGAGGAAGAATATTTGCCCATGGCCGGAGCAGTAGCGTTCACCAAGCTGGAGTGTCAGACTTCACTGGATCATCCCTTTATCATCTTAAAACCTCAGTCACCATCACCAGCGGTATCACCACCAGCATGACTGCTACTAGCATCACCACCACCATCAATCGCCATGACTACCACCATCAATAGAATCACTACCATCACCAACAAAAACAGCATCACCACTGTCATCAGCAGGACCACTACCACCACCATCATCACTATCATCACAGTGACCACCACCACCAGTATCACCACCATCACCATGACCACCATCATCACTACAATTACCACCATCTTCATCACCACGATCACAATCATCATGACCACCACTGCCACCATCGCCATGATCACCACCACCAGTATCACCACCATCACCACTAACACCACCACCACCATCACCACCATCATCACTACAATTACCACCACCTTCATCACCATGATCACCATCATCACCATGATCGCCACCACCAGCATCAACACAATGACCACCACCACCACTAGTATCACCACCATTATCACCATGACCACCACCACTGCCATCACCACCATCATCACCATGACCACCACCACTACCATCACTATAATTACCACTACCATCATTACCATCACCAGCATCACCACCATCATCACTATGACCACCATGAGCATCACCACTATCATCCCCATGACTACCATCACCAGCATCACCAGATGCATCACCACAGGCACCACCACCACAATCATCATCACCACCAAAAAAAATAGCATCACCACTGTCATCACCATGACCACCACAGACAACAGAATAGCCACCATCATCACCATCATCACCAATGAAAACAGCATCACCGCTGTCATCACTACCACCACCAGCATCACCACCATCATCACCATCACTACAGTCACCACGGCTGTCATCAGCCACTTATCATCACTACCACCATCATCACTCCCCTTGGTTCCTGACTCCAAGGCCACAAAATCTTAACATCTCAGAGGGTTGACTCTGGGAATGCGCCAGCCTGGTGGGTGAAGGGAAACAGAGGTCAGCGCAGATGTATCTACGTTTAGGTCCTGGGTTGGCCACCCATGCTTCTGAGCGAGTCACTCACCATCTCTGCCCTCATGTCTAAAATGGACTAACATCACTGCATGCCCCCCTCCCAAGTTCACTCTGAGGATCACAGGAGTTACCTGTAAACGTTGAACGAGAGATGTGCGGATTCAACTGCAGGGGCAAGGTTTGGAACTGTGTGCTCTGAAAGGGCTGGACTGATAACGTCATGTGGCCTGCAGGGTGGGGGAACATGGCTGACTCCAGTGCACACCTGATACAGCTGCTGAGGGAGAGCAGGTGGATCTCAGAGGCTGACCTAGTGTTGAACAGTGAGGCGTGGCCACCAAGAGGACGCGTCCCCCGCCCAGGGCCATCGTGGATGGGGACTCTTCACATTATGTCCTCTTCCTATCAACGGCCACAGACAAGAAATCTGAAAGGACAGTGGCCCCAAGTCACTTGCAACTTCAGCAGTCCCCTTTATCGAAGGTTTCACTTTCTGAGGTTTTAATCACCCCCAGTTAGCTGAAGTCTGAAAACATTAAACAGAAAAGTCCAGAAATAAACAGCTGAAAAGTTTTCAATTGGATGCCATTCTGAGTAGCGTGACATTGCGTGCTGGTCCACCCGGGGGAGGCAACTCATCCCTCTGTCCAGCACGCTCCTGCTGTCCTCACCACCCACTGGTTAGTTACTTAGTAGCCAGTTCTGTTATCAGACCAGAAACACCGTGTATGCAGTACAGGGTTCAGTGCTATTCCCGTTTCGGGCACCCACTGGGGGTCTTGGGACATATCCCCCGAAGATAATGGGGGACTGCTGCAGTCACAAAACAGTTGGCAAAACAACAAGGCCCTCATCCTTCTCCTGCCCAGCCCTGACCCAAAGGTTGGATTTGGGAAAAGGAGATTTAAGCTTCGAGTGTGTCCTGAAACCCTGAAACACAGGGTGTCCTACCGGAGACAGGAGGAATGGCTCCAGGTGTGGCTTCAGATGACAGAGGAACAACGCGCTGCGCTCAGGGTGATTTCTGGGAGGAGGAAACCCATGCTGCCTCACCGCCACCCTGCCGGGTCCACACAGTCTGAAGGAGAGATCTGAGAACGTCGTGGCCATGAGCCCTGGGGTGTGGGACTGGTGGCAGGGCGGAGACACTTCTCAGGGCAAACGGAAATGCTAGGCTGTAAGACGCTCCTGGTAAGGGGCCCCATGCTGGTAAATTAGAGAGTGGCTGGAAAGAGTTCACAGCAGGGATTCTGAACGGAAACCGTCCACAGGAAGAGAGCTTGGGAATCCAGACAGCCTGGCACACATCTTGCCTGGAAACACACACAACGTGTGTCTTCTTATGAATAAGCAGAGGTCATAAAGGCACCGCTCATAAAGGGCGAGTAGCAGGTTCGAATGAGGTCCTCTCTCTTCTCAGTTGAGGGCCACGAAAAAGTAGAAAGGCACCAGGCGCAGTGGCTTACGCCTGTAATCCCAACAGTTTGGGAGGCCAAGGACGACTGAGGTCAGGAGTTTGAGACTAGCCTGGCCAACATAGCGAAGCCGTGTCTCTACTTAAAAATGCAAGAAATTAGCCGGGTGTGGTGGCGGGCACCTGTAATACCAGCTACTAGGGAGGCTGAGGCAGGAGAATTGCTTGAACCCGGGAGGCGGAGGTTGCCGTGGGCCGAGATCGTGTAACTGCACTCCGGCCTGGGCAACGAGAGCAAAACTCCACCTCAAAAAACCAAACCAAAACAAATGATAATAATAATAATAATAAAACAACCAACCAAACGAAAAGGAGACATTTACAAACCGCATCTGTTTCCTGGTCAGAGCTCCGACTTTCTGATCTAGACCCTGTGCTTATGGCTAGCTTCTAGAAACTTCTAGAGAGCCACGGGGACTATTCTTGAAGGCAGACTTACCCCACAAGAGTGGCCGGTCAAGGGAAGGCACGACTAATCCCAGCCTACACTCATATCCTCTACCCAGTCGAAAGCCCTGCGGCAGGGAGTCAGCCAGAAAATTCTGGAAGCCCATTCTGCAGAGAATCCCATCAAGTCACTTCCTCGCTGGTCACTGCAGCTGACTGAGGATCCCAACTCCAACAGGCTCTGGCGGTGCATATGGTGCAGGATGCACCGAAGCTACACTGGGGTGCCCAGCAGTGAGGTAGGAGTTGAGAATGTGACGTCTTACAGCCTGGTCTGAGCTGCCTGGTGGTGAGGCCACCATTCCCACCTCAGTGGCTTTCAGGTGACCAGATCCTACCTGTCTCTGGAGGATGGAAACAGGGATGAGCAGGGCTGACTCACCACACCCATTTTCTCATCTTGTTCTGCGTGAATGGTGCTCACTGATATTCAGGCCCTTTGTTTCAGCAACTAAAATATGATCTGCTCCAGTGCTGCTTGGCCTTATGTCATTTTCTCAGGGATAAACAGAGTGCCCTGGACTGACAGTTTCTGTGTACACATCAGATGTGTCACTGAAAACTGCATGGACATGCATTGCATTCATTTTTCATAAACTACCTCACCCATGGGTGTCAACTTTGGAAATATTTTGTTTCTTAGTCAAGATACATCATCAAGAGCAGCCCTGATTTCAGTCTGTAGAATTCTGGCCAGGCACAGTGGCTCATGCCTGTAATTCCAGCACTCTGAGAGGCTGAGGCAGGAGGATCACCTGAGGTCGGGAGTTCGAGACCAGCCTGACCAACATGGAGAAACCCCATTGCTACTAAAAATACAAAATTAGCCAGGCGTGCTGGCGCATGCCTGTAATCCCAGCTACTCGGGAGGCTGAGGCAGGAGAATCGCTTAAACCCGGGTGGTAGGGGTTTCAGTGAGTCAAGATCACACCATTGCACTCCAGCCTGGACAACAAGAGCAAAACTCTGTCTCAAAAAATGTTGTAGCATTCTAAGGAGGAAGGTTCAAGTCACTCTACAATTCAGCAGCCTGAATTCACAGAGGAGGAAATCAAAGCCTTGGAAGTGCAGAAGGCAGCCAAGGTCTCCAGCAGGGGAGGTGGGCACTGTCCCTCCATCCAGGGTGCATGTCTGGCCCCAAGAGGGTCAGCCTTACGGGCCAATCTGACTAGGCTATGGTACTCAGTTAGACAGCCAAGCAGTAACTGAGGTGTTGCTGGGAGGGTATATTGTAGATGTGGTTAACATTTACAGTCTGTTGGTTTGAAGTCAAGATTTTTCTCAGTAATGTGGGTGGGCCTCCTCCAATCAGTTAAAAGTCCTTAAGAGCAAAATTGAGGTTTCTCTGAACCTTGACTCAAATAGTCAGCAGCAGGTCGTTCCTTGCCTGGGACCAGAGGGCTCAGAATCTGCAGCAACCAGGTCCCCTCCACGGGGTGTCACGGGCAGTGATGCACGTCCATACTGTGCCAGAGCCTCACACAAGAGGGCAGCGTTTCTCCATTCTCTCTCCCTGTCTCTGCAGGCGGGAGGCAGAGGACCCTAAGACCCTCGAGGATGACCAGGCCACACAATGGAAGGGCCTGGACTGCTTGGTCACACTGTGGAGAAAATCATCCCATCTGCTGACCATAAGAGACCACACTGGCATGGCTACTGGGCACAAAAAAATCCTGCACCCCATTAAGCCACTGAAGTTGTGAGTTCACTTGTAGCGGCTGACATTGTGCTACCTACTACATACAGGTGGAAAGCTTTAGAGTCTAGACAAAAGCCAGACCTTCCATCTCCTGACCAATCAAGTGCAACACCACTCGACCTGCTTTCTACAAACACGGTGGGGCAACTGACATGCACTCTGTCCTGTAGGCACCATGCAGGGCACAGAACAGCAAGATGCTATTATCCCTGCCCTCAGGGAGCCTAAATGCCAGCAGGATGGGGTGCGGACATGCATGTAATTAACCAGCAATTTTCCAGAGCACAATCTCCCAAGATGCCTCTCCTCCTGCATATAACAACATAGTCACACATGGCACTTTGCTCTCAGGTCTCCGGGCTGATGCATGCAAAGAGGTGAGATTTTATAAATCTGGGCATGCCTCTGTCTCTTATGCACAGACACAAGAAAGCTGCAATCAATAAGCTTTCCCCCAACCCTTCACACTCATCATCTCCAGCCTCCACATTTCAGATAATGACGTCTACTCAGAGCCAGCCAGAGACAGTTGAGCTGAGAAGAGACCTGGATCTACTTCTGCTTCTCCACTGCTTCAGGTGGATGCACAGGAAGACTAATCACCGGCAGTCACACACCAGGATTACCACCCTGATCGCTGTATGAAAGACACTGTTGTGATGCAGGTACAGGTCACAGCTCAAGCATTAGAAGTCACAAACAATGGGTCATAGTCCCAGCCCAGTAACTCCCTATCTGTGTGCTCCAATGTGCTAAGATGGGGATGCTCATGTGTACAATATGGGTGATGATTCCTGCCCTGCTTATTCTGCAAGGTTGGATGAGACAGCAAGCAGGAAAGCCCACTGGAAGCTACGAAGTCCCATAAACATACAGCCCTAAGAAATCACAACTAAGGTTCGAGTGAGTAAGCCCATCATATCTTGAAGGCAAAACTACAAAACTGTTCATGGAAATGAGCTGAATATGTATCATTTGACCAACCAATCAACCATCCAACCATCCATCCATCCATCCATCCATCCATCCATCCATCCATCCATGCATCCAACCAACCAACCAGTCAGCCAGCTAACCAACCAAACAACTAACCATCCAATCAGTCAGCCAACCAACCGGTTAATCAATCAACCAACCAACAAAAACCCTCCAGAGAGCCAGCTAACCAACCAACGAACCAATTAGTCATCCAGACAGCTAATCAACCAACCAAACAACCAGCCAGCCAGCCAGCCAACCAGCCAGCCAGCCAACAAGCCATCTAATAATCAACCAACCAATCAATCAACCAATCAACCAGCCAGCCAGCCAATCAACCAACCAATCAACCAGCCAGCCAGCCAGCCAGCCAACCAGCCATCTAATAATCAACTAACCAACCAACCAACCATCCAACCAGCCAATCAACCAACCAGCCAGCCAGCCAGCCAGCCATCTAATAACCAACCAAGCAACCAACCAGCCAACCAGCCAATCAACCAGCCAGTCAATCAATCAATCAACCAACCAGCCAGCTATCTAATAATCAACCAACCAACCAACCAACCAACCAACCAATCAACCAGCCAGCCAGCCAATCAATCAACCAACCAGCCAGCCAGCCAACAAGTCATCTAATAATCAACCAACTAACTCACCAACCAATCGACCAGCCAGACAGCCTGCCTATCAATCAACCAAGCAACCAGCCAGGACCACCATATGATTTTGCTGTTCATTTTACCCAGCCTCTGGTGACTGTCATCAGGCAATGAGAATTCACTGGGTCCTGAGCAGCCACTTCTTCACTGAGTTGTTCATTCTGTGAGTCACTCACTATTTAATGTTCATGAATGAGATTTACTAACTAAATGTTCATTTTACAACAGAAAGCAGTGGTGCTCCAGAAAAGAGAAACAGCTTTCAAGGGTGCAGGCAAGGCTGACTGTGTAGAAGGACACTGCTGGATGGGAACATCTAAAAAACATTTTGTACCAACTTCCAGATTCTATGTATATTCAAAGTCTTCTAATTTTCAACATCAAAAAAAGCTACAAAAAGGGACAGACACAATGGTTCACACCTGCAACTCCAGCACTTCGGGAAGCTGAGGCAGGAGGGACGCTTGCACCCAGGAGTTCAAGACCAGCCTGGGCAATGTAGTGAGACCTTGTCTCTACAAAAAAGTATAACAATACGATAAATTTTAAAATGAGGCGGCAGAACCGTTTGAGCCTGGGAAGTCAAGGCACGTAATGTGCTGTGATGGCACCACTGCATTCCCACCTGGATGACACAGCAAGACCGTGATTAAAAAAAAAAAAAAGTGACAAAAAGCATTAATGCAAAGGGAAAAAAGGATAATCTGAACTAGATTCAAAATTTTAAGAACCCTTCTACCCATTAAAAGATATACAGTTGACCCTTGAACAACATGGGTTTGAACTGAATGGGTTTAACTTACCTGTGGATTTTTCAACTAAATGTAGATTGAAAACACAATATTCGTGTGATATAAAGCCTGCATATACAGAGGGCTGACTGCACATACACAGGTTCTGTGGAGCTGACTGTGGGACTTGAGGTGGATTTGGTATATGGTGTGAGGGAGGGGTGCCCTGGAACCAATCCCCATGTATATTGAGAGATGACTGCAGTTAGAACATGAAAGGGCAAATTACAGACTGGGAAAAATGTGTGCAACATATATTTGATGGAGGACTGATAAGCAGAATATATAAAGAACCCCTACAAACCAATAAGGAACAGATGAACACCACCATGAAAAATGGACCAAAGACTTAAAGAAGCTATGCACAGAGCAAATGAGCACACCAAGACCCTTAATCACCGTCACCACAAAAATGCAGATCATACCCACAGTAAGATATCATTTCACATCCACTAGAACAGCAGAATTTAAACAGACCAACATTGCCAAATGTTCATGACAAAGTGGAGCAACCGAAACCCTCACACACTGCTGGTAGGAGAATAAAATGAGACGGCACTTCAGAGAACTGTGGGGTAGTTTCTTATAAAATCACAACATTATCATACAACCCAGCAGTTTTCTACCTAGAGAGAGAAAAATGTATGTCTGCAGAAAGACTCAAACCAAAACCTTTTTTAGCAGGTTCATTCATAGTAGCCAGAACTGAGAAGACAGCCACATGTCCGTCATCAGGAGAATGATCAAACTGTGGTATAAATACATCCTAGAACTCTACTCAGCAATAAACACGTATACCCTGCTGTCTGGGCACCGTGACTCATGCCTGTAATTCCAGCACTTTGGGAGGCCGTGGCAGGTGGATCACTTGAGGTCAGGAGTTCGAGACCAGTATGGCCAACATAGTGAAACCCCGTCCTTACTAAAAATACAAAAATTAGCCAGGTGTGGTGGTGGGAGCCTGTAATTCCAGCTGTTAGAGAGGCTGAGGCATGAGAATCACTTGAACCCTGGAGTTGGAGGTTGCAGTGAGCTAAATGGTATCTACCACTGCAATCCAGCCTGGGCGACAGAGTGAGACTCTGTCTCAAAAACAAAACAAAACAAAAAAATGTATAAACCACTGAGTCCTGCAATACGCAGCTGACATCAGAGGCATTAGGCTGAGGGAAAGAAGTGAGCCCGAGTTGCAGGCTTCCATCTACATGAAATCCAGTGACAGGCAAAACTGGTCTAAGGTGACAGAAATCGGAACCATGCTTTCTTCTGGTGTGGGACGGGGAGGGATGGAAGACAGCCTGAGATTACTTCCTGGGGTGAAGGAAAGGTGTTTTTAAAAATATTATTTTATATATTTTTTGAGATGGAGTTCTGCTCTTGTTGCCCAGGCCAGAGTGCAATGGTGTAACCTCGGCTCACTGCAACCTCCACCTCCCAGGTTTAAGCAATTCTCTTGCCTCAGCCTCCTGAGTAGCTGGTATTACAGGTGCATGCCACGGTGCCCAGCCAATGTTTTATACTTTTAGTAGTGATGGGGTTTCACCATGTTGGCCAGGCTGGTTTTGAACCCCTGACCTCAAGTGATCCATCCGCCTCGGCCTCCAAAAGTGCTGGGATGACAGGTGTGAGCCCCTGCACCTGGCCTGTGAAGGGGAAGTTTAATATCTTATTTGCAGTTGGAGACACGGGTATATACATTTGTCAGAATGCACTGAACTAGATTTTTCTTATAATCTGTGTGTTTTCCAGTATGTAAATCACACCTCTATAAAAGAAGATAATACAAAAGAAGGTGCGAAGTCACGATCTTAGAACACCCAAGGGCAAACAGAACCCAGCAGGAATCACTGCGGAATCCTCCCCACTCTTTTCGACTTCTCTGTGCTGTGATCTTGGTTCACCTCGCTCCACCACAGGTCACAGTGATGCCTTCCTTGCCTGACCCACAGCCTTTGTGTTAGAGTTCTGAGGTCATGTTTGCCATCTGTGTTAGGGAGAAAGATGGCTCCTTCCAAGGATGCCCAGGTCCTAATAACCCATAGGTTCCCCTGGAACCTATGAATATGTTCTCTTATGGCAAAAGGAAATTAAGGTTTCAGGCAGAATTAAGGCTGCCCATCAGTTTACTTGACCTGGATTAGCAAGATGGGCCCATCTAATCACATAGGCTCTTTTCTTTCCTTTTTGAGATGGAGTCTTGCTCTGCTGCCCAGGCTGGAGTGCTGTGGTGCAATCTTGGCTCACTGCAACCTCTGCCTCCCAGGTTCAAGCGATTTTCCTGCCTCAGCCTCCTGAGTAGCTGGGATTACAGGTGCCCGTCACTACGTTCAGCTAATTTCTGCATTTTTGGTAGAGATGTGGTTTCACCATGTTGGACAGGCTGGTCTCGAACTCCTGACCTCAAGCGATCCACCCAGCTCAGCCTCCCAGAGTGCTGGGATTGCAGGTGTGAGCCACTGTGCCTGGCCATAATCACACAGATTCTTAAATGTGGAAGAAGAAGAGGCAGAAGGGAGGTTTGGGGAGATACAACAGAAGAAGGACCCTACCTACAGTTGCTGGCTTGGGAGATGGAGGAACGGGCCATGAGGCCAGGAGGCTGGAAAGACAAGAAAACAAACTCTCCCCCCAGAGCCCAGAAAGAAAAAGAGCCCTGCTGACACCCTGACTTTGGCCCAGTGAGACTTATGCCTGCATCAGCCCAGGTAGAAAATACGGTTTTATCAAGGACACCATCCCGGGAGTGTGAGCCAGGGCAAGCTCATGCTTCTCGAAACCCCAACAACCTCCTCCCATGGTTAACACAAGCACAAACCACCACACCTCTAGAAGCTGCCTCCACCGGACACGCATCTTTGGCAGACTCCACGTCTCCCACCTACCCTGGGTGTGGACCCTGCCAGTGAGGCTGGGGAAAGCTATCCGTCCTCATCCAGGGCACACAGGGCGAGGCTGGCAGGAGGGCAGGAAAAGCCCACAGGAGGGAGGAGGGCAGGTTGCTCCAGCTTCCCTGCTTCCTCTTGCACACTATCCAGGAAGCCTCTATTCTCTGGAGGATGGAGAGAGCAGGAAGCTCAAATGACCCACCTGTGTGGCCCTCCAGCACTGCTCCATCCAGGTGTGGCATTAGCCAGCAAAGCCTGGTGCTGGCACAGCCGAGTCCTTCCAACCAGAGAGTGGAGGGAGGGGCGGCCAGCTCTGGAGGTGAGTGCCGGGAGAGGGAGGGGTGGTAGCTGCTCAGGAAGGGGAGGACCGGAGGACAGGGAGAATGAAGGCACTGAGCAACCTCGGGGTCAGGTGAGCTCCTGGGCCTGGCACTTCTCAGACAAGTGAGGCAGGGGCAGGCTGCCTGCAGAAGACGGTGGGCGTGGACCAGGGTGGATGGGCACTGGCAGGGCTTGGAGGTCCAGCCTGTACCAGGGCTCAGTGTGATTGCTGCCCACTGTAAAGCCTTTGTGGTGTAGGTGAATTGCAACCTTCCTGACTCTGCCTATCTTGAAGCACCAGGATGCCTGAGGTCACAAGCTCCCCTTGTGACCAAAAAGGCTAAGACTATGGGATCCAAGATGGCAGCTCACTTGGCTTCCCGAGAACCTCTAACCTCATTACAGTCTAATTCCATGCTAAATGACACTCCCACCGGCACTAGGACAGTTGACAATCACCATGACAACAACAGTAAGAAACCAGAAATGGACAAAAGGGAAGGCGACATACTAGCTCTGAGAAGTTCTCTGCCCATTTCCAGAAAAGACGTGAATATTTCTCCCCTCGATGTAAAGCCCAAGCCCTTCATTACAGAGGCCCGGTCTCTGTGACTTGCCAGCCTCAGGAGCTGAGAAACTGATTGGTGAGCCAAGCTGCTGCTTCTTGGTTCCATGCTGCTTGAGGCTCATTTTTGCTTTTGGGTACTGGCTGTGTAGCACACACGACAGGGAAAGACCCCACCCTTTGGAAGACCGGCTTTGTGGGTGACATCGTCATCACCACCATCATCCAGAAAAACACACTCCCTCCCGCCCAGCCGCCTTCCGAGCAGTGCACATTTCCGGTTCCTCCTTCGTTGTTACGTTTGGAGCGTGCCTTACCTCGATACCCCTCAATACCGTCTGGTGTCTAAGCCTGAGCAGGGACTATCGGCAAGGAAGCTGCTGCACGAACTGAGCCCCTGCTGAAGCCAAGATCTCAGACGGAAACCCACTGAGCCTCCCTGCTGGAGACTGCAAAGCCAGCCAGGCCCGGGACAGACTCCACCTTGCTTTCCAGAGCACGTGTTTGTAGGGCCTGGCAGGTCCCGGCAGATGGGATCAGGCAGCGGGGCGGGAAGGTGCTACCTAGTGAGCCCCTAGACGAGAAACCTCAAAAACAGGGCAAAGGGGACATTTGGGCAGAGCTCAGAGGCGGCGGGCTCTGCACGAGAAGGCATGGAAGGTTGGTGGCCGCAGCGTCTGTGGCTGCTCCTGACACATGTGTTGTGGGCCTTTCTACAAAAAGCCAGAGGCTGTTCACATGTGAACTGCTTTTCTTCTTATATCACACTTAGGGCTTCACTTTTCCCCAACTCTCATGTATGCATACACACACATATACACACACACACACACACACACGTGCACACACACACACACATGCATACACACACACGTTCTCTTGGTACCATTTTATGTAAGTGGTCTCCTCTTCACATGTTAATCAATTCAATCTCTTGGCAATCGATTTTGAAACGATTTTCAGTAAGTGCTATATCTGGAGGTTCTGAGAGAGAAGCTGGAATGGCTTCCCGTCAGAACACTGAACTCTTTTGAGTTTTCACGGAGGCGCTCGCTGTGTGTTCTCAGGGTGGCACGGGAGCGTCTGGCCTGCACGTGGGAGCTGCCTGTTTTATGCCATCGATAGAAGACATCGAAAAAGAAATCTAATCAACCCCCGAAAGTCTTCCTCTGACGGCTAGAACATACGGTCCAAGTTTTCTGGGACGTGTACCGAGCAGCCTCTTAACTAAAAGCTTCCACACCATCTTGTAAGGAATTTCTGGTTTGGATGAGGCCCAGAGGAATGGAAGCCACCAACCTGCTTCCGAAGATCGAGAAAGTCCTGAATTTGCAACTCAGCCTTCCTCCACGACGCAACGGCAGAAGCTTGCCACGGGTCACAGCGACCACAGGCCCGGGACGGGCTGCGGGACTGGGGGTGGCAGCCGCGAGCGCCCGCCTTACCTGCCTGGCTGTCCCTGGGCTTACACTGGACCTCCTCCACGCATTCCGCTGGGAACCATCCGATGTGGCCACGGGCGCTGCCTTCCCAGAAGCCCCCTTCGCCGATGCTCAGAACTAGAGACAACGGAAAGGGAGAGGCGTTAGCGGCGGGGGAATGTGGGGGACCTGAGGGTGAACAGGCGGCAGAGGCCGGGCAGAGGCAGGAGAACCCGTGCATCCTCGGCCAGGCCTGTGGGGCAAGTGGCTGTGGGGTGACTGTGCTTCCTTCAGCTGCGGACGGTGCTAACAGACATCCAGGCATCCCCACTGCAGCCCACAGGCGTCCTCTGCCCCTTAGGGGATGAGACGGGAATGAAGCATCTTTGCATATCTGACACCTCGTCACACGAATGAATGTGCCTTGGAGCATTGCTCAGTCCTCCACGTGAGACGGGACAGTGCTGCTTGGCCGTTCTTGCCACCAACAATTTCAGATATAGAAGTGGAGTCAGGAGGCACCACCGCAAAACGGGGAGGAAGGGATGAGGTCATGCCTTCCCCTCCTAAGCTGGGCAAGAACCAGAGGCAGAAGGTCTACAGGGAAGAGAATCCACCTGCCCGGCTCTGTCTGGAACTTTTAAATGAGCGTGGGGAAGGAGAAATCAGAGCAGCGGGCTGGGCTCAGGGGCTTATGCCTGTAATCGCAGCAGTTTGGGAGGCTGAGGCGGGCAGATCACCTGAGGTCAGGAGTTTGAGACCAGCCTGGCCAACATGGTGAAACCCCACATCTATTAACAATGCCAAAATTACCCAGGTGTGGTGATACACATCTGTAATCCCACGTACTCGGGAGGCTGAGGCAGGAGAAATGTTTGAACTCAGGAGGCAGAAGTTGCAGTGAGCCGAGACTGCAATACTGCACTCCAGCCTGGGCGACACAGTGAAACTCCATCTCAAAAAAAAAAAAAAAAAAAAAAAAAAAAAACACACACAGCAGAGGATGGGCGAGCAGCTCATGAACCATCTGACAACGGCATGGATGTGGAATTATAATTATCTTCACTTAATTAAACCGAAGGGGCTGCACTAAAACCCTCACAGTCAGCAGCAGCCCCTTGGAGGCCCAGCCCACCAGTGTGCTGACTTAGTAATCAGGAACCTAGTCATTATGTGGTTGCTGGCAAGCGCTGTGGGTTTCTGACTTGCAGTTGGAAGACGCCAATTCCCCTAGAGAGAAGGCACGGTGGCCACACAGTGACCTTGTTCTGGGGACCACGTACATTGCTGGACAGACATGGCCGCCCCAGCCTGCAGGGTGGAAGCTGCTGAGTCCAGACACAGACATCCCTCCCCAGGCTGTGTGTTGAGTACACACCGGGCTCTCAGTGAAGCTCCGCTGGAAGAATGAAGCATGTTTGTTTTCAAACTCATCTGCTGAGCATGGGTGAGGGACATAAGCCCAAAGACACCATGGGGGTGGCGGGGTGGGGGGTGGGGAGGTCACAAGGATCCCACCTGTCCCCATGGCCCCATTGTGAGAACGATTTCTCTGTTAAAGCCTGCAAAGCTTGCAGTGGCAAAGTGGGGAAAGAGCGTCTTTATATCTTAGTATGTATGTATCTATGGATGGATGTATTTATTTTAGAGGGTCTTGCTTTGTCACCCAGGCTGAAGTGCCTGTGGTACCATCACAGCTCACTGTAACCTCAACCTCCCAGGTTTAGGCGATCCTCCCACCTCAGCCTCCCGAGTAGCTGGGACAGCAGGCATGTACCACTACACCTCACTAATTGTTACTGCTTTTGTAGAGACAGGGTCTCATCATGTTGCCCAGGCTGGTTTCAAACCCCTAAGCTCAAGCAATTCGCCTGCCTTGGCCTCCCAGAGTGCCTTTGCTCCCTCCTAATTTGTCTAGGCAAGGAAGAAAACCACCTGATCTCTCCACATCTTTATCTTCTTTTAAATTACTCAGGATCCAAAGGCAGCAGCCCTGCTGAAAGAGGAATCATGGCCCCAGAAGTGGTTTCCTCTAGCCCTCATTTTAATTTCAAAGGCCAGACAGAGAACCACTCAGCCCACGATTTTTGAAGGTTAATGGAACTGAAAACCCCACTTTATAAGCTCCTGACTAATAACCTGAAGCAATGACCCAACTGAAACAGATCAGCCATATCCCAGGTGACCAGGACCATCATCACTGCTTGAAGCATCTCCTCCAAAAATCAATGCAGGGCTCCTGGGCTCCTCTCAGCCCAGCTGACTGGGATGTAAACCCACAGTTTCCCAGAACCACCCCAGACCTGAGAGGGTCATCTCGGACCACTGCCCCAGGCTGCAAAGGGAGGCGGGGACTTGCTTCTGAGCTGTTAGGAGCCAGTGCTCCCAAAATACCCACGCTGTCCTTCCTTCTCGGCTGTGAGGTCATTCTGCTGTTTTATATGGGCCTGGGGAGAAGGGAACAGCATAGGCAGAGACTGGTATCTTCACCCACGGAAGCTCTGGCCCATCTTAGCTATGCAATGCTTGGGAAAACGTCTCGGTCTCTCTGTGCCTCAGTTTCCTCATTTACCAGAGCATGACAGTACTAGTGCGTGAATCAGAGGTACATGGGCCCAGCGTGGAATGAGGACTCCACATCCCCACCTGCCTTTCCTTCCAAACTCCCCTCTCCGGGAGAATCATGCCTTTAAATTCCATGTTTAATCTCTACCAAGAACGCACTTCGGGATGTGTTATTGTTATTACGAGACCAACCGAAAATATGAAAGGCTGTTTCCAATGGGCTCGAGAGAACAGAGGGTTCGTATGAGGAGGCAGAGGTGAGGTACTGCAAGGAGTCTCCCAGCACAGTACGTAAACAGCAGGCCTGTGCCGACAGCAGGTGCAGGGGAATGGAGGACAGGCTGCTTCTGGGTTTCTGGCTGTGCAAATGGTAGCTGCTGGTCCTCTTCAGAGAGCGGGGAGCAAGGGAAGGGTCTGTGCTTCCAAAGCTTCCCAGATGGGAACATCTGCGTCCAGATAAAAATGGGTGCTCCTCGTGTAGTGAGGAAGGAGCTGGGCTTGGTTACCCCATTGTTTGCTGATGTAATTCCTTCCCAAGTAAAGACTCAACACACGGGTAAGAAGAGGTGGAGGAGGAGAAGTCGCCTCCATCTAGCAGTACGAGACTGAACACTGGGCGTGGCCCCATCACTGGGGTGCTGAGGCACCCTGGGGCTCCCGTGCTCTCTGTGGCCCTCCTCCTCCATGGGGAACACTAGGGTGAATTCTGAGAGCGAATTCTGACCGGGTGACCAGGTGAATTCTGGAGTAGGGAGTCCTGCCTTGCTCTTGGGTGCTCCAGCTGGAAAGATCGGCGAGGATCCTGTTCCTGGAGGCCACAGTGTGATAGGGCTGATGCTACCACGGAGGATCACATGAGAATTGTCCCAGCCAAACCAAGGGGCAGGAGGAAGACTATGGAAGCAAAGATGGGGGGCAGTGAGACTCGGGGCAAGCCCTGCAGGAAGAGGCAGTGCTTTGAATGGTGGGTAGAGAGCAGGTGAAGGCACTGCACCCAGGGCGTGAGGACGGGGGAGGGGTACATACGGCGGGGGGCCCTGGGAAACCCAGCTAGAAGGAAGATCCATCCTCAACACCATGTCTGCTCCAACACAGACGATGCTTTAAGGCACCTATAAGAACCAATGGCGGATCTCTCTATAGGCCTCACGTGCTCCCATCTACCCATCCATGCATCCACCCATCCATCCATCTATCCATCTACCCATCCACCCATCCACCCATCTATCCATCTACCCATCCACCCATCCACCCATCTATCCATCTACCCATCCACCCAACCACCCATCCATCCGTCTATCCATTTACCCATTCACCTGTCTTCTCATCTATCTATCCATCCATTTACCATCTATCCATCTGCCTGTCCCACCCACCCATTCATCCATCCATCCATCTACCCATTCATACATCTTCCCATCTACCCATCCACCCACCCATCCATCTACCCATTCATCCATCCACAGTGGTGATAAGCTGGTTGGAGAAGGGCCAGCCCCACCATCCAGCCCACGGCCAACACAGTGGGCTGCTTCCTGCCTCAGCAGCTCTTGCAAACTGGAAAGTAGCAGTGATTCCCTGTACTGGATGAGTTGGGGCAGGGGTGGTTGCAACCCCTCTGCTCCACTGCACCTTCTCCTCCTCGACCCCAGCCTGGGTACAGAACCCCATCAGGTCACTGAGGAGGAAGGAGAAACTGAGACCCAGAGTTTCCCCTGTTTTGTACCTGACATGCTGGTTTCTGATGCACCTCTGGGCCGTCTTTGATTTCAAGCCACTCATGGTGTTCTTGAATATGCACATCCTTCTGCCTTAATTGACCCAGGACTTACTCGGGCCAGGGACTGTGCTGTGGTCACAAAGATGGTGCAGGAGTTGGGAGACACACCTGGAGGTGCTTCAGAGGAGAAGGATGGCATCGCCGTCCTCCCACCTAGAGTTCCAGAGCAAAAATGTTGGCGCCCTCTGCACCCCCAAGCCCCACCATTGGCAACGCTATGTTGTGGGCTTAGTTATTCCCTTGCCAGAATGGGGGCTTCCAGGAAGTGGGGTCAATCATCACTGTTTCTCTAGGCCTCACCCATGGGCAGGAACCCTCAGGGGTTCGTTGTGTGTCCGTTAAATAAATGAACCCCTAAAATGACCACGCTCACTGTGCTACATGCTGCATCAGAAGCCTGTGTGGCCTGGGCCAAAAGGTAGAGGGGGAGCATGGTAGGTGGGGGTGGGGACACTCCCAGAGGAAGGGACATGGCAGCTGAATCCTGAAGGAGTTGCTGATGGACAGACACAGGGACAGCTGCTGTCTGAGCGGAGGAAAAGCAGGATGGAAGCATGGAGATGAGAGTACGGGACAGAACACACACTGCTCTTTAGAACGCTCTGTCATTCTTCCATGCTGTCATGCGCTCTCACTCACCACCTACCCAACTACCCATCTATTCATTCATCCACCTATTAAACTCAACCATGTAACCATCTATGCATCTATCTTCCCATCTACCCATTCACCCATTCATCCACGCATTCATCTACCCATCAAATTCAATCACATTTCCATTCATCCATCCATCTACCCATTCCATCTGTCTTCCCATCTTCCCATCCATCCATCCACCCACCCATCCATCCATCCATTTTCCCATCTACCCATCCATCCATCCATCCATCCATCCATCCACCTGTCCATCCATCCATCTACCTGTCCCATCCTCCCATCTACCCATCTATCCATCTACCCATTCATCCACCTTCCCATCTACCCGTCCACCCACCCATCCATCAGTCCGTCCATCCACCCATCTGTCCATCCATTCATCAATTTGTCTGCCTATCCACCCACCCACCCATCTATCCATCTGCCTTTCCACCCATCTGTACATCCATCCACCCAACTGCCTGCCTGCCCATCCCACCCGCCCAGTCATCCAGCCATTTTATCCATCCATCATCCATCCCATTCCAACCACTGTGTCACATGCTTGGGAAAGAAACAAGAAGAGAACAAAGTCCTGCCCACAGAGGGCCTACAATCCATCACAACCAAGAACGCTGCAACATGACCTGAGGAGTCTGTTAACTACCTAGATTTCCGGGCCGTGGCTTTGGAGACACAATACTGCAGATGCAGAGATGGACGGTCAGGAATCTGCACATTTAACAAGCTCCCCCCATGTCCAGATGCAGAGGCTTGGGGAAGAGAGGCTGAGAAACTGTACCCAGGCGCACAGCTCTGATGGGAGCCTGAGGTCAGATCTCGCATAAAGAACTATTGGGGGCTGGAAGGAAGAATGTGCCAGGCAAGGTGAAGGACAAAGAAGGGCGCTTGAGTTTAAAAAACAAAAAAAGAGGGTCAGTAGGGGAATCAGAACATGTGTACACCAATTCTTGGGCACCCCGTATTTTAGGAGAAAAATATGGGGCCCTAATTTCCCAGGTCCATGGTAACCAACTGCCTCCGGGGATCATCAACCCCTTCCCAAGTGGGGCTGAGCAGAGCAGATGTAAATGAACCTTCTGAAAGAGCCAGGAGAAATGGTGTTATCAGCAGGACCCCAGGGCCACCCTGAGACCCATCACAGCCACCCGCCTGCCTGCTGCCTGGGGCCCGACTTCCACCGTGAAAATGAATTTGGTTTCACTGGAAACCCTCCTAGACCTGCCCCTGCCAGCCAGGCAGCTGGGTTTCCTGCCCCAATGTTCCCTTGATGTCAAGGGGACAGAGTTCCTCCCAAGGGCGTTGGCGCTGCAGGGAGTGGGTGGGCTGGACCCGCCTGCCTCTAAGCACTGCCAGGCAGGCAGCAAGGATACGCGGGCCAGCCCGTGATGGGGAGGAGGCGCCGACCGCTCGGCAGGAAGGAAGAGCCGCTCCACCAGCGGCAGGAAGGGGCTCCATGCCAATTGCATGCAAATGGCCTGCATGGCCCACTCGAAGGTCCTTTCAGAGCAGCAGTCCTTTGCCATGGATCCTTTGAAGTGTGAGTTTTGGAACTGAGCTCTGTCATTTCTGCTTTCCTGGGGACATAGGCCCAGCTCCCTGAATGCCCCACGCTCCTGCAAGGGGCGGCTTCCGGTCTGGTCGTGTTTGGGGAGATGCTGCTGGGCTCCAGTATGCTGGAGGAAGAAGGCCCAGTGTGGGGCCCGGACAGGAGTCACGTGACCTCCCTTCCTTCCTCTGATGGATCTTCCTATCAAACCCAGGGAGCTGGACAGGGGAAGGCCCCCAGAGCTGCTGGGAACAAGGCGTGAGGTGCGGATTTGCCTGCCATCTCCCACAGTGCTCTCGCCTGTCCCAGGACCCCTGTGAGCCCTGGGTCCTCAAGTCTTCCCACCGTTGCCGGCCTGTGCGTGGGAGACAGGCCCACTGGTGGGCTCAGCGGCAGCTCCCCGTCTCCCTGGACCTCCTGCTCATCCATGCTACAAGCTCACAGTCCCCTCTGAGGGGCTCTAGGCTGTTCAGTGCCCACCCCCACGGGCACCTGCTCTATGTCTAGGGGGCTGGGTACGTGTGCCAAGACGTTCACTGCATGGGCGCCTGTGGGCAGCTCTGCCCCGTCCTGGAGCATGGGTCGGTCTGCCTGAGTGAGTCCACAGATGCCCAGCCCCATGCCCCAGGTTCCTCTTAACAGGCCTCTCTGCCCCTTCGCAAGTCCAGGACCAGCCTGGCTGCCCTGCAGGAACTGCCAGCCGCACCCCAGCCTCCTTCTTGGGCATCAGTGCGCTCCGAGCAGGACACATGGAGGAGCGGCTCCTGCCCTCTGGCCCCTGAGCCCCAGGCTTCTCCTCTCTACAATGCGGAAAGGCTCCCTCTCTCCCTTGACCTCCTGCTAATCCACACTGCTAACTCGGGGTCCCCTGAGGGACCTTCGGCTATTCAATGCCCGTTCCCACGGGCCTCTGCTCTGCCTAGGGGGCTGGGGACATGTGCCAAGGAGTTCACAGCAGGAAGGCGTGTCGGCAGCTCTGGCCCCTCCTGGAGCATGGGTAAGTCTGCCTGAGTCCACGGATGCCCGGCCCCATGCTCTGCCCCTTTGCAAGTCCAGGATCAGCCTGGCTGCCTTGCAGGAACTGCCAACTGCACCGCAGCCTCCTCCCTGGGCATCAGTGGGCTCTGAGCAGGACTCACGGGGGAGCAGCTTCTGCCCTCCAGCCCCTGAGCCCCAGGCTTCTCTTCTCTATAGCGGGGGCAGGCCTGGATTGGAGGACCGTGTGTCCCCTCCTGCTCTGGAGGGACAGTGAGCCTCCCTGGCTCCCACTTGGGCCTAGGGGGCAGCCCTGAGCATGCAGACTGGTTAGAAAACATTCTCTAACTAGGAATCTGGCTCTCACTTCCTAGAATGGGGTTGCCAGCAAGGCCAGCATTGGCTCTGATCCCTTCTGCACAGACAGCCCCTCCTGCTCCCCACCCATGGGGCCCTGACATCCCTGTCACCCAGTGTCTCAGGGCTGGCCTGACAGGAAGGAGGGAAGGGGCTCTCAGCACTGGTCCTCAGAGAGACAGTCAAGTGGATGAGTGTGATGGATTTCAAAGTGGCAGTTAAACCGATCTACAATGTTGTAGAAACAAAACAAAAAACACGTTTTTAATGAACAAATGAACAAAAAAATCTCAACAGGATAATAGGAGGTCTTGGCAAATAAAATGCAACAATAAAAACAGATACATAGAAAAGCTAACACACATAATTTGGGAAATTATAAAACTCAAAAGATGGACTTAACAGCTAAAGGGACATTTCAAAGGAAACGGCGAGTAACCAGTAGAAATGATCTAATGTCAAGAAAAATGAATGAAAAAAATTAATAGAGGACAGGCACAGTGACTCATGTCTATAATCCCAGCACTTTGGGAGGCTGAGGTGGGCAGATCATGAGGTCAGAAGTTTAACACCAGCCTGGTCAAAATAGCAAAACATTGTCTCGACTTAAAAAAAAAAAGTACAAAAAAATGGGCTGGGAGTGGTGGTGCATGCCTGTAATCCCAGCTACTCGGGAGGTGGAGGCAGGAGAATAGTATAAACCCGGGAGGCGGAGTTTGCAGTCAGCCGAGATCTCATCACTGCACTCCAGTCTGGGCGACAGTGCAAGACTATGTCTCAAAAAAAAAAAAAAAAAAGAAAGAAAGAAAAAGAAAAGGCACAGAGCTCCAGGGACTTATTTGATGCTGTCAAATGATCTAATATGTGTGCAGCAGGACACCAGCCAACAGGCAAGAGAGCAGGGTTCTACTATTGTCAGAATGTTCCAGGAACCCAGGTCAAGCTGGCCTGGTCAGTGTGCAGTGCAGAGAAAGGAACTGAGTCAATTACCCGGTGGGGGCCAAGTGACAGCCAAGCTGGAAAAGGTGGGATTTGAACCGCGCCTACTGACCTCTAGGAACATGCCTTCCACCCAGGCCACACATCTTTTTTTTTTAATTTTTGAGATGCAGTTTCACTTTCGTTGCCCAGGCTGGAGTGCAATGATACAATCTTGGTACACCACAGCCTCCTCCTCCCGGGTTCAAGCCATTCTCCTGCCTCAGCCTCCTGAGTAGCTGGGATTACAGGTGCACGCCACCACATCCAGCTAATTTTGTATTTTCAGTAGAGATGGGGTTTCTCCATGTTGGTCAGGTTGGTCTCGAACTCCCAACCTCATGTGATCCCCCCTCCTCGGCCTCCCAAAGTGTTAGGATTACAGGCGTAAGCCACCGCGTCTGCCTTATGCCATGAATCTTCTGGAAGCCTGCCCTCCAAGGGCAGGGCCCAGGCATGCTGGCCATGAGTGCTGGGCTTTCCTGCTCCGCCCAGTGAGGTCCAGCCATGCCACACCACCCCTGCAGCCCACACCTGCCATGTTGCTTCTGCTGTCTGCCTCAGATGCCCCCACTGCCAACTTCCCACCAACCATCTCTACTTTCATCCCCTTGCAGTGCCTCACACACCTGATCTCCCCCATGCAGAAACCATCGCTGGCTCCCCAGTACCCCAGGAACAATGTCTAACTCCTAAGCCCGATGTTGACAATGGCCCTCTAGGGGCTTATCCATGCTGGTTCCTACGACTCTGCTTTGAAAATCTTTCCTTCCAACCTGGTAGACTTCCTTCCTTTGAACACTGCAGACCTCAGGCCTCAGGTCACACCAGACTCTCCACCTGGAGATCCCAAAGCCGACCCATGCCAGGGCCTGCCCCAACACTTCGACATAGGGGTTTCAGATGGAAAGGAGCTCTGCCCTTCGATGCCCTCAGCTGGCCCCCGCTGCACTTCCCAAGGGGACTCCCATTCCTGGTGAGCATGTCCTCTTTGATCCCTGAGACCCAGCACTGCGGATGCTGTAGCAGCTCCCCTGGAGAGTGAGGGAAAGGGTCTGGGAACATCCCTCCGTCCCCCACGCCTGCCTATCCAGAGGCCCGCGTTTTCCATGGAGAGGCAGTGCCTTGGACACTGTCTCCACAGTAGGCCAGCTGAAGGGCCCCGGCCAGACCCTGCTCCAGGAGCAGAGGACAACAGCAGGCACTGACCTTTGACTCTGTCGCCGCGGTGAAGGGGGATCTCGCCATCGACTTGGGGTTGGTATGGCTTGATGACGACGAAGAGCCTCCCGGGCACGGCGCTGTAGAGCTTCCGCTTGGGCCCCGGGTACTCGAAGGCCAAGGGTGAGTCCTTGTTGGCAGCAGGAACAAAAGGTGACCTGGACCAGGCGAGAGGGACAGAGAGAGAGAGTGATTAGAGCCACAAGGTCACAAGCCACACTCCACAAACCACAGCCGGGCCATTCAATACATGCTGCCCCTTGGGCGGCCACATCAGAACTCCTGATGCCAGATAGCAAGGAAGACGGGAACAGGCTGGGCAGCGTTGAGGCCACAGGCTCAGGCAGACCCAACAATGCTGTTCCCGGATCCGCCCTCCACAGAAGCATGGAGAGACGCGGGGTGGTCCAACCACGCACTGGAACGCCGTTCAGCCTCCACTGGGAAATAAAGTTGGGGCCGGGTGTGGTGACGGCTCACGCCTGTAATCCCAGCACTTGGGGAGGCCAAGGTGGGCGGACCACCTGAGGTCGAGAGTTCGGGCCCTGGCCAACATCCTGAGACCTCGTCTTTACTGAAAATTTAAAAATTAGCCGGGTGTGGTGGTGGGCACCTGTCCTCCTAGCTACTCGGAAGGCTGAGGCGGGAGAACTGCTTGAACCCAGGAAGCAGAGATCGCAGTGAGCCGAGATCACGGCACTCTACTCCAGCCTGCGTGACACAGCAAGACTCTGTCCCCAATAAACAAACAAACAAACAAACAAACAAAAGGAAGTAAACTCTGATACAGACTACACCGCGGGTGAACCTGGAGGACGCTGCTCAGCGACATATGCGAGACCCAGAAGGACACAGACTGTGCGATCCCAGCCATGCGAGGGCCCTTGAGTCATCAGATTCGTGGACACAGAAAGCAGAATGGCGGGTGCCAGGGGGTGGTGGCGGGAATGCGGGGTGAGGCTTCAATGGGGACAGAATTTTGGTTTTACAAGATGCAAAGGTTCTAGTGATGGGTGGCAGTAACGGTTGCACACTCCACCTAATGCCACTGCCAAATGGTTCTGAGGTAGTAAATTTGATGTTACATATATTTGGCCACAATTTTATCTCATTTTATTTATTTTTGGAGACAAAGTCTCATTCTTTCGCCCAAGCTGGAGTACCGTCATATGATCTCAGCTCACTGCAACCTCCGCCTCCTGGGTTCAAGCGATTCTCTTGCCCCAGCCTCCCGAGTAGCTGAGATTAGAGGTGCCTGCCACCGGGCTCAGATAATTTTTTTATTTTGAGTAGAGACAGGGTTTCACCACATTGGCCAGGCTGGTCTCAAACTTCTGGACTCAAATGATCTGCCCACCTTGGCCTCCCGAAGTGTTGAAGTTACAGGCATGAGCCAGCACACCTGGCCTATTTTGCCACACTTTTAAAAATGACTAGCCTGGGCAACATGATGAAACCTCATTTGTACAAAAAAAAAAAATACAAAACCTGGCTAGCCATGGTGGCATGCATCTGTGATTCTCAGTACTCAGGAGGCTCAGGCGGAAGGGTCACCTGTGGCCAGGTCAAGGCTGCAGTGACCCATGATTGCGCCACTGCGCTCCAGCCTGGGTGATGGAGTGAGATCCTGTCTCGAACAACAACAACAAAAACCCCAAAAGACTCAGGTGGAGACAGAGATCCAGGGAGGCCCTGGATGCCCGACATTTTTATCCACTTCACTGTGAGCATCAGCCACGCCGGGCGAGGAAGCACCCAGGACCCTCCATCGTGTCGCTCGTGACTTTGTTCTCCCAATGGCCCCAGTGAAACACACAAGAGGAACTAACACCCGCTCCTGCTATGTGTCACTGATTCTGCACAGACCTATGTTTTCAACCTGACTTCTATGCTGGACAGTGAGACACACCTTAACGGGGCCTGGTGACAGGAACCCTCAGGTAACACCTGCAATGTGGCCAGGACAGGGGTCCTTTGAAACAAACACATCACAGGGATTTCAGGACAGCCCTCCTGGTCACCATGCTCAGAAGGACACGGAAAGCATCCACCTGTGGCTGGCATCCTTCAATGGGGCGCCCATCTGCAGGAAAGCGAGTGTCCCCAACCGTGGTTCCCCTCCTAAACTTTAGGTGCTGTGGCCTCTGAGCCCATGGAGGCAGCATCAGTCTCTCTACGAGGACAGGGAGGAAGGGCCCATGTGCACAGGGACCCAGGCAAAACAGGCTTGCAGGGAAAGTTCTAGAAACAGATGTGACCACCCTCTTTTGGCATTTAATGTGAGCCCCCAGCCCCCCACCATCGTGTGCCTTCACTATTATAATGACCCGACACATGTCCCTGATAATTGCCTTATCATTTGCTCTGTGCGTATGTAAAGTTGCAGAAGGACAATGGGGCCATATTTAATTCTGCTTCTTATTTCTTCTCTCAGCATTAGGATGGTGAGATCTGGCCATGGGGACCTACCCCTGTCAGTGTGTTTGACGAGCCAGGGCTCCATGTTCTCTGATGACTCTGTAGGGAGTAGACTGGGCCTGAATCCCCGGTCTGTCTGCCTAACTCCACATCTCAGGGTGGTCCTGAAAGCATGGGGAGCACGCACAGGCAGGACGGTGGCCTCTTCTGGAACAGGTGGGTGTCTTGGATGCTGTCCTGGGCTGAGGACGCTGGGAGATGGGGGAGGCTGCAGGCAGCTAGGACTTCCCTGTCCCCTGTCCCTAGGGATGCCATTCCTCCCCCAAGTTCAAAGCCACAAATGTGGTAGTCACAGGCCCCTGGGGGCACAGGGGTCCCTCTGAGCTGTCACAACCACACAGCCTAGGCACACGATGGAGCCTGCCGGGCAGGGTGTGGCACAGCAGTGCCCTGGTGTCCACAGCCAGGAGAATTCTGAAGGACCACTGTTGCCCATCAGTGGACACCATTTATCCCCAAACACCCCAGGAGTTCCTGGAGCGGGATCTCCCGCAGAAGCCAAGTCTGGCAGCCTCCTCTTGTCCAAGGCATAACTCAGTGAGCCACCAGGGAGCAGAGAGAAAGGACACTGGGCCCCACCAACTCTGCAAGGGGGGCTGAGAAACGCAACAGCAGCACCCCGCCAGCCCCTACCTGAGAGGAGTCCCTGCCAGGCTGCCCAACCCTCTGCACATGTACCAGCACCCAGATGCATTCACTCAATGCGGTCTGACTCAGGGCTTGACTGGTGCAGGACTGAGAGCTGGGAGGGGTGGGGGGGAGGAGAGTCCCGGCAACCAAGGGGACTCCTTGGGACTCCATCATCCATCCATCCGTCCATCCATCCATCCATCCGTCCATCCATCCATCCGTCCACCCACCCACCCATCCATCCATCTACCCATCCATCCACCATCCATTCATCCATTCATCATCTATCCATCCATTATCCATCCACCATCTATTTATCCATCTATCCATCCATTCATCATCCATTTCCCATCTGTCCATGATCCACTCATCCATCCATCATCTATTCATTCATCTATCCATCCATCCATCCACCATTCATTCATCATCCATCTACCCATCCACCCTTCCATCTTATCATTTTTCTGAATATCTATTCACTCATCTACCCAAAGTTCAGAATAAAGGACTCCAGAGTCAGAATTCCTCCTCTCCTTGAACTGCTCTTAATGCACCTGCCCACATTTGCCCCGAGTGATGAAGCCAGCAAGGCTGGAGACCATCATGGATTCTGTGTACAGCCTGAACTTCCAGGCTGATCTGCCCCAGATGTGTGACCTTCCATGAGTCACTTTCCCTCTGAGAGCCTTAATTTTCTTATTTGTAAAACAGGTGGTAGATGGTGGGGGTGGGGGGAATCCCCACCACCCGTAAATAAATGAGAAAATGCAGATGAGCTCAGTTCCCAGCCCCGCTGCAGCTCTGAGGACAGTCACTATCTCTGCATTGACCATCACCCAGGCTGGACCGGCAACAGCCAGAACACAGGGCTAAGCTGACATCATCTCAACCTTCCTCTCCTAGCTGGGGATGTGATATGGGCACTAGGAGGAGCTGGATGCATTAGATCCCATCAGGACTGAGGTCACAGGTGGCCCCAGTGTTCCCTGGGCTGCATGGAATGCTCCTGAGCAGGTAGAGCGGCTGCAGGTCAGCTCAGCCCAGCCCCATGATCAGCCCCCAAGCATCCAGATAGGGTGACTCCATGGGGAGCAAGGTGAGGCATGTGGGCTTCCTCCTGAGGGAAGAGGGTGGGTCAAACTCTAGAGGAAAAATCAGATGGACAAGGCTGACAGTGGCTGGGGCAGGGCAGAGGGCCAGCCACAGAGCAGGAGTCACAGGGTCTGCTCACAACTGTTATGTGGCCGACACAGCAGCCGCTTAAGTCTAGAGCTTGGGAACCAAGTGAGGAGTGTGTCTTCTCAGGGTTCCCACACCAAAGGAGCTTCCACAAGGAACTCCACGGCCCCACTGTGCAGCCTTAGCAGCAGCCGGCAGGGGAGACTGAGCCTGCCCTATTTGAGAAGTTAGAACTTCATCAGAGTTAGTCCATCCACTCATTTCTCCTCCGTTATCCATCTAGACCTCCTTCCATCTGCCCAAATACCTGATCTTCCATCCATCCGCCCACTCACCCACCCACTCATCTACCCACTGTCCATCATCCATCCATCCTCTATCCATCCACCCATCCACCATCCGTCCATCTACCCATCTATTGATCTACCCATCCATCTACCCATCCATCCAACCATTCATTCATCCATCCACTCATTCAACCATCATCCATCCACTATTCACTCATCCATCCATCTACCCATCCATCTATCTACCCATCCATCCATCTAACCATCCATTCATCCATCATCTATTCATCCATCCATCCTCCATCTACCCATCCATCCACCATTCATTCATCCTTCCGTCTATCCATTCACCCATCTTATCAGTTTTCTGAACATCTATTCACTCATCCACCCAAGTTAGAAAGATCTTGCCTGAAGCCCGGCTGACCACTTACTATCAATCATTGGACAAGTCAGCTAACCTCTCAAAGCCTCAACCTCCCCATCAGAAAAGGGGATGATCAGGAGGAACTGTGAGAATATACTCTGCCAGGTGTTACGCAAACATCAGCGCCGTTACAGGGCCCTGGTGCAGCTGCAAAGTGGGTAACACTTTGTCACCTGCACCTGTGTCACCTCACTGGTCCAGCTGGCACTAGACCATGTGTCACTTGACAGAGAAGTCAAAGGGAACGCAGCTCTAAACTTGAAGCTCTTTCTTGATTTGCTTTGTAGAAATCGGTTCCCTAACCCATCAATCCCATGGCCTGGAAAACCTTCTTCAAGAACAGAAAAGGCTTATTTCTTCTAGACCAGCATGCTGTACAGAGTTCTAGGCAGATATTACCATCGGTGATGTGTGGTTCCACCCAAATGCTCACGTATCTTCTTATTCACTGTTAATTTGAACCTCAAAGAGTCCCATAAAGGCAGCAGGTGAGGACCTTTGTCCCTACGTCACAGGTGAGAGAATGGAGGCTCCCTAAATGGTGCCTTGAGTATGGAAAGAGAGAGCTGGTCCTCACATCCTCACTTGGGGTTCCCTGCTCTGTCTGGTGGCAGAATGAGATGAACAAGGTCTCACCTGCTGCTAGGCATCTTATCCTTGTGACGTCTCATTTGATGAACTACGTCTTCCCGCTGGGCCCTGCTCTTCCCACGGCGGCCACACACAGCAGCGGAAGCCAGGCCTCTGCAGCCCAGGGGAAAGAGTGGCTGCCCTGCTCAGCAGACACGGCACCGGGGCCATGCTGGGGGTCCCTCCTGCTGTCCTGCCTGCACAGCGAGGACTGGTCTGAAGTTCCCATGCCCCAAACTCTCCACGTTTTCCTTCCTGTCTGGCCAAGAATAGCTAGGAGGGATTCTAACCCACTTGTTTTAGTCTAAGGACCAAATCACTGTTCTTGAAATGAAAAAAATTGGTAATCTCTGTGGGGTGACCTCGATAAATGAGTTGGGCCATTTCCCAGTGAGCCTGGCTGAATGGGAACTGGCCGACATACTGACCTTTCTCCATTCATTCATTCACCAGTCAGTTATTCATTCATTCATTCAGCAGGTACTCTGTGGTGGGCTGTGAGCCCATTGCCATGTGGGCCTGCAGACCCCCATGAATGGCAGACATGGATGCTAATGGTCAACTGGGCAGATGCGCTTCTGCCCGTCTGATGGGTTGGCACAGAGAACAGGGCCAGGACCCGAGGTCAAGGTTAGAGTCCACAGAGCCTCCCCACAAAGGGCTAGAAGAGGGGTGAGCCGGGTGGTACGGAGAGAAGGCCAAGGCCATGGGAAAGGCTCTGCAGGGACATTCAGGGAGAAATGGATGCCAGACAGTGCAGTGGTGCGGCTGCACAGGGACCAGCTCACCCTGGATGCTGCCTGAGGGCTGGACCGGAGCAGACGGAAGGTGGAGGTGGGGGCCATGCTGAGGTCCCATCCCAGGGGAGCCCCTGACACACAGAGGTATGGGAGAGTTGGCGGTATCAAGAGGGACAATCACCCAGACCCGTGAGCTACTCCAGGCAGGTGCGTCCTCAGTCACAGCTCAGCAGAGGGTGGCGGAAGGAGGGTGGAGAGAGGGGTCAGCTCAGGTCTCCGGCACAGAGGGTGGCAGAACAAATGAGGCATTCCCAAGCCCTGAGTGTCTGTCAAACGTTACTAAAAGTTATTGGCTGGGCTGACAGTTGCTTTAAAGTTGAAGGCTCAGACCCTGTCTGGTCAACATCACCTCCCTCCCTGGTTTCCCAGGATGGTGAAAGCCCACGCCCAAGCCCTGTGTGCCTTGGGCCTGAGAGTTTCACTCTGGCTCTGTGGTTCTGGTGACAGCATCTCTGAGGATGCGTGATGGGGACTTAGGATTATCGACAACGTCCCACCTTGCTGGCTGCAGTGCCTGCTTCAGGGACGGGCATGGGACTCTGGCTACCCCTTCATCTGGCCCTGCCTCCCTGCCCGGCTAACCCTGGGCATGGGTGAAAGTCAGGCTGGGCACGGTGGCTCACGTCTGTAATCCCAGAACTTTGGGAGGTCAAGGTGGGCGGACTACCTGAGGTGAGGAGTTAGAGACCAGCCTGGCCAACGTGGTGAAAGCCCATCTCGACTAAAAAATACAAAAATTAGCTGGGTGTGGTGGCGCACACCTGTAAGCCCATCTACCTGGGAGGCTGAGGCAAGAGAATTGCTTGAACCTGGGAGGTAGAGGTGGCAGTGAGCCAAGGTCGTGATACTGCACTCCAGCCTGGGTGACAGAGTGACACTCCATCTCAAAAAAAAAAAAAAAAAAAAAAAAAAAAAAAAAAAAAAAAAAAGAGAAGAAAGAAGGTCAGGGTCACTGGGGGAGCTCCCAATGCCACACCTCACCCCTACTCTGCCAGCAGGGCCAGCCACCCCCACTTTCTGGGTCCGGATGATGGGGACAGGGGAGCGAGCAGAAGGCAGAGTCCTGCACTGAACTGAAGCTGCTCTGCTGGCCCCATACCAGGGATGTGTCCCGGGATGGCCAAGGCCCCCTCTGCCCATTTCATTCGTCTGAAACCCTCAACACAGCTGTACCTCAGTTCCCATTCCAAGTTCAGGCAAACAGAGGCCACTGGGCCAAGGACAGGCTTCCCAGAGCCCACCGGTTTCTGCCGGGGTCCAGCTCCTACCTGTGTGGCCAGGTGGTGCCACTGCATTCACGCGTGCAATGGACGGGGCGGGGACATGGCGGCAGCATTCACCTCCACCAACTGAACTCAAAAGCATGAGTCTTTCTTCCCCACTGAGCTGACCCCACCCAACAAACCTTGAAGGAGAGGGTGACCAGGACATTCCCTTGTGGGTGAGGCTGGGGCAGCCCTTGGGACCGGTTGCCACTTTGCACAAATACATCGAGAGTCGTTCTGAACCTGAGCAGGCCAATCAGCCCCCTGGCAGTTGGGAGGGACCTAGAAGGAACCCGCATGCCCCCACCCCACGCACTCCCAGGGTGGGAACGGGGGTGTCTCAGGAATGTTCTTAGGACAGTGGCCCAGCAGTGCCAGTGGGTGCCACCAGAGGGCGCCCCCAGAAGCAGCAGAGCCTGCTGAGCCCCGCACCTGCGGGAGTGGAGGTGTGCAGGTGCGCTGGCTCCCGCCCTCCCGGACCAGCACCTCTAGGAGGACGGGCGAAGAAACACACACACACGCACACGCACGCACACGCACGCACACGCACGCACGCACACGCACGCACACGCACGCACACGCACGCACATGCGCACACACGCACGCACACGCGCACACATGCGCACACACGCACGCACACACACGCAAATTCGTGAAAGAAAATCATGGGGGGGGAGGAAGGAAGAACACAGGCGGGCAGGAGAGACTGTGCAGGAGGTGAGGGCAGGGACGGGTGTGGGGCGTGCTCCTCTCTCTGCCACAGAGGCACAGCGCTGCCACAGGCTCTGCTCACTGGGAGGGGCCTGCGCAGTGACGGGCAGTGAGGGACCCTGCGATGTCTCCTCCGAGAGCCCTCACCTCCCAGCGTACCCTGACCCCCACGCTCCCCTTGCAGCCCCGTCCTGTTACAGCATCGGCACGACACCAGCTCCCAGGACAGGTCCCTCGAGCTCCTCGGGGCACTCACCCTGTGCAGGCAGCTCAGGGCGGCTTTACACCGGTGCCAGCTGCTCCGTGTAGGAAGCAGACCCTCCCCACAGCTCTGAGCCCAGGCAGGAGGCACCGGGTTGCCTGGTGCCAGCAGGAGTCCCCGTGGGGGCATCAAGGCTGCACCCGACGGTGTGACCTGAGGCTGGTTCTGACCACACTGCCACGCCCGCTGCATTGCTGGCCAAGGTTTCTGGGGCTTTGGGTCAGTGTTTAGGCAAATAGGCCTGGCCTAAGAGGGGGTGCTGAACATGTTCAGGGGTGCGTGGGGCCTGGCCAGCCCCCTCCCTGCCCGGGACAGTCAGCTTCCTCCTGCCTGCCCATCTCTGCCTCCCCTGCTTCTTAGCCCAAGCAGGCCTCTGTCACCAGGACAGTGACACCTGACGCCCTCTGCTCCCTGCCCCCACGGCCCCCACGGCAGCCAGCGGGGTCTTTCTAAACTGTCCATGATGAGGATGAAGATGAAGACGACCCTAAGAGCAACCGATGGTCTGCAGAGCTGAAGACTCTCTTTTTTTTGAGACGGAGTCTTGCTCTGCAGCCCAGGCTGGAGTGCAGTGGCACGATCTCGGCTCACTGCAACCTCCGCCTGCCAGGTCCTGGTTTAAGCAATTCTGCCTCAGCCTCCTGAGTAGCTAGGATTACAGATGTGTGCCACCATGCCCAGCTAATTTTTATATTTTTAGTAGAGACAGGGTTTCACCATGTTGGCCAGGCTGCTCTTGAACTCCTGACCTCGTGATCCACTCGCCTTAACCTCTCAGAGTGCTGGGATTACAGGCGTGAGCCACCGCACCCAGCCAGAGCTGAAGACTTTCTGTGAGCAGCCGTGGCTCTCCTCACAGGCCCGGTGCTCGGTTCCACTGAATCCACCCAGCACACTTGGGAGGGGGTGAAAGTCATCAGCTCCACTTTACCCAGGAAAAAACAGGGGCACAGAACTGGCAAGTGACTTGCCCAAAGTCATCCAGTGGGGGGGCAGAGCCAGGTAGCCCTGGCAGTCAGTACTGGTTGGGGGATGGTCAGACCAGTTGGTCAGCATGGGCTGATGGGCAGCTGCCCCACCCCCGAGACACAAGGAAGCAGGGAGGCTTTCCCTTCCACGGCACGGACAGCGTGCTAAGTCACCTATGCTTCTGATGGCAACCAGGAAGAGCTCTGGGGCGCCCAGGGCCACCAGAGGCTAGGAGATAGCAGCCTCCCTGAAGGCGCCCTGTTAGTGCCACGTGGCTGGGTCCCGTTGCCCTAGGAAAGAGCTGGTTTTCAGGGAACAGTAGGGCAGGCACACAAGGCAGGGGGCTAGGGTCTGAGCTTCAAGGATGAACAACGATAAGAGGGTCTTGGTCACCTCCCAGAGCCTCCAACAGGCCCTGGGCTGGGCTGCATGGCCCTGTGGTCCACCATCGGTATCACCAGGGCTGATCCAATGTCTCAATAAAGGCCATTTCCACACTGGGGCCTCGGGCCGCAGCCAGGAAGCAGACAGCCCCAGCCGGGCGCCCCCCGCCCCCCGCCCCCCGGGCTGTACCTTGCCTGCAGGACATTCAGACCAAGTGCACTCAGGGCACCAGCCTGTGCACCCAGGCGGCATCCCCTGGATGTCCCTGTGCCCAGCATGGGCCTGGGTAGCTTCTCCATAAGCAATCAGTATGCCATGAACCGGCTCCCTTCTGTACCCCCTCACCATGCAAAGATGCTTCTGCCTGCTCCCCCCCAAGTGCATGTGGCCCTATGCAGGGACAGAAAGCAACAATGGCACCCACAGGCCCCACTCTCCTCCCCAGGGACCTCAAGCAGATGCCTGGAGAAGCACGCCTGCCTCTCTCCTTCCCACCTGCTTGCCTTGAAGGCAAAAGCCCACCACTGCTGTCCCATAGGAGGGGAGGCAGGTACCATTGGCAGGTCCTAGTTGGGACACGGGTCTTAAGGGAAGGAGCTCTTGGCTCATTGGTGCCCACGCAGGGGGATCCTCCTGCAGCACAGCTATTGCTACCATCCAGGGCGCTGAACCCTGCACACACGGGCATGGACATGTAGACGCTGAAGGGGTGAAAAAAGGGACGAAGACGGAACCAAGGCTGAGAAAGACGGGACTGGGGTCAGGGCCCCCAGGTAAGAACAGTGCCCCCAACTCGGGACGGGCAGCGGCTCACAGGGAGGGGGACCAGCTGTCCTGGTTTTAGCACCGGAAGTCCCACATCACAGGCAAACCCGAATGGTTGGTCACTCTACCAATGGTCGTGGGTGACAAAGGGGACAGTCTTGGCCAAGCTCTGGGCCTTGGGTTGGACATGGACGTGAGCTCTAAGAACCGATGTGGAATGGGCGCTGGCGGGACAGGTGCCGTGTGAGGCGGCCACCCTCAACGCCTTCGGCTGATCTTGAGAAAAACCTGAAGCTGGTCTTTCTGGGACCCTTATTATTGTTTATTTATTTTTTGAGACGGAGTCTCGCTCTGTCACCCAGGCTGGAGTGCAGTGGCACCATCTCAGCTCGCTGCAACCTCTGCCTCCCGAGTTCAAGTGATTCTCCTGCCCCAGCCTCCTGAGTAGCTGGGACTACAGGCACGTGCCACCACGCCTGGCTAATTTTTGTATTTTTAGTAGAGATGGGGTTTCACCATGTTGGCCAGGCTGGTTTTGAACTTCTGTCCTCAAGGGAGCCACCCGCCTCGGTCTCCCAAAGTGCTACAGCCGACCCCTTGTTTTTGTAATTGGCAAAAATGAGGCCGAGTGCGTTTTACATGTCCGAGATTACACAGCTCTGCAACGGTACCGTCCAGAAGCGTATATGCGGGAGGCCAGGCAGCCAGCATTTGAGGCAGGCTGGCCACCGTGATGAATACACAGACACACGCACACACATTCTAACAATCACATGCACGTCTACACACCAGCATGCACACAGGCAAATGCACACGCACACAGGCATGCACACGCAAACACACAGGCACACACACGTGCACTCCACACATGAACAGGGAAACACGGGCGGTCAGACTGCAATATTCCCGGCTGTCTGCTCCCTTCCAAGCAGCACCTGGTCTACAGCCGGCTCAGGTCCCTGGCCACGCTGCCTCCGCTACCTTACTAGGTTCTGTACTGGGCGAAGGGGACATGCTCTTTTTAAAACTGTAGTCAGAAGTCTCACTAAGTGTGTGAAGTGGCATTGGCTGCCTCGGGGGAGCCCTTTAATTTAGCTTCCCACTGTTCTCGGCACCTGGGACTCCTCCCTTGGGGTCCTTCCAAGCAAGAATCTAGACCAGAGGCAGCCGGGCCTCCTTCTCTGGCTCTGGTGGGAAGCGTCTGAGGGCTGAAGGCCAAAGCAGTTGAGAGGACGTGGGGCTCCGAGAGGGTCAGGTCTCCCCCCAGCCTAGGGGCCAGGAGAAGTGGGCTCTCACCGGCACGGTCCCCTGCAGCCTCCTTGGCTGTGGCCCCAAAGCCTGGGCTGCTGGTCATGGTCAGGGTGATCAGCCCCTCCGGAGACCATGTGACCACTGACCCCTCCTGAAACTTACACGGAGCCTGCAGGGTGGAGCCCCTGGAGGCAGGGGTGGTGGCGGTCTTCCTCTCTGACATCCCTGACCTTAGTTGGCAACAGAGCCTGATCCAGGCCTGCAAGACCCCTTGCAGCCAGCCTCCAGACCCTGAGCGGTTTGAGGCCAGGGAGGACACAGGAAGCAGGCAGGATGCGGGCCAGAGTCACGGGCCCCAGCGCTGAGTGGTGACATCAAGAACATGGCAACAGCCGGGGAAGCACAGGTCCCGGGCCCAAACCCGAGGGAGCGTCAAATCACCAGACACCAGAGCCAGGGGCCTGCACCAGGTCCTGCCCCCGTGACGTTCTGGCTGCGGGACCTTCTGCAGCCACGCCAGCACAGTGAACTCTGGAGCAGCTGTGCCCGTGAAGAACATGGAGGTGCCCGTGAGAACATGGAGGTGCCCGTGAGAACATGGAGGAGTCTGCGACACCGGCCACTGCCCCTGCAGGTGCGGCTGTCACGCCTGGAACCAACGGCAAGCCTGGCACCTGGGCCTCAACAACGCGTTGCCCCTGGGGAAGTCCTTCCTGGCCAGGAAGTTCTGGGAGGCAGCATGAGGAAGGCCGAGACCTGCTTGGGAGCTGAAGCTCTGAGTGCAAATCCAGCTCCCCCAGCTGTTCATGAGGCAGGAGACTGGGGAGAGACCCGGACCTGGAGCTGGACGCCGAAGTGGGGGCTGGTCAGGAGACCACCGGCAGGTCCCAAAGCCTACCCTACGCTGCCCATGTCCTTGTCTAGGAAATGGAACACAGAACAGGTGGCTGCCACCTGCGGCTGTTTCTGAGACTGCCGGAGATGCCCTCTGTGCCCCTGCCTTGCTGGCCCCACACAGTGGCCCATGGGCAGCTCTTCTGGAGACCGTCCCTGCAGCTGCTGAGACAGCCACACTCCAGAGCCCTGAGCCCCCTCTCCGGCCCCAGCGTTCTCCTCTGGGCTTTCTCCCTGCCGCCCGCCTGTGCACCCCCACTTTTAGTAAGGTGTGGCTCTTGGGAGGACACACGCCATCCACCAGGCTTGCAGCCCTGCCTCTCTCCCTCTCGATCGTTCAGTTTTAGGACCAGAAGTCAGTGCACAAGGAAAGGAAGCAGGGCCTAAGACGCCAGCTGCATCCGCAGCCCACCCAGGACACTCAGCTCAGCCTCCGCACCTGCCCTGAGCTGTCACGGTGGGCCTCCATGAGGCTCAGCAAGGTGACCCCAGCCCCTCTGCTCCAGGGGAGACCGTGCCAGCAGGGCTAGTGGGCCAAACTCAGGCACTGAAGTTTCCTCAACACCGGGGTTGGAATAAAATGGGCTGCCTGCTCAACCGCCAGGTCAGCCCCAAGCCCACGGAGGTGGGAGCCCCAGCACATGGCATTCTTCCCTGCCTTGGCATCACCCGCTCCTTACCCGACGTGCCAGAGTGGCTGCAGCCTCTTGCCATCCTCGCCTGCACCGCCCAGCCTGTTGAGTGACGGGGACCGGCTGCGGGGCCCGGGCACATAGCTCCCGATGGTCTTGGCGGCCCCCTCGGGCTTGCTGGGCATCTGCTGCAGCAGCTGGGGTGAGAGGCTGCGGTTCGAGGTGCCCGTGGAGCAGACGGCCCATTCGGGAGCGCTGGCATTGAGGTTGTTGTCACTGTTGGAGCGCAGCAGGACCCGGGGGGCGGCCAGCGTGTTGGGGGGCCGCCGCCGGCGGTTGGAGTACGCCGGGGCCTCTCGGAAGGGCACTGGGGGAGAAGAACAGAGAGAGCGGGGTGATGGCATCTGCGTCGCGGTCAGCCGGGCAGGGACCCTAGGGAGGCGCAGGGCTGCGTGTGTCCAAGCCCCCATGCGAGCCCAAGAGAGGGGAGCTGTGAGTCCTGGGCCGAGACCCCAGCTGGACTCCACCAGGCCCAGAACTCACCCCTGACACGGAAGCAGAGAGACAGGCTGGGGACGGAGAACATCTCTGTTGCACAGAGCTCAAGCCAGTGCTTCACATGGAAGGGACGTGGGGTCCGAGCTTCCATCTGGCCCGGGAGACATCCGGCTGGCTTGGGCATGTGTAAGGATGGGCCACCCCATCACACGAAGCAGAGAGGGCAGCAGGCTGCCTACCACAGCATCCCCCCTCTCCAAAGCCAAAGCTGGCCCTCTGTGCTGGGCTGAACCGCGTCCCCCCAGTTCGTGTGTTAACGTCCTAACCCCTAGTATCTCAAAAGTTCCCAGTATTTGCGGATACGGTCTTTACAGAGATCATCTGGGTGGAGGGGCATTAATGGGGACCCTGATCCCATAGGACTGGGGTCCTTGTAAGAAGAGGTAATGACCACACGGACACACACAGAGAGAGGACCTGTGAGGAAACAGACAGAAGGCGGCATCCGCAAACCACTGACAGAGGCCTCAGGAGGAACCGGTCCTCTGACACCCTGATCTCAGACTTCTAGTCCCTGGGACTGTGAGGTGTAAATATCTGGAGTATTTTTTTTTTTTTTTTTTTTTTTTTTGAGATGCGGTTTCCCCTGTCACCCAGGCTGGAGTGCGATGGTGTGATCTGGGCTCGCTGCAGCCTCTGCCTCCCAGGCTCAAGCAATTCTCCTGCCTCAGTCTCCTGAGTAGCTGGGATTACAGGTGCCTGCCACCACGCCTGGCTAATTTTTGTATTTTTAGTAGAGACGGGGTTTCACCATGTTGATTAAGTTGGTCTTGAACTCCTGATCTTGTGATCCACCTGCCTTGGCCTCCCACAATGCTGAGATTCCAGGCATGAGCCACCGTACCCGGCCGGTATCTGAGGTTTCAGCCACCTGTCTGTGGTGCTCTGCCACGCAGTCTGAGCCAACCAAGGGAGTCTCGGCATCTACCAGCCAGATGATTCAATCTCAGTGCTCACTAAGAAGGCATCTTCCTCCCTCCCATCAAGTGGGGGCTGTGTGAGGAGGCAGGGGCTGGGCATCCCTTACCTGGCATCCTACAAAGCTCTAGATGGGGCCAGGCCTTCACTCTCCTGACTTAATGAGCTCAGAGGCTCAGAATGAGAGCAACAGCCCTTGGGAGTTGTGAGGGGTGGCAGCCATACCCCAGATGCCCTGGTCACCCAGAGTACCAGAGCCTGAGACAGCCAGTGTCCTTTCCGAGACAGAGGCCCTCCTGAAAGGCAGCCCTCCAAACTCTGGGGCAAACAGCAGAGACCATCACCACTGGCTGGCCAAAGGCATGGGCTTCTTCCTGGCCTGTGACGATCATGCCTGCTGCCGTTTTTCACCAGCCACAGGATTCAGCCCTTAGGATGAAGCCACGCTTGGCTCTAAAGTTCCCATTGCACATGACCAGGGCTACCATCTGGCAAACTGCAAGGCAAGAGAAAATACACGTCCTCCCTGGAAGTGGGTCTGGGGGGACCTTCATGCCTCAGAGAAGGAGGACATCACAAGTAGTTTAGGACGCGGGTGGCCGTGACCAAGCTCCTGGGGAGCATGGGTGGTGCTGGCAGAGCTCATGAGGGATAGAGGTGGTGCTGGCAGAGCTCACAGGGACAAAGGTGGCACTGGCAGAGCACATGAGGGAAAGAGGTCCGGTTGGCAGAGCTCATGGGGACGGAGATGGTGCTGGCAGAGCTCACGAGGGACAGAGGTGGTGCTGGCAGAGGTCACGAGAGACAGAGGTGGCGCTGGCAGAGGTCATGAGGGACAGAGGTGGTGCTGGCAGAGTTCATGAGGGACAGAGGTGGCGCTGGCAGAGGTCATGAGGGCAGGGATAGCTCTGGCAGAGCTCACTAAAGAGAGGTGGCACTAGCAGAGCTCAGGAGGGACAGAGGTGGTGCTGGTAGGGGTCATGAGGGACAGAGGTGGTGCTGGCAGAGCTCATGAGGGACAGAGGTGGTGCTGGCAGAGGTCATGAGGGACAGAAGTGGTCCTGCTAGATTTCACTGAGGACAAAGGTGGCACTGGCAGAGCTCACAGGAACAGAGGTGGCATTGACAGAGCTCCCGAGGACCAAGGTGGTGCTGGCAGAGCTCACGGGAGATGGATGGTGCAGGCAGAGCTCACGGGAGGCAGCTGTGACCCGGCACACCTTCCCCCTCTCCCCAGGACACAGGGCAGCCCAGGGGACAGAGCTACAGCCAAGCCTGGGGAGCCACACAGGGGCGCAAAGCATCCTGAGGTTCCACACTCAGACTTGGCAGAGTTGGACTTCAGTGCCTGCTGTTGGTAGGAATGCGGAGGTGGTACGCTGGGGAGGTCGCGGTCTCATGCCTGCTCCTATCTGGTTCCTCTGTGAAGCCTCTCTGCCGGTGAGGACCCCCACTAAGCAGCAGGGGCTCCTCAGCCGAGACTTCCATCCCACTCCTCACTTCTCAAAGCAAATGGATCCATGAACGCCACCCAGGCTGGCTGGGGAGAGGCAAGGGATGGGAATGGCTGACAGCACCCGCCGTGGACCCCTCTCCCTCCAGAGCCCCTCGAGGGACTTCACCTGGGATCCACAGCCACCACCCATGAGAAAAACCTCATGACCGGGACAGGTCCCTGAATCTGTGTTTTGCTAGTCGTGAGGGAAAACCACGTTGGTGCCGCTCCCTCCAGGCAGACAGAGACTAAAAAAAAAAAAAAAAACCAAAAACAAACAAACAAACAAAAAAAACTTGTGGAGCACTGAGTGTTCACATGGAGGCTTAGGAAGACGTGACCGGCCCAGAGGGCTTCCGGGTGATCCAGGAACTGCCTGACATTGGAGGGGGCTGGGCGGGTGGATTAAAAGACCTTGCAAACGGCTGATGAGCCCACAGTCTCAGAGAGCGATTATCTTTCATTTACAGAGATTATGGGTTGGAAGACTGTACTGGTGTGAGAGCCAAAATCTCAAACAGACACAGCCAGCAGAAAGCAGCCTCGGAGCCCCCCACTTCCTGGGGCACCCCTGGAGAGGCCAGGACTCTCCCTACCCACGTGGAGGAGACATCACAGGGCCCCCGTCATGGAAAGGCTGCCTCCCACAAATGACTCCCTCACGCCCAGCCTCCCCACCCCGACAATGCAGCCAAGTCTCTTTTTCTGACCCTTGCAAACTGGGGAAGGTATGTTCACCCTTCACAGCAAGTGATGGCATTTGGGGGGCTCCTGCCAGTTGGTAAGACAAACTCATTAGGAAAGAAAAGTCTATAAAAGAACAGAACAGATACAGAATTAGCCTGACACCAAAACCCCCAACTGAAATTTTCATGCCGTTCATGGATTACGAAAATCGAAGTCCCAGAAGGTGAATTTTGGTGAAAAATGTCAGAAAATGGGCACAGACAAAGGTTGTTACTTATACAAATTCCTAAGAATGTGTCAGAAGAGTAGGGACTTAGGGAGGGGGATTAATTCACACAGGGAGGCCACCCTGGGGGGATTAAGGAGCAAAGAGCTGGGACATATTCAAATACATTTACTCTGCAGACCAGGCAAGTCACTCAAAGGAAATCACACCGGTGACATCAACGTGAACATTTTAATGAAAATTACCTCGCTTAATTACCAAGATTCATATTAAATTAGTTTCCTCAGCACTGAATTTCCTTCAGGGTTTATTTTACAATGAGCTGGGGCTGGAAAGTGCCCTCCCCATTTCCTTCAAACCACGTCTTTCGATGATATCTGATTCCCTAAACAGAGAGCTCTCTGACAAAACTCTCTAACTGGAACCATCCATGGAAATGATGATTTGTGTGTGTGTGTGTGTGTGTGTGTGTGTGTGTGTGTGTGTGTGTGTGAAAAGGGTTAAAAATAACTGTTTTCTGTCTGAAAAATGATTAATATTCCACCCAACTGCCTCCTCCTTTCAGGCAATCTGCACCCTCTAAGTAGGTGGGTATTTTCTTAGCTGGCTTACATGCATTTATTTATACATTTTTTTTCCCCACAATAAAAATCACACAAGGTATGACAAAGAGCGAGTGCACTTTTAAAGTTGGCCACGCTCCCTCCCCATCCACTCCCTGCCACTGCAACCCAGGGACCGGAGAGCCAGGAGCGGCTCGGGAGGCAGTCATCCATTCGGTGCGGACAGCCATGTGCCCCGACCTGCCTCGGCCAGTGTCTGTCAGCCCTCTGGTCGCCGAGGACTCCAGTCAAAACTTCCTTCATCTTCCCTAGGACTTAGTTCCTAACACGCTCCATGCCACCGTCCCTGTCCCCGCGGATGGCCGTTCCGGAATGCAGCCCCAGAAGGGCTGGAGGCTCAGGGGTGGCACACAATAAGGCGAGACCTTCAAGCGTGCTGTATTCCAGACCAACTCAGACCAAACCGTATCCCTAACCCAAGTCATCATCCCCTGACACGCCAGGGATTAACAACCGGCAATTTTAGGAGGAGCTGGCGTCCCCCTCTCCCCCACCCCAAGAACCAGCCAGCAGCTGCCGATTCCCATGCACCCGGCTCCCGACAGCTTTTTCCTTACCTTCCTTCTTGGTGAAGGCATTTAACAAAGACTTCATTTTCCCTCTGACTTTGGCAGCGGTCCGCTCATTATATAACCTTCCTGGATGGGAGGAAGGACAGGCGTGCAGCCCGGCCCCTCGGTGCTAGAGAAGCTGGGACCCGGGGAGAGGTGGCGGGCGTCTGGGCACGGTGCACTTCCGAGCATAGCTGGGTATGCCAGACCCAGCGTGCTGGTGACAAAGCCCACCCCATATTCTGCCTGTCAGCTGGGAACCAACCGCACGTAGACGGGCTGCTCTCAAACCCGGCTACCTCTCGAGGCGCGCGTCATGTGAGCCCGGCTACTCTGCTTTTGTGCTCAGGGCATTGAGAAAACGGCGCTGCCGAGGGTTAACTCAGATCAGACGTCCTCGAGCTGGCAGCCGGGAGACGCCGGGAGGCATGAGTGAGCTTGAGCCCCAGTTATCCAAGGAAACTCGGGCTGGTGCTGGGCGCTCCGTGCGCCTGTGCCTAAATATAATGCACTGTGCTTTTCTATTTTTTTAAAAAAAAAAATTTTTTTTTTTTAAAGAAAAAGCCAAGTTTGTTTGTCAGCTAGCAGATGTGGAAAGACAGTCAGGGGGGAGGGAAGCTTCCAAGCCCCAGACCAGCCTCACAGCAGACCCACGTTCTCTGGGCAGACAGGGCCATCATTCTGCAATTCCTGAACACGACCTATATTTCTGTTCAAAAGAATCAGACACAAGTGCCCATGACTTCTCTGGCTCCCCCCCATCGAGGTAATTACCCTGGAAAAAACAGGACTCCACCCCCTCCCACTTTCTTTTTTTTTTTTTTTTTAAAGAAAGATTAAAAAGACAATTAAACCGAGACCCTGCCAAGGATGGCCCCGATTCCAGGCGGCAGATAAAAGCAAGCTCTTCAGGGTCACGTTAGGCATTTCCTTAGCATTTCCAACCCAACAGAGGAAGAGAAAAGAGGAAAGCTACCCCTCGGAAATTCTACATGGAGGAAGTCAGATTTATGAAGCACACACAGAGAAGTGTGTGCACACTGGTGCCCTGTGGCAGGTGGGACGGTGAGTTCTTTCTACACCAGGATGAGCTTCCTGAAGCTACCTGGAGCGTCCAGGGCAGGGCTCTGTTGCCCAACGCCTCTGCTGGGCTGTACGTTAGTGTGCTGCGGTTTCTCTTTCCTGGTTGCTAACAGAAGTGCTTCAGAAATTTAAGAAACACACACACACCCCAAAACCAGAAAAGATGAGAAAAAAGAAATACATACACACACACACACACACACACACACACACACACACACACACACACAAACCAGAGAAAGATGAAACAAGATGAGGAAAAAGAAATACCCCCGCCCCCCAAAAACCAGAGAAAGATGAGACAAGGAAAAGCAACCAGAGCACTGAGGGTTAATTCCATGTGGTTGACACACTTTGTGTCAACAAAAATGGTGGCATGAGCACGACAAGGCTGGGAGCTCCCAGGAGCTTTTCCCTGCAGGTGCACCCGGACAGGTTGGCGGCAGCCTCGGTGAGGGCCTCTGGGTTTAGGGAGAGCGAGACCCCCACAGACACTGAGTGTGTGCCTGTATCGGCTGGGCACTACAACAGCATCTCTTGGCTCGGCTTAGGGGCTCACGCCTATAATCCCAGCGCTTCGGGAGGCAGAGGCGGGTGAATTGCTTGAGCCCAGGAATTTGAGACCAGCCTGGGCAACAGAGTGAGACTGTTTCCATGAAAAGTAATTTAAAAACATTAGCCGGGTGTGGTCATGAGCCTGTGGTCCCAGCTACTCAGGAGGCTGAGGCAGGAGGATGAGCTGAGCCTAGGAGTTCAAGGCTGGATGAGCTATGATTGCACCACTGCACAACAGCCTGGGGACAGAGCAAGACTCTGCCTCTAAAACAAAAAACCCCACAAACCCCAGAAATAACAATAAACCTCATCTCTTATTTAACTCACACAACTCATCAGCCGTATCAAAACTCTGCCCCGGGTGACATTCTCACCCCACTGTGCATCGCCAACTCGTAAAACTGAGTCAAAGCCATTTCTAAGACTCGCACAAGAAAACAGTTCTGAGGCCAGGGCCACCAGTGTGTCCCACGGGGTTCATGCACCTCCTTGGACACTCTGAGTAAGGCTTAACGGCTTCCAGAAGAACCCTCCTGAGATGCACAAAGCGTCCCCGCCTTTTGGGGGCCTGACGATGTGTCCTCCGGGTGGACCAGCCAGGGGAGCCAGAAGCTTTCCAGATGGTGAGTGTCTAGTTCACTGCCGTGTGCCGGCCTGGCTGCCTGCCCTGGCTGGCGAGCGCCAGGAGGCTGGGACGGGGATGCCACCGTGTCCGTATTGGTGTGTAGAGGGAGCTCCTCCAAGCTGGGGGACCCGGCTGGTCGTGTGTTCAGCCACGTGAGCCCAGAGAACTCACCAAAGCTCAAGGAACTCTCGGGGAGACTCAGCGACGCTGAACACCCCCTCCATCTGTCAGTGATCAATTCTCTCCCAAAAGCACAGAGCCTCATCCTGAGCCAAGTTTCCGAACCAATCACTGCTCCTGCGCTGCTGCCTTTGAGGCCAGCGGCGGTGCGGGGAAAGCCTGTACATTTCTGGGCTGGCCCGGTCAGGATGGCCCTTGGCCTGAGGCCAGTGCTGTCCTGCCATCTTTGGCTACCTTGCTGGCCACAGAAGACCTTGGGTGGAGGGTGTGGGGAAGAAGCCACTTCCCTGGGGCTGTGTGACAATCCTGCATCTGTTCTGATTGGTAGGACAGGCAGGGGACAAGACAGAGACTTCTTCCCCTCACAGGGGCCACCTCTGTCAGATACGTCAAAAGACGCATCAGCCACATCAAAACTCTGCACTGGGTGACATTCTCACCCTACCACGCGTCACCAACTCATAAAACTGAGTCAAAGCCATTTCTAAGATTCGCACTAAGTAACAGTTCTGAGGGCAGAGACGCCGTGTGTCCCATGGGTACCTGCACCTCCTTGGGCACTCTGAGCAAGGCTGAACGGCCCTGCCCCATCTGAACCAGAGCGGAACGCAGAACCTCTGGATGGGAGCCATGCCGCCGCGCTCACGGCTGCTCCCGAAAGGACCCTCAGCGGCCGCCCTCAACTGTGTGTGCAGCAGCTGGGCCTGGAGGTGCATTTGCTCATAAGCAGGACCCAGTTGGGGGTTCCAAGAACCCTGGGCTGCTCAGGGAGAAGGGAAGAAGCCTTTCCAAGACAAGACCCCGACACCAGGAACATGGCTGGCTTCCATCCCCAGGGACCCTCTGCCCTGTCCACCCCCACCTGTATACCCCATGTCCCATCTGGTTTGGGAGCACGTGCAGAAGACGGCAAGATACGAAGACCCAGGCCTGCTTCTCAGGCTGCGCAGGGGCGGGGCACGACGGGGCTCTGGACACCAGACGATGAGTCCAGGGAACATCCCCCGGCTAAAGGATCCCTTCTACAGACACCTTCAATTCTTTCAATAAGCAGACAACTTTTCCCACCCACACTCAGAGGAGGCGGCGGCGTAAACCATTCACAAAGACCAGGGGTGGCGGTGGCTGCATCAGTCTCATGCACGGACCTGCTGAGTGCCCTGCCCTGGGCCAGGCTCTGCCACATGGGGTCTTCTGGTTGACCCCGCAGAAATCCTGCCCAGGGAGCTGGGCCATTCTTGATACCGCCCTCCCAGCCATGTGGTAGGCTCTCCATGGATACTTCCAGGGAGCGGGGCTCACTTTCCGTGTGCAGGGGTTCTCGCCCTCAGATGCAGGCAGCAGCACCCGCCTGTACGAGCCTCCTTCCCCACACCCACCACTGGCCTCCTTCCTCCCTAGTACGTGCGGACCACTGACTCATTTGCTGGGGAGGTTATGGCACCGAAGACAGAGACTCTGCCCTGATGAACAAACCCATGTGCGCCCTCCACGGTGTTTTTCACTGGGTGTCCCCATCCCTGCTTTTCCTGGGGGAATATTTATCTTTCAGCCCTGGGAGGTGGCCATGCAAACATCAGCATTCATTCCACCCCTCGTTTTATGAGCATGTCGGTGGCCTGAAGCCTGCCCTGCCTGCCTGGCTGGGAGGGAAGTCCGTGGACAAATGTGGGGTATGAGTGTTCGCGGTCTGAGCACTCACAGGACTCCACACTTGGGGTTATCGCAGGGGATGCGCTCACCCCGAGCCTGGGCGTAGATGGTTTGCACTCTCCTCCCATCTGCACACAGGCCTGGCCCTTTGCCCTCCAGGCCACGGAGACCCAGAAACCTGCCGCCAGCCAGGTGACCTTGGAGAGACGGGGCAGCAGAGGCATGTGCAGAGCCTCCCGGGGAATTCCAGGAATTAGCTAGCGCCACTCCCATCTCTAAAACAAGGATTCCGAGGGCGACCGAGAGCTAGTGGTTGAGATGAAAATTAAGACAAAGATAAAAGATGAAACTTAAAAACCCATTTTCCCCTGAGGCTTCCAGAGATCTTTTTCTCTGAGAAAAGCCTCAGGTTTTGGGAATGCCTCCATGGAACTGCCATGCTGGGTTCCTGAGACCAGTGGCGAGGCTGTCAGCTGAGACGGATGAGGTTCAGAGAGGCCAGGTGCTAAGCTGCCCAGGGCCCAGGAAGGGTCAGACATCCCTGCTGCACCCACACAGGCTTCCATGCCTTGGAGCCCAGATGCCCACAGGATGGCTGAGCCCTCCCTTCCCTTTGCCTTGAGATCCTCTGTTCCTATACGGGTGCTGCTTGGAGGGCCTAAAACAACCCTGGAGGCTTGTGGTGGCCACATTCCTACTGAATGCAGATGAGGTTTTATTTCAGATGGATTTCATTCCGGAAGAGGGAGAGATTGGAGCTAAAGAATTCCGGGTGTGAGCTGGGCAGGGGCAGGCCGGCAGCAGAGAGTCACAGCGTGAGTGGCTAGTGGCGAACCTGTCCACCTGCCTGCCTGCCCACACGTCCACCCATCCCGAAGCGCAGGTGACCACCCTTTGAGTCTGTTCGTTGTCCACGGACAGATGAAAAACCAGGAGAAAAGAGGAGAGGAAGGCTCTGAAGTCAGAGAGTTTCCAGGAAGGAAAAGGGTCACCCCCAAATGAACTCCACTCTCCGCCTCCCAGCCTGGCCCTTCAGACAGCAGCTCAGCTGTACTCAGCCCAGCTCCAGCACCTGGCCCTTAGTGCTTCATAAGCCGGTGACATCCCAAGCCCCATGCCCCCTTCCCACCCTCCCTGCAACCCCTGCCCACGAGCACCCCGCAGACTCACCCCACACACGGCACCACCCCCCAAACCCTCAGACTCACTAATCCCTTTATTTGCTATGTCTTTTGACAACTGCCTGACAACGGGCTGAAAATAATTTCACTTCTTGCATTAAAAAAAAGCTCTTTGCACATCAGAACATTTCAAGGTGCTCTGAAGTCCTGGCAGGGGGGTTGTACCAGGTGTTATAAACACACCTGGTGAGACTTGGAGGCGCTCACAGATCTCAGAAACGTCCCCTGTTCAGTATTGATCAGGCCATCGCCTCTGCTTTCTGTGGCTTCGGTGCTCATGCGGTCTGGAAAGAGCCAGGCATGGGAGCCAAGATGCAGGTTTAAGCGCTGACTCTGTCTCATGCCCCCTGCAGCCATGGGCTCGTTGGACACCCCCGACCCTCGGTTTCCCCATCTGTAAAGTGAGACTAGCACAACTCAGTCCAGAGGGTGGAACCACCCGAGCTCATGTTTGGAGCGCGAAGGAGAGAGGCTTGGTGTACGCAACACGGTGGGGAAACCGTCGGGGGCAAGTCCCAGCTCTGTGGCCCTGGAAAAGTCCGTCATCTTTCTGTGCTTCTGTTTCCTAGTCTGTTTAGTGGGGCTATTAATGGTGCCACTTCACAGGAGAGTCGTAAGGAGAAAGTAAGTTAATATTTGTAACAGTGGTACCCGGAGGCAGCGTCAGTGACCACTGAATAATATACTTAATTTTTAAAAAATCTGTTAAGCGGACAGCAAGGCAATTCCCCTGCTCTGCCCATCTCTGTAATAAACAACTCCTGGGCTGTTGCTCACAGTGTAGTCACATTATCTTTCTGGGTGCTGCTCACCTGAGGCCAGAAGCCACCTTCCTTCTCCGACCCCCGCCCTACCCCCACCCCTACCCTCACTTTTGCCCAGGGACTTGCAGGCACGCAGCGGAGGCCGAGGGAGGCTTGGGCTGAGCCACAGCCATGCTATCAGCTGCCCAGACCCTGAGAAGACCGGCCCTGCCAGGCTTCGTGGGCCAACCTTGCCTTGCCTCACAAGCAGGTGTGGCCAGGCTGGCATCCTCAGCGTCCTCACTGAGTTTGGAGTTCCCTGTACCCCACATCCTGCCTGGAAACAGCCAGGGCTCATCCCTCAGCTTCCTGGCTTTTGAGGTTGGAGTTCGAGCCGATCAGATACCCAGGTAGCCAGAAAAGCGCTGAGGAGCAACTCACAGAGGCCGGCGGGTGTGGCCCCGGCTCCAGCACAGGGCCAGGCTCCTGCCAGCGCCTCTGACTGTCCACGGCACCATGTGCTCCACAGAGCTCACCTACGGCTGGACGCCAGCAGCCGCAGTTCCCAGGCCTGGCTGGCTGGCCCTCTTGGAGCGCAGTGACGGCCTGACATCCGTCAGAGTCTTCCCTCTCCTGCATCCACAAGCCAGAGTGGACTCTGCTGCTGGTGACCCAGACCCTGTCTGGTACAGACCGTGAGGCCGGGTCTCCAGCAAGAAAGCAGGGCACATGACATCTCTCAGGGAGGACTCTGGTCCAGGGACCCTGAGAGCCTCTCTGCAATGTCTGCCATTCGACTTTCTGTGTTCAAATCCCATGAGGTGACTGTCCACAAGTCACAGAATGTCCCTGGACTCTGGATCACCAATAACACAGCAAGCAGTGCGATGGCGGCCACTCCAAGGAGCTGCTCAGGGGGCTGAGTGCTTATTGGGCGCAGGACTTATGCACAGTCAGCACTCGACAGAGGTTAGCCCCGGAGCTGCTGCCATGACCATGACTGAAGTTGGTCTATTATTGCTGGTTGTTCATCACGGCGATTATGACAACAGCCTGTTGACGAGGGAGGTCCTGACAGGTGTTCTCAGCCTCTGCGGGCAGCTCAGGTGGCTGCAGGCGGTGGAAGGCAGCTGGGCCACTAGAGACAGGGTCCTGACCCAGGCCAGGACAAGGTGGTCCCCCCAGACACTGCTCCTGTGTAACTCAGACCCAGGCCCTCCTGGAGCCAGTCCCAGGAAGGAGCTCCAAGATGAGGAAGGTACAAGGGCCGGCTTCGAGCGTGACCTTCAACTTAAACCCTGGGCCAAACCCTGAGCGCGATGACAAGCAAACCAGAAGGGAAGAAAGTAAAACGCTGGGGTGCAGCAAAGCCACGCCAAGAAAATTCCCAGGGCTCTGGGGCGGGGGGTGCCCTGCTATCCCGGAGATTTACTGAGGCCCCACCCCATGTGTCAGAGGGAGGTACAGGGGAGCACCCGAGCCTGTTTGCACCTTAACACAAATAACTTCACAGGAGGCGGCTCTAACTCTGGTCAGACTGGAGATCCATGAGTAGCTGAAAGAAGAAACTCTAGAGGGTCTCAGTGGCCCACCAGTCCCGAGCTCAACTTTCCCTTGCAGGATCAAAGACTGAATGCTGAGAAAGTGTGTGTACAAGAGCCCCAGCCAGGCCAGCGGGGGCCAAGCCGGGAGCAGGGGCGGCAGGAGCGGCCAGGTACAAGCTAGAGCTGGATTCTTCCTGCCCATCCCCCACCAGATCCGAAATAGCAGCTCCTGCTTCTTTCCCTCGTAGCTTTAGATAACTGCAATTTAAATATTAGTAGGCAACATTTCTCCATCTCACAATAATTGTTAAATGAATCATGCTTTTATAAATAACGCAAGATATAAAAAGGCATCCCAGCAATAATGCGGGGTTATCTTTGTACAAAGAGGTAGGAGTCTGTGGAGTTTGTAATGTTCCCGTCGCTGGAGTCATTGAGGGAAGCTCTGCTCCTGCGGGACCGACGGACGCCCGTGGAAAATCAGGGCGAGGGCACGGAGGCCTGGGCATGGGAACCTCCCGCAGGGTGTCTCTCCCTGGCTGGAGGAAGCGCTAGAGGGGCTGGGGGCGGAACTCCAGGAGGAGACACTCCGGTTTCCTGACCCTGAATTGGGCTTTAGGGCCAAGAATTTGGGGCTATTCTGGGGGGCAGTGGGGAGGAGTTCTGGAGGGTAAAAGTGGGTCTGACCACAAAGAGAGGTGAAGGTTTCCCAAGAATGTATCTTCTAGAAGAATGGCAGCCTCCAGACGCTGCCTCCTTTGCCCTCCCTCCACGCAGCTCCAGCCTTGGCCACCGGCTCCTGCAGAGCCACAGCCCCAGCGCACAGGATGCTACTGTGTGCGGGACACGCCGTCCTGACTGGGGAACAGGGTGGAGCCGAGAGGTGTGCAGTGGCTTACGGGCAGCATGAGCCACCCCTGTTCTGGCCTTCTGAGAGCAGAGTGACCGTGGACGCCAGGGCCTCCCAGACTCAGACTCCCTCTCAGACTCATGTGCTGAGATGTGTTCCGCCAGTTCTCAAGGATACGGGCCGCTCAGGCAGGAACGACAACCAGGGGCCTAGATGCAGGCCAGGTGGGCTAGGGGCTCACGGCGCACAGTCAGCACTTGAAAGAGGTTAGCTCCGGAGCTGCCGCCATGACCATGACTCGAGTTGGTATCACTGCTGATTGTCCATTGCAGCTATGATAACAACAGCTGGTTACGAGGGAGGTCCTGACAGGCGTTCTCAGTCTCTCTGCGCAGCTCAGGTGGCTGTGGGCGGTTGAAGGCAAGCGGGCCGCTAGAGACAGGGTCCTGACGTCCTGACCCAGGCCAGGACAGGGTGGCCCCCCGCAAGACACTACTCCTGTGTAACTCAGACCCAGGCCCTCCTGGAGCCAGTCCCAGGAAGGAGCTCCAAGATGAGGAAGGTACAAGGGCCGGCTTCGAGCGTGACCTCCAGCTTAAACCCTGGGCCAAACCCTGAGCGTGATGACAAGCAAACAGAAGGGAGAAAGTAAAACGCTGGGGTGTAGCAAAGCCACGCCAAGAAAGATCACCCAGGGGCCGGGGGCCGGGGGCTGGGGGTAGGGGCCAGGGGCCAGGGGGTCAGGGTGATCTTGCACCATGAGCCCTGGGAGGAACCAGAGCTGAGCTGGGGGACCCCTCTTGGGGTGAGCCACCCTCTTTCCACAGGACTTGATGGGGTCCTTTGTTCCAGCTTCTTATAAAAGAGTGAAATCTGAGCTTGGTGGTGGAACATGTGAGTCCTGGGTCAGTCCTTTGACTCAAGGCAGGGCTCTGAGACTCGGTTTTCTCAGCTATAGAGTGGAGTGACCAGTCCTCATCCTGCTGAGGTCTCATGGAGTCTCTGAGAATCCCACAGGCTAGAGAAACCCAGGAAGGAGAAGCCCGGAGATCTAGGGACAGAGGGGGCTCCCTCTTGGACCCTCAGTGGAGGCCGGGGAGTGGGCACTTCATGAAGGGCAGCAGCTCTCCTGCCTCAAGCCACTCTGCGGAGCTTTCTGCTGGAGCCCTAGAGGGGTCCAGGAGTCAGGACTCCATCCCAGGATCAGACAGAGACTCCCCCAACAAAGCCTCACATCGCACCTCCACGGGGCAAGGCATTGCACTGACAGTTTCACGACCTACTTGAAAAACGAAACATGCGTCAGAGGAAGACAACAGAACCTAGGGTCTCTCCGACATAACAATGTCCAGTATAGAATCAGAAATTACTAGCTAGGAAGAGAAGAAGGAAAATGCAGTGTGCAACCAAAGGAAGCCACCGTCGTTAGAAGCAGCATCAAACAACCCAAGTGTTGAAGCGTCAGACAAGGACTTAAAATAACCAGAACATGTACTGATAAGCTCCCACTGTGTGTGGGGTCTTCTGTCATGCCCTGAGCATAGAAAAGTGTGTGAAGCCCTCTCCCCTGCCCCAGGCCTTCCAGAAAGCCCCAGTTGTGGGAGGCAGTGTTCATGGTGGGAAGATACTCCATATGGTGAGACAAACACAGTGAAAGTCCCAAGTAGGATGTAGGAATGTGCCTTCTCTTTATTTATTCATTTATTGGATGAAGTTATTCAGCATGCATCTTTGTTTTTGAGACAGTTTTGCTCTGTTGCCCAGGCTGGAGTTTAATGGTGCCATCTTGGCTCACTGCAATCGCCATCTCCTGGGTTCAAGAGATTCTCCTGTCTCAGCCTCCCGAGTAGCTGGGATTACAGGCATGCCACTATATCTGGCTCTTTGTGTGTGTGTGTGTGTGTGTGTGTGTGTGTGTGTGTGTGTTTAATAGAGACAGGGTTTCACTATGTTGGCCAGGCTGGGTTTCACTATGTTGGCCAGGCTGGGCTCGAACTCTTGACCTCAAGTGATCTGCACACCTCATTCTCCCAAAGTGCAGGGATTATAGGCATGAGCCACCGTGCCTGGCCTCAACACACATTTTTGAGAGGGTCTGGGCTCTGTGCTGTGATGGAGTGGTGATTAAGTCAGACTCTGCCCTTGTTTGCAGTTTGCAGACATTTTACCTGGGGGAAAAACACCATATAAGCAAACTCAAAACTACCGTGACTTCAGTGTTCAATACATACAACAAAGGAAAAAGTCACAAGGGGCTAGCTTAGAGAATAAGAGGGTAACCCTCTTGGACAGGAGGGCCAAAGAAAGCCTCCTCATGAGGTGACCTTGAGTGTCAGTGCATGAGCCTGGAGTTGGAAGCAGCCAGACATGGGAAGGGCAGGCAGAGGAGTGTCCACCCCCTTCTCCCCCACAGGAGGGCCCACCAAGGCTCAGGAGGGACTCCCAAAACATGGGTAGGAGTGTCGCTCCATTTCTAGTGGCCACAGACACCCTTCCGTAGCACGGCCTGCTCGCCCATGGGGGACAGGGAAGGTCCGGTTCTCCGTCCTTCGGGGAACGCGCCCGCTGCTTCCACCTTCTGAGCGGCCACACACTGCGAGGCAGCATAGCCCCTTGGCCCTGATTCTCAGCCCAGATCCATAGAGCTGCTGCTGGGCACACAGGGAAAGCTTGGGTGAGGCTGGGGGCGAGGACGGTGCCCGTTTCCCCCCTTGCTACTTGAGACCTGGGCACGTGGCTGTGCCTGTCCAAGCCTGCGCCTGCACAGTGGAGAAAGGGTAGTAACAGCAGCCACCTCGAAGGCCAGCATCCGTGAAAGTCAGCGTTTACAGAGTGCCAGGCATGGAGGAAAAGGACTTTCATGCAAGGCCTGGATCTCTATGCTGTTGGGTCGATGCTGCCTGTGGGGCCCCGTCCGCCTCCATCACAGCCTCTGCTCACTGCTGGTAGGCTCCTCACCGCCTGGGCATTTGGTACCAGACTGCAGATGCCAGGACAATGCAGAGAGAACCACTGCCCAGGTGGCACGCTGAAGGGCTTGGCCTGCCCAGCAGCTCCCCGCACAGAGTGACTTACTTAAAGCAGCTCCTGAGACCATCAGAGGCCAACTAGAGTCACCATGTCCTGTGCCCTGAAGGTTTACATCCCTCCAAATTCGTGCGTTGAAGCCCTAACCTCCCATGTGATGGAAACTGGAGACAATGGGAGGTAATCAGGGTTGGATAAGGTCAAGAAGGTGGGACCACCATGATGGGATTGGCATCCTTGTAAGAAGAGACTTGGGAGTTGGTCGATCTCTGTCTCTCTGTCTCGTTCTCTCTCCCCCACAGGAGGGCATGGCAAGAAGGCTGCCGTCCGCAAGCCAGGAAGGGAGCCCTCACCAGACACCAAATTAAGATCCAATTAAGGGTGGCCTCTTGATCTTGGACTTCCCTCAGAACTTCGAGAAAAACATTTCTGTCGCTTAAGCCACCGGTATATGGTATTTTTGTTAAAGCAGCCAGAGCTTACAAAGACACCAGGCAGACTGAGTGTGCCACTGCCCCTTATAGGCCATAGAGGCTCATAGGGCTCCAGGGAACTTATGCCATCGCCTCTGCTGCTGCTGCTCCTCTGCATGCCCCTGCACCCACATGGGCCCTGGCAGCTCCCTCCCAGTGCCCTGGACACACTTCTAGGCCTTGGCCCCTGCTGTGCCTGCCCTCCATCTGGCACTCCTCTGTCTGCCCTTCCCATGTCTGGCTGCTTCCAACTCCAGGTTCGTGCACTGACGCTCAAGGTCACCTCATGAGGAGGCTTTCTTTGGCCCTCCTGTCCAAGAGGGTTACCCTCTTATTCTCTAAGCTAGCCCCTTGTGACTTTTTCCTTTGTTGTATGTATTGAACACCGAAGTCACGGTAGTTTTGAGTTTGCTTATATGGTGTTTTTCCCCCAGGTAAAATGTCTGCAAACTGCAAACAAGGGCAGTCTGACTTAATCACCACTCCATCACAGCACAGAGCCCAGAGCCTCTCAAAAATGTGTGTTGAGGCCAGGCACGGTGGCTCATGCCTATAATCCCTGCACTTTGGGAGAATGAGGTGTGCAGATCACTTGAGGTCAAGAGTTTGAGACCAGCTTGGCCAACATAGTGAAACCCTGTCTCTATTAAAAATATAAAAAAAGAAAAAAAAAGAGCCAGATATAGTGGCATGCCTGTAATCCCAGCTACTCGGGAGGCTGAGACAGGAGACTCTCTTGAACCCAGGAGATGGAGATTGCAGTGAGCCAAGATGGTACCATTAAACTCTAGCCTGGGCAACACAGCAAAACTCTGTCTCAAAAACAAAGATGTATGCTGAATAACTTCATCCAATAAATGAATAAATAAAGGGAAGGCACATTCCTACATCCTACTCGGGACTTTCACTGTGTTTTGTCTCACCGTGTGGAGTATCTTCCCACCATGAACACTGCCTCCCACATCTGGGGCTTTCTGGAAGGCCTGGGGCAGGGGAGAGGGCTTCACACACTTTTCTATGCTCAGGGCATGACAGAAGACCCCACACGCAGTGAGAGCTTATCGGTACATGTTCTGGTTATTTTACACTTGGGTTGTTTGATGCTGCTTCTAACGACTGTGGCTTCCTTTGGTTGCACGCTGCATTTTCCTTCTTCTCTTCCTAGCTAGTAATTTCTGATTCTATATTGGACATTGTTACGTCGGAGAGACCCTAGGCTCTGTTGTCTTCCTCTGACGCATGTTTCGTTTTTCAAGTAGGTCGTGAAACTGTCAGTGCAATGCCTTGCCCCGTGGAGGTGCGATGTGAGGCTTTGTTGGGGGAGTCTGTCTGTCTGGTCCTGGGATGGAGTCCTGATTCCTGGACCCCTCTAGGGCTCCAGCAGAAAGCTCAAGGTGTTTACCAAGCTCCTCTAACATGCTGGGACTCAATTCTATACTCTGTCTCTCCTGCGGTGGAAACGCCTCAAGTCTCCCCACAGTCCTTGTGATTTAAGCTACTGTTTTCCAGGAGGCCCCTGGACTCTCACCCTGCACATGCGGGCTCAAGATTCCAAAAGGAATTTATGTGTAGACTCCAGAGCCTCCCCTTTCCAGGATTTCTCTTGACTTCTCAGGCAACTCTGACCCCAACCTCCAACCCCGGAATCCACAACACAGCGAGACTCCACTTGCTGTCAGGGGAACTCCTAATTAATCTGGGTCTCACAAGTGGGGCTTCCCACTGTCAAGGGTCTCAGTATCTCTAGTTGTGTCTGCTTTTGGCCACTTGCCCAGCCTATAAGTAGCTGGTGTGTTTATACAGAATTTGTCCAGAGTTTGCCACTGTGATTAGCAGGAGGGTTGGTGTGATATGAGCTGCTCATCAATACATTTATAATTATTCATAATATAACACATTTGCATATATTAAGTAAAGTGGGGGAGAAGTCATCTAATAGGCTCCTTCAAACTACCTTTTCATCCTAAGTAAAAATGAGAACAATGGGATAAGCTGTGGGCTCCACAACTGGAGATCGTGTGCTTGGAACTGTCTGGTTGCTTTATTTGGTAACTCAGCTTAGAAAGCCCTCAGGGAAAGGGTGGGTCTGGGCCTGTGGCCCTCCCCATCCAGCTCCGCAGCCCGTGGTATCCAGCAGCCAGTGCACTCTCCCCACGTCTGGAGGCAACACACACACCCCTGGTAGAGAGGGGGTCAAAGCAGAGAGAGGGCCAGGACGCACTGTGACCGCTTAGTACACAAGCCAAAAAGCCCCGAGCAGCCGGCAGGAGCAGCCGGCAGGTGCAGCCTCCCTGGGCCTCTGGGCTCCTGGACCTGGACTTCCTTACAGCTCGTCGGGGAAGGACCACAGACCACTTGAAGGAGGTTTATTTCAATACAAGAATCCAACTTTTGCAAGAGTTGAGTATCTCCAAGAGGCTGGAAGTGAAGGCGGGTTGAAGGAAGGTCCCTTTTTAGATCAAAGTATCCCCAGTAAGGCTGCCAGGCCACCCTGGAAAACGAAGCACTCACCAGGCGGCTGAGTGGGGCTGGTTCTCCACCTCGGTTCTTCACCTAGTTAGCGGATCCAAATGCACATTTATATTTTGGGAACTAATTAAGGCTCAGTGACTGATTTAGCCTTCAAATACATTCCTCCCAGGGCCGAGCTGGCAGCATAGTTCATATCAGGCACCACATCTGCATCAAGAAAACCCCAAAGTCTAAGAAGAACCAAACCATGCAGGGAAGGGATGGGGAGAGGTGGGCCAGGCCGGCCAGCAGCTTTGCAGCCCCACAGCTGAAGGCAAAGGGCATGGGGCCCGCCCGCTGGCTCCCTGCATGGTGATGGAATGCAGTCTGTGAAGAGCTGCGTGAGGGGCTGTAAGACTCGGGCAGTGTGACAGTCACAGCTTCCCAGGGCAGTGAAGGCCTCACTGTGATTGCCAATTCAATGTCAAAGGCAACCAGAGGTGCCCCGACCATTGGACAGGGAGAGGGCTGGGTGGGTGCCTCAGGGGGCCAGAGGGGGGCTTACCTGGCACCACAAAGCATAAGGCAGAGATACCCAAGGGCAAGTCCACAGATCTGCCTGCCGGTTCCCGGTGCTACTGCTGCCTGGAGGCTCAGTTTTCCCACATGTCAAAAGGGGAGTGGAATGCCCCTCAGAAGACCTTCAGGCTGCAAGATCCAAGGGCTCTCCCAGCTCTGAGGAGCATCCTGCCTGGGGGGAGCCCCTCGAAGGAGCAGACTGTCCGTGGGGCTGGCTCCTGGGATTCTAGGGGCAGTAACTGGTACAAAAGGCGGAGACCTGGGAGGGCAGGCCTCTTCCTCCGAGTGCCACAAATGAAAGGGCACACAATGGCAGCTCCATTCTGTAGCTCGGTGGCCAAGAGAGCTCCTGGGACCTCAGCCATCAGGGTGGGGCTGTTCTGGGCAGTGGGAGCCTGGGGGGTGCCACACGGGGAGGCTGGAGCCTGCAGACTCAGGATCTCCCTCCTGGGTGCTGAGGACAGGGACAAGGACGTATGTGGGGTTCTCAGGCTGCAGCCATCCCAGCCCCATGGCACTTCTAAGAGATGCTGGTAAGGCCACCCCCAGCCAGCAGGATTTGCTGCCTGCAGCCTGCTTGGGCGTCGCAGCTATTTGGCCCATACCTGCTCAAATCACAAACAGAACGAACGCAGTATTGGCGGCATGTGACAACTCACCACGCATTTACTTGCATGAATATGAAATCTCATATGTCATGAAAACATGTGAAGGTTTTACTAACTTCTTTGCAGTAAAATTTGAGGATGGTCTCGCCTTCCCTTGACTTGCGGCGGAAACCCAAGCTGGAAAGAGACAGACGTTCCAGGGAATAAAGTGCATTCCCTGCCCTCCGAGAGCCCGAGCAGCTCCAGACCTTTCCACAGCACCGTGGTGACCCCCAGGCGGTCAAGCTAGGAACCACGGAGGCCTGTGGCCCACCTGCTTTAATCGGTGCTGGGGTTTCGCTGGGCCACCTTGGCCAGGCTGCAAAACCTCTCTGAGCCACTATCTCTCCATGTGCAAACAGTGTTCTCGGGCCTCCTCTGCACTTGTCCCTTTCAGAGGCCCCTTTAGCTTCAAAAGCAGAAGAGAACTGGGTATGGGGAGGGGTCAGCAGCCTGCACCGTGAGCTCCTGTCCTGGAGTGAGCACAAGCCTCAGCCTGGGTCCCTCAGCCAGAAGAGGGTCCCGCTCCCTGCTCTGCTGCTCGGCATTCTCGAGCAGCTTAAACGGAATTTGGCAAGGAAGCTGAGCCCTGTCCTGAAGCTGAAAGAGATACCGCTGGAGACTCACAGGGAGGCGGGGGCGGGGGCAGCACGCAGGGTCTCTCTGCCCGGAGGCCCAAGAGATGGCCATGGTGAAGCTCCCTCCACAGTTCCGTCCCTCAGCATCTGAGCTGGCACGGGGACCTGTGAGATGACACAGCTGCTGGAAGCTTCCACACCACAGGCTCACTCAAGGGCACAGAGCTGCCCACACCACACCTGGGCCTCAGACTCCCGGAGCGGGCAGGGCAGACCCTGGGCTCTCACAGCCTGTGGAAGGCTGGGGCGGGAGCCCAGGGCTGAGGTGGAAGGTACAAGTTTCAGGTCATGGGGTCAGGGAGCAGAGGGGACAGTGGAAGCGGAAAGCCTCTGAGATGCTCAGGTGGTGAGTGTGACCAGGAAGCAGCAAAGACAGCTACTGGGGGACGGCGGGGCTGCTACGGGGTGGGCTGGGTGCGCCCCAGGAGGAAGAAGGGAAGCAAGACTTGCTGGCCCTTTGGGAAGAGTTTACGGATGGCTGGCGTGAGGTCACAGGCAGAAGGCGGCACCTACAAACCTCAGAGCGAGGCCACAGGAGGACCCAGCCCTGCGACACCTTGATCTCGGGCTCCAGCCTCCAGGGCTGTAAGAACACAGACGCCCGCTGTGTAATCCCCCCACCCCAGCCCACCTTCGGGGCTCTCTGCACACGAGAGGCCGATACGGCGCTTGACCAATTCTTAGAGGACACACGATTCGACTCCTCTAAAACAGAACCGCCTCCGCCCTCCCGATTCGGTGCGTGAGGCCAGGGAGCTCACGGATGTCTCCTGGTGCTCCCGCTGAAGGCCTGTGAACGCCAGCTCCTTGTGGGGGTGGCCACGCCATCTTCGCCTTCCTCTTCAGCTCGGGGACTCAGCCGTAGTGGACGATTCCCCAGTGACCCCTCGGTTCTCTTAGGGTGGGCCCACCCTGTGCTGCCTCCACTGTCCCCTGTGCCATCTGAGTCCCCGAGGGCCGGGAGCTCCCTGGGGATGAGTGGGCACCCCCACCCACACGCACACGCCCAGCCCTCGCCCCCTTCCCCACGCCTCTGGACGGGAGGACTCTGCCGGCAGCACTCTCCCCGCCACAGGCACCCCACAACATTAGTTCAACCCATTAATACTCTGTTTAAAAAGAAAAACTAACGAATGCCCCATTTTCCTAATTGGGTCAGCGGAGCACGCCTTGAATAGCAATTCAAGATGTTCAGTTTCTACCTGAAACTGCCACGCAATCTTCCATGTGGGCTGGGGGACGAGGGGAGCATGAAACTCTCTCTCCCTAAATCCTTGGCCCGGACTTCACAGCCAGCCAGCCGTCTCAACAAGGGGATCATCTAAAACGCTGGGCACGTTTTCCGACACAGCACAAACTCAGGGGAACCGTGGGGTTCGGGGCCCAGGTGGAAGAGCCGGAAACAGTCTCCACGCGTCCGCCGCCCTTCACTCCCCACGCTGACACGCGCGCCGGGCCCTCCTGCCACAGCCCTCTGAGTAATCCCACGGAAAATTCCAGAACATTCCTGGAGGACACATGCGGTCCTTTTCCATGACAAACTCTTCGGACAGGGATCATCTCAGTCCAGCTACGATGTTTTCTGACCTTCCCCACGATCGATAACACCGCGGGGAACATCTTCACGCAGGTGGCACCTTTCTTCATTTGAACATTTTACATCCCCAGGAGTGGGCCGGCCAGGTCAAAAGGTCTGAGCCATCCATGGCCCTGGGCACATGTCTGGGCAATTGCTTTCACAGGAGTTACGCCCATTTATATGACCAAGCCACGGGGACCCGATTTCCTCTTAAGAAAATAAAATCCTTTTCTAAAATGAGATGTAGAGAAAATGGGTGTCAACGAGAGGATGATAGACTTCGAAGAGGAGAGTGTTTTCCACTGGAGTGGATTAGGGGAGACATAATTTCACACTGAAGAACTCATCAGAACAGAACAGTTTCTCCTTCTCCTGGAGAAACTGACTCTGAGAACACCAGGCCTATTCCAGATTGCTAAATCGGTGACAGTTTTCCTACTCGGCTTCACGGACTTCCAACGGAGCGTGCTTGTTGGCCCCGAGGCCAGCTCAAGGCCGTCTTGAGTACCCAAGATAGAGTGGGGGTGCTGGACAACATGGGCGAAGATGCCCCCAAACCACCCACTGAGACTGTTCCCGGAGACCAGAGGCAGGCATGGGAGACAGCCTGGTGCCACTGAGATCCCAGTAAAATCCAGGATTTATTGATGAAAGGGAGAGCCACGCCAGGGAAAATCAGAATCAAACGGCCAGCCCTGGGTGAATGAATGCACATTTCCCATAATTATATAGAGATGGAAATCAGCAGCGCAGAACAAAGGGGAAGGACAGCCCACTTCCAAGTTGTTTGCAACGGAGGCTGAAAATAGACGCTGGAGAGGTGGTGCTGGGGAGAACCCGCCAGGGTTTGTCTCCGAGCCTCCTGCGATGAAACAACGAGCAACACGCTGGGGGCAGGAACGGGAGCCAGCGGAGGGGAAGCACCCCAGAAACACTGTTCCCCTCCCCCTCCCCCACGTACCGGAGAAGCAGGAGGCCAAGGGCAGCCGGGAAGGGTTCCAGAGGCTGGTGCCAGGCCCAGAGAGACCCGAACTGGGTCCCTGGGGAAGCAGGAGGGAGAAAAGCGAACTGGAGAGTCCAGAGCGGGCTCCCGGGGGGACGGCACCCCCAGGCAAAGTCAGCCGAAGAGGGTGGGGGGGTCTTTCTACCGGGGCAGAAAACAGAGGTAGCCCCTTCTCAGGGGTTCCCAGGAGGACATCTGAGCCTTCAATGCGTCAGGTTATTTATCTGCAAATCAGTATGATGATTATTAGAAACAGGGTCTCGCTCGGTCACCTGGGCTGACATGCAGCCTCACACCCCCAGGCTCAAGGGATCCTCCTGCTTCAGCCTCCCAAGCAGGTGAGATTACAGGTGTGCGTCACCATGCCAGACTAATTTTTATTTTTTAATTTTCTATAGAGGTGGGGTCTGGCTGACCTCAAGCAATCCTCCCACCTCGACCTCCCAAGGCACTGAGATTACGGACGTGAGCTGCTGTGCTCAGCCTTATGGGTCAATCAGTAACAAGGGTGACACTGGGAAGCACAGGTCAACGGCTGCTGTCCCAGGCCCTACTCTCAGCACTCCACGGACGCCAGGTGTCGGGTGGCCACCTCACCCCCACACAGGGGACAGGGCTATCATCCCCATGGCGCTGAGACAGTCCGGTCACCTGCTCACGGCCCCGAGGCTGGGACGGAGCCAGTGCTCCGAGGTCTGTGCTCTCTGAACGATGAGGGCTAGAACAGGACCACTGGGTGCGGCCAGCATGAATGAGGTCATCCAGTGGAGAGCCTCCGGAGCCTCCCAGGCCCAGAGCATGGCGCAAGGCCCGTGGTGCTATTTAAGAGTTTCTCTGTGCTCATAAAAGAAGCTGCTTCCATGGGGCCTGGTAGCTGCTCTCTGATCTGAGGAGGGGCAGATTGCAGCTGAGGCCTGGGCATCCCCCTCCCTGAGTGGGACAGCACCACTTTACCGAGGAGGGTGCAGGCCCCCATGGGGCGGAGGGGACCCCACACCAGCTCGTCATCAATCTCGACAGGGCCCTCCCCGGAGCTGCGACCCCCACCACAGTGTAGGGTTCTGGGAGACGGAGGCGCAGGTCTCCCTCTGGGGCCTCAGCTGCGCGGTCACCCCACACCGGGGCACCCCGCAGAAGGCCGTCCCTCCTGCCCACTCTGCGCTGGACGAGGTCCACTCCTCCTACCGCCGCAATTCTGTTGAGGTTCCAGTGAGATGGGGTCCCCCAAATCATCTCACAGGGCAGTGACGGGGTTGGCAGCAGCAGGGCCTCCTGTCTGAGATTCTCAGCAAGAAAGTGACGCCAGGAGGCAAAGCCGTCAATCCCAGGATCTGCTGTCAGTGTTAAAAATAGGGGGAAACGCGCCAGGCTGCCAGACCCCCTCCAGGGAGGGTGCTGTCCCCCTTACCCCGCTCAGCATTTCAAATTAATTTTTAATTGCTCCGGAGCGGGGACCAGCCCTGAAAACCTGCCCCAGCGTCTCACTGTGCTCAACAGCCACCCCATCCAGGGTCTCATCCCTGTTCCTGAATTTCCCAGGCTCCTCTCAATTCACTCCTCTCACGGCTCCGAGCTCACAAGCCGAGGCTACCATGCAAGCTCGCCCACAGTCCCCAGAGAGAGGAGCCAGCCTGGCTCTGCCTGGGGTGCCCCCACCCACCAAGCCCTCATCATGTGGCTGCAGGGGTGGGCCAGGAGCCAGCCCAGCGCCTGCCCAGCAAGGCCTGGATCAAAGTGGGGGCAGGGAGAGCTTGGAGACGGTCCCCATGGCAGGCCCGCTGGGAGACCACCTCCTCCCAGGTTTCACGGCTTCAGGAGCCTTGAGGTGCCTAGGGCTGCTGAGGTGACCGTGGCTGGAGGGGACCAGCCAGCTGGGCTGTGGCTTCATCTTGCTAGAAGACATGGCAATGCTTGCGGTAGGGAGGGCGGCCCCACACCTATGCTCAGTTCCCAAAAAGAGTCTGAGGTCTGCTGGGCTTCATTTTACAGCCAATGAAACAGAAGAGGAAAGGGCCTCTCAGGACAGCCGTCTCTCCACGGAGGCTCAGCGACAGCGATCTTATCACTGCTGCCGAAAAAAGCAGCCAGAACTCCGGATTTTTATGTGAAATCTCCTGATTTTAAATACCAGCAACGAGTTCCTATTTTATCAAAATGTGCCTTACAGCATGGGCTAAAAGAATCTGCCCGTGAGCCGCCAGGAGTGGTGGGGTGGGGGTTTGAAAGACAGGCAGTGTCAGGGTCTGGTAGGGGCAATCGACCCCCGCTCCCCATTCTTCCCGCCGCTTCCCAAAGTGAGCTCCCTGGAACCCTGGAGACCCCTGAGGCTGACTGTGCAAACTGGGTTCTACAGTCACCTTCGGGAAAGGCCAGGTCAAATGAAGCTAAGGGGTCTTCTAATTGCAGGCCTTACCAGGACCTGAAATGCCCTCAAGTACATCCTGAGGGGCCAGGACGGAGGTAATGCAGGCCGCGCTTCCAACGCGATTTGACCCCAGACCTGCGTTCTGCAGTGCAGCCTCGGCGCTCACTGGAATCCGGCACCTCCGCCCTGAAAGGTGAATGTCACGTGTGCAGTTCAGGGTCCGAGGAATTCGGGCATGGGATGCACACGCCACATCCAGTGATGCCCGCCACCCTCAACAGTGCCCTCTGGCTATGATCTTAATTACAGAATGGGAGCGCCAGTCCTCTCCCCGAGCAAGCAAGCCTTATGCCAGCTTGCATCAGGACCACCAGGAATGTGGACCAGTGCATGCTTCTGGGGGAGCAACTGAGCACCGCACAGACAGCCGGGGCTCTGAGTGGGTGAAGGCGAACCGTGCTCTGAGGCTTGATGCTGCATGGATTAGTCAGAGGAGGGTGTGAGTGGCGCCCAGGGATGCCGGCTGCAGGGCCTCTGAAAGTATGAATGGTAGAAACGGCCCGGACCTCACGCTCCAGAATGTTCAAACTCTCCAGGGCACGCTGCCCCCCACAAAGGACACACGGCACAATTACCAGCAAGATGAACACTCCCATAGGCAAGGTGTGATGATGTGTACCTGAAATCCCAGCTACCAGGGAGGCTGACGCAGCACTGCTAGAGCCCAGGAGTCTGAGACCAGCCTGGGCAACACAGTGAGACCCCATCTCCACATATTAATGAGTATAGGCATATACATGTTGTCAGTGGCTGGTCTAAAACTCTGAGACTAGCCTGGGCAACACAGTGAGACCCCATCTCCACGTATTAATGCGTATATGCATATGCATGTTGTCAGTGGCTGGTCTAAAACTCTGAGACTAGCCTGGGCAACACGGTGAGACCCCATCTCCACATATTAATGCATATATGCATATGCATGTTGTCAGTGGCTGGTTTAAAACTCTGAGACCAGCCTGGGCAATGCAGTGAGACCCCATCTCCACATATTAATGTGTATACACATATGCACGTATGCCAGTGGCTGGTCTAAAAAGGTGAGGAAGAGAAAAGGCACAAAGCCAGGATCTACTCTCCCTAGATCACATCTGCATGAATTCTACCTATGGGCACACACATGGGGCTGGAAGTCCCTCTCGGCATGGGGGCCGGCAGGCCGCAGCAGGGCCGGTGTAGGAAGTGGGTGCCTGGGGTGGGGTGGACCCCGGGGGCAACTGGACTGCAACATAACCCCAGGCCTGTGCCCACCCTCTGTCACATGAGAACACAGGGGCTCGCCGTGTGAGAACACGCCTGGCGCACACACGTGTTGGCACGCGGTAGCTGCACGCCCGCCTCTCCTTGCATTTTCTTACGACGGCCTTTATGTCAAGAGAACGAAACCACAGCAGAAAACAAGCAACGGAAGCGCTGCGTCAAATCCGTGAACAGCTGCCACCGATCAAGCTCCCAGACGGTGGTCTGGGGTCCGTGGTGGCTCTCCATTATCTCTATTTTTTTTAAGGAATGTTTTTACTCATGGCAAAATCCACGTCACTTTGAGCATTTTCATCGTTTTTAAGCGCACGGGTCAGTGACATCAAGTCACTGCACAACGTCAGGTGACCGTTCCCACCATCCGTCTCCAGAACTGTTTCGTCTTCCCAAACGGAAAACTCTGTCCCCGTGAAACACACCGTCTCCATTCCCCTCTCCCCCAGTCCCTGGCCCTCATCATCCTACCCTCTGTCTCTGTGACTCTGACGACTCTAGGGACCTCATACGAGTAGAGTGATACAGGATTTATCCTTTAGTGACCAGTTTCTTTCACTGAGCACCGCGTCCTCAAGGTCCCTCCACGTCATAGCCTGCGTCACAACCTCCTAGGTACCTCCTTCAATCTTCACAATGGTGTCAGCGGTCAGTACTCAGGTGACCAGATGGGATCAGAGAAGTCAAGAAACATGCCCAAAGTCACACAGCAGCACCTGAAACCTGCACCTAAAGATGTCTGCCTCCAAGCTTCCACCCCAGATGCTACACCTCCTGTCCCCAAGGCCACAGAGGAGCGGTGGGGTTTGACGCATTTTTCAAGCAACCCGGATCCCTTTACCCAGGGGAGATGCCCATTCCACGCCTGCTGCAGGGTACAGCGAGTTCACACAAATCTGGAGCAACTATATCCCGAAAGTGACCCGTAAACATGGCTCTGGCTCGCAGCGGAAGGCTGGGACCCAGCCCTCTAGGGACTGCCAGTCCCTGGTGCGAATTCCTGCACCCTGTCCGGGATCCCTCCCCGCTCTCTGGACTCGCCACTTCACTGAGCCCTTCACTCTCAGATCAAATGCCAGAGCCTCGCAGAACAAGACAGACTTGCCTTCAGAAAAGATCTTCTCCCCAGCAAAGGCACAAGAAAGGGGTGCGGCCACCGGGGCTCCTAACTGCCCCCCACTTTTGCTCTCCTGTCTTCCTCTGGAATATAACCTGGCCCTTCATCTGGTCCCCTGGCTGTCCACAAAGAAGGTGGTTTAAGAACATGGCTGTCCACTTAGGAAGGGAGCTGTGAGGTAAGTTCCTGACCAATGGGGACATCAATAAAAGCAATGCATCCGCTTAAGGAAGGTGTCCTTATAGGAAAAGGGAATAACGCCCTTCTCCTACCCCTTTCTCCTTTCTGCAGATTGGAATGATGATGCAATGGGTGGAGCTGAGGCAGCCACCTTGCAGTATGAGGGCAGTTGTGCATGGAGTCCACATATGATAGGGCAGTAAGCCAGAAGAACGTGCATCTCACATACCACAGAACCCTGCCTCAGCTCTGGATCACCTAGCTGGACTTTTATGGAAAAGACAAAGTTTTTTTTAAAACTTAGGACTTTTAGTTACTCACAGATGAATCTCACCATGACTATGAGAGGCTGGCAATGCCCGTTTCGGAAGACTTGAGCGAGCAGTAGCCTAGTTATTGCGAACACAGAGCTTGGGGTCCGGCTGGACCATGGCGGGGAGGTTCAAACTCTTGTGAATCATCCTGCGTGGATGCAAGGGTCAGAGCTGCCTGGCCCCCCGGCTGGGGAAGTGAGGTAGACTCATAACCAAATGACCGCGACAGAACGTGACCAGTTCCTAAGAATCAGCCGCCTCGTGAAACTCGGCAGGCAGGCTGCTCCCATTCCCATCTCCTGAAGCCATGAAAATAAAACACAGTTCCTTTTAAAACCAAGACCTCGCTCTGTGCCCAGGACGACTGTAGGCATCCCCTGGCCTCCGGGGAGGGGCAGGGGCAGGGTCGGCAGAGGTGAGAGAGGGCTCAGACTCAGGCACGATGTGCGTTCCACCTGTGAGAGCATACAGCCCCTCGTCCTGCTGTTTCCAAAGCATTTGCACGGGGCCAGATTGTACGGACCGCAACGAACACTGGCTCCTGCTTAGAAACTTTAAAGAAAGAATATTAGGAGAGTGACAGATATAAACCCCAATCAACTTCAACGCCGTCCCAGGGAAGCACTTCAGGAAGAAGTTTCCTCAGAAGGCGACCTGGGGGCTCCACAGGGCCCGCAAAGGGCGCTGTGTCTGTGGGATGCAGGCAGGGGCCAGGCAGGAGGGTTGCAGGGGAAGGGCAGGGAGAACCGGGCGGCTGTCTAGGACAGTGCCACCATATGCACTCCACGAAGGCCTCCAGGTTTCTGGGAGACTGTGCGTTCCTCATGACCCATGATTGGCTGGGCGCGGTGCCTCACACCTGTAATCCCAGCACTTTGGGAGGCTGAGGCAGGCGGATCACGAGGTCAGGAGTTCGAGACCAGCCTGGCCAATACAGTGAAACCCCATCTCTACTAAAAATACAAAAATTAGCTGGGCATGGTGGCGCGTGCCTGTAATCCCAGCTATTCGGGAGGCTGAGGAAGGAGAATCGCCTGAACCCAGGAGGCGGAGGTTGTGGCGAGCGGAGATCACGCCATTGCACTCCAGCCTGGGCAACAGAGTGAGACTATGTCTCAAAAAAAAAAAAAAAAAAAAAAATTTCCACGACCAGGATGGCTATGCCGTTAGGAAGGAGCCCAAGGCGGAGAGCAGGGGAGGGGGTGCCTGGCCAAGGCCTTGAGTCTCCACAGCGTCGTCCGCCGGAGGCAGACAGTGTTCCCGGAACCAGTGGGCCACGTGGGAACTTGTGCGGAGCCCCACGGCCCTGCCCTGGGGAAGCGGAGCCGTCAGGCCCACTCTGAAACACCCTCAGTGCCTGGCGCCGGGTTTACAGGAGGCAGCAAGCGTTGGCGGGGTTCTCCTGGGCTCCTCAGAGCCTGTGGGGAGAGTGAAGTTGGGGGAAATGAAGCAGGAGAAACACTCCGTGAGCTCTGGAAACAGAGCCAGACTCTTTCTAGGGAGCAGACACTGGAAGCTCCAGCCAGGTGGACCTGGACCAGGCGTCCCGGCGCCTCCCACGGGCCCTGGAGCTCAGAGCACAACGTCTTGGGAGAGCCCAAATGCGGGAGAGGATGTGAGTCACGGCGGCCACGGAGTCAGACGAGACCCTGAGGCTGCAGTGAGGCTGAGTGCCTCGGTCACTGTCACCCAGTGACCCAGAGAGGCTTGAAGCAGGCGGGTGCGCAGTTCCTGGCACAGCCTTAAGCGTCTTTCCCGGTCTCTTTATGGCTGGGTGGGGAGGGGCGGAGGGGCTGCCTCTCGGCAGGCAGGGCAAAGGCAAATGTCTCCTCCCAGCAGCGCCGCCAGCCCGGAGCCTGTGATGTGTAGGATGGTTCCCGGGCATCTCCTCCAGTCTCAGCAACGGGAGGGAGACAGTGAAAATGCAGGATGCGCCCTGTGTTCCTGGAGCTGCCGTGACCTCTTAATAACACCCTGGGCGGCTTCCGGTGACAGAAATGCTTCCTCTCACAGTCTCAGAGGTCAGGAGTCCAAACTCAGCGTGGGGCTCTAGCGGCGGACCCTTCCGGCCGCTTCCACTCTTCTCTGCCTGTGTCTGCACGTGACCTTCCTCTCTTGGAGTGCCTCTGTGGGTCCTTGTGTCTGAATCCGCCTCCTTCTTCTTAGAAAGACACCAGTCATTGGTCACACTAATCTAGCACCACCTCCTGTTAACCGAACCAATTAAACCCACAGAGACCCTATTTCTAAAGAAGGTCACATTCTGAGGTTCAGGTTGGACATGAAATTGAGGGGACAGCATTTGACCCAGAAAAAAGACCCTCAGTGTTAGCAGTGATTCACTTGGGGAGTGGGGGACACAGAGGTTTGGATGAATTTCATACGTACGCATATTTACCCTTGCTTTTGGGAAATTTCTGCGAAGACCGCGCATTAACTCTCTATTTGGAGGCAAATAAATAATAGTATATTTTTGATAAAGAAAAAATGATCTAAGATCTCAAAGGTCCTTGTTGACCATCATGAGTAGGAAAGTTACCAACCCTAAAAATACTAAGATCGGGCCGGGCACAGTGGCTCATGCCTGTAATCCAAGCACTTTGGGAGGCCAAGGTGGGCGGATCACGAAGTCAGGAGTTCAAGTCAGAGTGGTCCACGTGGTGAAACCCTGTCTCTACTAAAAAATACAAAAAATTTAGCTGGGCATGGAGGCTCATGCCTGTAATCCCAGCTACTTGGGAGGCTGAGGTAGGAGCATTGCTTGAACTGGGACCCTGGAGGTGGAGGTGGCAGTGAGCCGAGATCGTGCCACTGCACTCCAGCCTGGGCTATACAGCGAAACTCCGTCTCAAAAAATAAAAATAAAACAATGCTGAGATGGAATCTGATGAGTCCAGCAGAGAGAAGGCTGCTGCTTCATGGCCCAAGAAACCTGGTCCCTAGGAACCGCGGCCAGTGTTGCTGCCGGCACTCAGCCCAGCCAGCAAAGTAAGGTAGGTGAGCCGGTGCCTCCGATTCCGCCCCCAGGGACCTACATGCAGCCCTGGAGCTCGAAACCCAAGTGAGTGCATGCACGGCTGGAAGGAGGGAGAAGCGCCAAGGCCCAGAGGGTGAACCACGTGCTGTCCATCCAGGCACAGGCAAGGAAGGGCCTTCGGGAAGGAGGCGCAGAAGGGTCCCAGAGGGAGGACGGATGGAGGCTCACACAGTGAACGGTCCTGCCAGCGCTGACAAGCACACGAAGGCCACTGAAACGTCCCTCTCTGTTCTCAGTGGGGAGCCCAGGGAGAGAGACCCACGGCTGGCAGCAGGCACCACGGGGGCGAAGCTGCTGGGGTGTGAGTGTACCAGCCCCTGGCCGGGAGGGTCCTGGATAAGCCCTCTGTCCAGCGCCGAGCAGGGACGAGGCTCTGGTCTCCCCATGACACCTGCGGCGCACACGGGAGCGGACAGCAGCAGCTGTGCCTCTTTTTATTTCTGCAGAAATCCAGATCATGATGCACCCCCGGCTATGGGAAACCCACCCCCAGAGGTTCATGACCGCCCATCAGTCTAGGAGGCGTGGGCCTGGCCCGAGTCCTGGAAATTGGGACACCCTCGGTGACCTGTTAATAAGAAAGGACAGCCATTTGGCCAGATGCCAGCATATGGCCCAGTGGCTCTGGCTGTTTGCACAGCAGGTTGGGCTGCCCCTCACTGACTTCATGATGAGGGATAATTAAAACGGCTTCCCTGCACACTCTCCTCCCTCACCCAATGTGGTCACATGATGAACAAGCACAGAGGAAATTAACAAGGTATTCTAAGCCCTAGAGGACAGATATTCTAGCAGCTGGGGAGTAAGCCAGGTTTCTGGAAGCTCCCTGTATCTAGAATGTTGGGTTCTGGGCAAATTGCCCATCAGTCTGGCCCATCACAGCCACAGAAGGTTTCAGATTCATCCTCTCTGCTCCTCCAGTCCCTTGCTCAGCTCTGATCCTCTCAGCTCTCCCAACAACTCCTGGCAGGTCCCCCTTCAGCCAGCTCCCGCTTCCTGATTCCTGAGCCCCCAAATTACAGCTCTGCCCAGGGCATCTGCTTTAAAAATCTTCCATAGCTCCCTCACAAAAAAATGTGATGTAAACAGAAGAGAGGAAGGAAAGAGTAAAGAAAGGTCAGGAGAAAGGAAGGAAAGAAAAGTAAATCAATGGGAGAGTGGTTAACTGCATGGATGGTTGGATAGCTGGATAGCTGGATGGGGGGTGGGTGGGTGGATGGATGCATAAGTGAATGAACAGAAATATGGATGAATGGATAATGAGATGAATGAGTGCATCGATAGGCAGATGGACAGATGAAGGATGGATGGATGGATGAAGAAATGCATAATGAATGGACAGATGGATGGAAAGATGAATGAATAAATGGATGGATGGATGGGTGGATAAATGAATAGGTGAGTGGATGGGCGGATAAATGGATGGATGGGTGAGTGGGTGGGTGGATAAGTGGTTCATTGGGTGGATGGATGGATAGCTGATGGGATGAATGGATGAATGAACAGATGGATGAATGGGTAGATGGATGAATGAATGGACAGATGGATGGGTGAGTGAATAAGTAGGTAAATACATGCATAGATGAGTGGGTGGGTGGGTGGATGGGCAGATGGGTGGTTGGGTGGGTGGACAGATGGATGGATAGATGGATCAATGACTAGATGAATGCATAAATGGCTGAATGGGTAGACAGATGAATGGATAGATAAAATAATGGATGGATATTTAGACAGATGAATGGGCCAGCAGATGGATGGGTTGGTGAATGGATAGATAAGTGGATAGATGGATGAGGATGGAGGTTGAGTGGTGGGTGGATAGATGAATGAATGGGAGGGTAGATAGATATATTAGTTGTGTATATAAAGGCAAGATTCCCCTCTCAGACTGTTTTGCCCATGTGTATTTCCTTGCTTCTGGGTGACATGAATTTGAACTATGCTTGATGTATTATTTCATTGAAAACACCAACAGCCCTATAAGGGAGGCATCTGATTCCTGCTTTATTGAATCAGAGAGTTTCAAGGATCTTACACAATGTCCCACTCAATAAGCTGGTGGCAGAGCTGGAATTCAAACACAGCCACATCTGCCTATCTGTGCCCAGGACCCTTTGCCCAGGGTGGTTTTCCCTGCTGTTCCCAGCCCCAAGTATCACCTGGAACTCTGGATACCCACCGGATGGACACCCCTGGCCTACCCTTAAATTCTGTCTACCTCGTCTCTGTGCTTAGTCTGACAGGGTTGGTGGTACCTGTTTTAAACTTACAACTCTCCCTGCTAACTTACGCCTTCTGCAACAAACTGCCTCTGCGTGCAAATGTTCCTGCAACGGGGATAAAGCAATCATTTCCCTGATGATGGCCCCAGCAGCCAGGACGCAGCCCCAAGAGCTGGTTTCCATGCTTTGCATAAACTTCAGCAGACTCCAAGGGCTGGGGCCCGAGAGCCCAATTAGGCCTCAGGATGACTGACACTGGACAAATAAATGGCCCTCGGTTCCCAACCTACAGAATGGGAATAATGCGAGTAACAGCCACACAGGGTGATTTCAGGAATCCAACTGGAGAATACACAAGACTTAGCACTCAGCAAACAATCAATACACGGTGACCCCCCTTTCAAATGCCTGCTCCTAAGCAAAGCCTTCTTGACGTAGCCAGAAGCAGCCTGGAAGCTGAGCCCCTCCCAGGCTAGCTCCAGCCTTCCCTAACACAGGGCTCAGTCCAAGAGATGACTATTGGGTCTTGGATACCCTATTGCCTTTTCCTCGAGTGGCTTCACCCTGGTGTCTTTCTCAGGACTTGGGAGGGCCAAGCCCTTGGTCAGTGCCCAAGGGAGCACAAGCTGTTGGCATACAGGTTCTGCTGCCCACCCCGTCGTCCTCAGCACTTCAGTCCACGTGATAATAGCCCACCTCTTGCTATTAGGGGCAGCACGGAGCCAAGGGGAGATCTAAGCCCACAAGACCTGCAACTCTCCTGTAGGAACTGACCGCAGCCTTGGCACATGATATCACGAAGACACCACGACCCTTGAAACCCACAAATGGCGATAACAGCAGATCACAGCGATGGAGCACTTCCATGAGTCACGAGTCATGTTCCACAGTTCACACACATCATCTCAAGAGCCTGGGACCCAGGACGGGGCCGCATCTGACCTGGCGTGTGGGAGCTTGACGGCAGCCTCCACCCACCACACCTAGGAATCCTTGTACGGTAGCATGACGGATTCTCAGGGACTGTGGCAAGCTGCAAGACACCATTTGGAGAGGAAATTATTCAGAGCATAGCACACCCATGACCTGTGCTTCTCAGCTTTCATCCCAGCCCAAATGTGCCAGAAGCTAAATTTAGGGTGAGGGTTGTACCCAGCCTGTGCTCTGTCAAGAAAGAGCCGAATGCTGCTGTGAAGCCACCCAGGAGCATGTGCTTCCTGTCCCCTGTTCATAATCCATTTTAAATGGACTCATCAACATTCACTGCCATGCTCATATAAAATAACAGCAGCAACTGCCACTAAATTCGTATTATGCTGTACGGCCAGGCTGCTCTTCTATTACTCATGGCCATGCCGGGTGGGCAGGGGGCTTGTGTTACCCATGTCTGAAGCTACAGGCATGGCAGTGTGCCATGCAAAAGCCCACGCCCTCCTGCCATCTTTGCTATTCACTCAGCGGGCCAGACTGGAAACCCAGGCATGACTCTGCACACCCAACACCCAGCCACAAGGCAGATTCCAGCCTGGCCATGGCTGATTCTCCCACGGACATGGCAGCAGCCTCCCAATGTGAGCCCCACTTCCATCCTTCCTTGCAAAAGACAGCTATCCATGTAACAGATACAGGATTCTTCTTAACAATATAAATCATGGTAACTTCTTTGCTAAAATGCTGAAAGATTCTCCACGTTTAGAACAAAACCTAGACCCCTGACTTAGAAAACATGAGGTTCAAGGGACCTGGCCCCTATCTCCGGCCTAACTTTCCTACCTCTTCTTCTGGACTATGTACCTCCCATGCCCACCTCCAACTGGCTACCCCTGGCGTCTGTGAGATCCCAAGCAAGTTCTTGCCCACGGCACGGTCTTGCCCAAAGCTGTTTTCAGGAATGTGCTATCCACACATCTGTACATGCTCATCCCTCCCGAAGGCATTCCTGAGCATTTTGCTTTTACTACTGGGCAGTCCACCTTGCCCCGAGGATCACGCTATCCTTCCTGCACTGTAACACTGGTGCTGAATGTCATAAAATGCTTAACACAGCACTAATCTGGATGGGTGGGTGGATGAATGGATGGGCGAATAGATAAACACAATGGTGGGTGGGTGCCTGGTTGAGTAGATAAATGGATAGGTGGGTGGATGAACTGGATGGACAGGTGAATGAATGTATAGATAATGGATAGATGAACAGATATGGGTAAATAGGCAAGTGGATGAACAGATAGGTGAATGGATGGATAGATAGTGGATGGATGAATGAATAATGGATAGACAGGCAGATGGATGGGAAGGCGGGTGGATGGACAGATGAATGGACTGACGAATGCATGGATGAACAGAGGGATGAATGGGTGGAGAAGTTGGTAGGCAGACAAGTAGATGGATGGAAAGATAAATGGATGGATGGTTGAGTAGGTGGACAGATTAATTAATGGATGATGATAGGTCAATGGGTGGGTGGACATATGGATCAATAGATGGGTAGAGGGATGAGTGTGTAGGTGGATGGATGGATGACAGGTGGGTAGACAGATGGATCAATAGATGGGCAGATAGATGAGTGTGTGGGTGGGTGGCTGGGTGAGCGGGTGGGTGGCTGGGTGTGCAGGCGGGTGGCTGGGTGTGCAGGCGGGTGGCTGGGTGAGCGGGCGGGTGGCTGGGTGTGTGGGTGGGTGGCTGGGTGAGTGGGCGGGTGGCTGGGTGTGCGGGTGGGTGGATGGGTGAGCGGGTGGGTGGCTAGGTATGCAGGTGAGGGGATGGGTGGGTGGGTGGATGGATGGATGGATGGATGGATGGATGGATGGATAAATGGATGAAGTGGGTAGGCAGATGAACGGATGGATGGAAAGATGGGTAGATGGATGGGTGAGTGGGTGGACAAATGGATGATAAGTAGGTGGACAGATGGATGGACAGTCAGACAAGTGGGTGAATGGTATCATGGGTAGATGACAGAAACCATCATCTCCACAGCAGAGTCAGGGAAACCTCTTCAGAGAAGTTGAGAAACAACACATAGAGCCAGCAAGTGGCAAAACTGGGCCAAGCCCCTGCCCTTGAACCTGGTTTGATCTCCATGAAGTAGGAAGCATGTCGGGAAGCTTGTCACCCAGAGATTCCTTCTATGCTCGAGGTGGGTATCAGCACAGCTGCAGAGATGTACCAAGCCCTCTTTCCCTATCAGGGCTAAACACAAGGACAGATGACTGGGCTCTGGAGCACTACACCTCCAGGCACAGTCTAGAAACCGAGTCCCCGGGGTCCAGCTCACAGTCGGGATTGGTCAGTGGAATGCCAATGACTCTTCCAAATTCAGCTTTGGCAGAAACTCCCCAGAACCCAGGCTCGGCAGTCATCCTCCTATGGTGTTCTTCAAAAGACCCTGGCTATCTCCCTCCCTGCAGAACAAACCTCCCCACCTCCCACCTCCCTCAACATCTGACCCTGTCCCTTGCTCCCTCCACATGGTCAGGGGTCCCTTTCTCCCAGAAGCCTCTGCCCCAGACCATGGTGAACACAGCTCACCTGACCCTACCACCTACACTCCCTATCACACCTGCCCCAAAGCTCCTACGGCTGAGTTACTTGGGTGTGAGGGATTTTCTCAGCTCTGCACTTGACACCCCCAGACTCTCATCAGCCTGAATGTCCCCTCATAGTCCCCTTCTCCCCTCAGGCCATGTGATCCTCGTGCAGACCTGCCCTTCAGACCTCTCCTACCACCCATGAAGGTGACGGGTCCCTTTATGTAACCCCACGTAATAAGTTTTTTTTTTTTTTTCTTTTTTTGAGAGGGAGTCTCACTCTGTCACCAGGCTGGAGGGCAGTGGCGCAATCTTGGCTCACTGCAACCTCCACCTCCCGGGTTCAAGCAATTCCCCTGCCTCAGCCTCCCGAGTAGCTGAGACTACAGGCATGCACCACCATGCCTGGCTAATTTTTTTTTGCATTTTAGTAGAGATGGGGCTTCACCATGTTGGCCAGGATGGTCTCGATCTTCTGACCTCGTGATCCACCCGCCTCGGCCTCCCAAAGTGCTGGGATTACAGGCGTGAGCCACCGCGCCCGGCCAAGAATGTTTCGAAGGGGGAATGGCCTGTGGAACACAGGAGGGAACAAGGGAGTAAGAATTAGGCCAACAGAGTGTGTATTTCATCTGTCCACCTCCAACCCCCACGTGTGGAGGGCAGAATGCAAGGTCCCCAGGGACTGCGAGCCAGTCCTGCTTTCCTACCAGTTGGGTGAATGAACTAGGACAAACAGTTAACCATTTTTCCCTCACTCTCTCACTTGAAGAAAGTGGGTGAATACCTGTCCTTTGACCTCTCAATGCCGTAGAAAGTACAAAATGAAAAGCGAGCATGCATTTATAATTTTAGAAATATACGCAAAGGGCCGGGCGCAGTGGCTCACACACTTTGGAAGGCTGAGAGGCGAGAGGATGACTCAGCCCGAGGCCCATGGGTTCGAGACCAACCTGGGCAACATGGCAAAACCCCATCTCTATTTAAACAAAACAAAAAAGAAGAAAAGAAAGAAAAGAAGATGTGTCTGTAGATCACACCAGAAAGCCCCTTTATTCCAAACTTCCCTTTCTGCAGGGACCGTGTGCATCTCAGAGGACGCTTTCTTCCCGGGACCCAGGGAAAGGACATCCCTAGGGATGCTGGTCACACAAGGAACAGCGCTGGCCTCTCCGGGTCCCCTCTTGGTAGGGAAGAGTGCCGACCTGCCCCCTCTGCAGGCACCGTCCGTCCACGCTGGCAGCCACCGCCTGGCATTTTAATCAGGCCCCAGGTTAGTAAATCCTGCCACTTCCCTGCGGGCTTCAACCCCGCCGCGGGCAGATCATGTTTAACAGCAAGACCTGCTATGAAGCCTCTGCTTCCACGTGAAAATAAATGAGTCCCAAACCTACTAATGGTTTTGCTCCTCCAGTCTGCCCTCTTAAGAATGGGTCGTCAAGGACTAATGCTTTTACAACACTATAAAACAAGGTCTGGAATGGTTCTGATGCCTCAGAAGTGTATTAAGATGAAAATTTATGTTTTCATACGCCATACGGCATTGAAATACAAGCTCTAAAGAAAGAGACAGAATTACTGTGTGTTCTGACAAAAGATTCCCAGCCCCTCCAGAACCTGAACCTGTATCAAAACACGATTTCCATCACAATTCCCATCCAAGGTCTTAATTGGTGGAAAGCAGGCTTTTTAGATTTAAATTGTTGTTTTTCTTTAAAAACAAACAAGCCCTGCAAACATCCATGCCAGAGTTAACTGCATTGAGCTGGCCTCCTCTACAAGCCAGTTAACTCTGCTCAGGGCATGGGGTTTGTTTCTTCGACTTCTCCAGGCAGGTGCAAATCCACACAGCCTCGGCAGGCTACCGGGTTTGTGCCTTGAGACTATCCCAGCAGATGCCAACCCCGGGCCCAAAGGGAGAGGCCGGGAATAGGCCAGACTTCAGGGAGCTTAGAGCTAGAGATTACGTCAGCACGGGAATAAACGAGCGGTCCAACCGGGAGGAGACCCGAAAGACCAATGCAGAGCTGTGATCAGCGGGGACGGGAGCAGAGGCCAATTTGGATAGTGGGGGGCTAGGAGCAGTGGGACCCAGACACAGCCAGTATGCAGAGATAAGGGGCCAAAAAGCAAGTGCAGACCTGGGAAGGATCCTGGAGCTCTGGGTCTCCCAGGCCAGGGGAGGCCTGATGTGGATACTGAACCTGCTGTGATGAAGTGGCTCAAGGGAGAGGGTGTGTCACACAATCTGATTGATGGTCTTTGTTGAACGATCCCTCTCCCAGCTCCTGGGGTGGAGCCTGGGTTGTAGGTGACGGGAGGAGAACGTGGAGCCCGGCTGGCAGGCTACTGCACTGGTGTGTGTAGTGTCTGGAATGGGCTTGCGTAGAGACCGTGGAAATGGGAAGAAGAGCAACGTCAGCTGGAATTCGGAGCCCGGAGACAGGACTGGACTGGCTGATGGACTGGACAAGGGGTCACAAACTGGGGATGATGTTCAGGCTTCCGGCTTGGGTGGATGGACCCAAGCGGGAAATCTATGTGCTCGGGATTGGGGGAGCCTGGTTTTAGACACACTGCATTGGAGGAGACCTTTGGGATCCCCCACGGGACTGGTCAGCTGGGCAGTGAGGCACAGTCTAGCGTCTAGCGAACTGGAGGCAGGAGTTTGGCAGGAGGAGACGTGGACGTGGGGCTGACTTTGCTGAAGTCTTGGGGCTCTCGGTCTCAGCAGGAGACAAGCCACCTTACCTCAGAGACTCAGGGACATGGGCTAAGCAGGTGTGGGCTGGTAGGCAGGGCAGAGGCCGCTCCGCAGGACTCAGGGACTGGGGTAGCATCCACCTTAGATGGTGAGGATGGAGGGGTTTTTACACCTGGGGAGGTTTAGAGAAACCCTGAACACCGTCACATTCCAGGGACAAATCTCAGAAATGATTTGTAGGCCAGACAGCAGGTGTGAGAGACCCCTGGTCAGGAGGCCTGACCTGGTTCGAGCGGCTCACTGGGATGGGCTCCACGAGATGACACCTGTCCTCATAAACGCCTGCCTCTGTTTCAGCTGATCTAAGCACCAGACCCTGAGCTGACAGCACACCTGCCCAGTGCCCAGGTCACCCTCAGGAACACAGTCTGGCTTCATCGTGGCTCATCCGGTGCTGGCCATGTCTGGACGAGCCCCAAGGGTCCTCTGCTTGGTGTCCTGGGACGCCTGTGAACTCCTGGCCACGGCTTGGTGGTGGAAGACACACATTCCCTGAGGAGGTTTTCCTTATCTCCGGGACTCATCCACCTGCTCCCATGGCAAATCCTCATCTTAACTCTGGGTCCCAATGAAGATACAATTCAGAGTCTAAAATAACTCAGGCTGCTACGAACAGCTCTGGTGAGGCCTGGCACCTCCTTCCAGACTACGCCTGGTCCACTCTCTCTGGCATCCGGGTTGGGGACACAGGGAAGAGGCACCGACACCCCGTTTTGGTCTCTTAGACCTCAGAGTATGAAATATGACTTTACTCGGAGATGAGATCTTTTTTTTTTTTTTTTTTTTTTTTTTTGAGACAGAGTCTCGCTCTATCACCCAGGCTGGAGTGCAATGGCATGATCTTGGCTCACTGCAACCTCCGCCTCCTCCCAGGTTCAGGCGACTCTCCTGCCTGAATAGCTGGGACTGCAGGTACGCGCCACCATACCTGGCTACTTTTTTTTCTATTTTTAGTAGAGACGGGGTTTCACCATGTTGGCCAAGATGGTCTCGATCTCCTGACCTCGTGATCCACCTGCCTTGGCCTCCCAAAGTGCTGGGATTACAGGTGTGAGCCACCGCGCCTGGCTGGAAATGAGATCTTTACAGCTACGTGGAGTCTTTAAAGTGGAGTCACTCAGGTAGGCCCTCATCCAACAGGAGAGGTGTGTTGTAAGAAGAGGAAACCTGGACAGACAGGAAGAAACTGAGTGAGGATGACGACAGCCACCTGCAAGCCAGGAGGAGAGGCCTCAGGAGACAGCAGCCCCCCGCACCCTCACCGCGGGCTCCACCCCCGCAACGGGGAGAGAACGTTTCTGATGAAACCACCCGGTTTGTGATACTTTGTGATGGCAGCCCCAGCAAACGGAAGCTGCAGCGCCAGGGGTCTCCCTGTCTCGGCCCCTCGGTTCCTGTGACCTGGGCACCTTACAAGAGCAAGGAAGGGACCCTCCAGGTTCTGGGACATGCCCACACACCCCGCTTTCTTCCCTGAGCTCTGGTCACCAAGGAGGCAAAGGGGAGAGGGGCTTCCAAGGGGCCCGTCACTTGGAAAGGGGAAACCAGCTTCCGTTGCCATGGCAACTCCACTGGGACGCTCTGCTATTTGCACATTTTGAGATTGGAGGTGGGTAGTGAGAAGGGAAAAGGGAAAGAAAGATTGAGGGAGATGGGAATATCCAGGGCAAAAGAAAGGAGACAGACAAGCAAACAAAGTTTCGGAAAAATCTAGCTTTGAATGGGCAACCCCGACAGGGCCTACTGAGCTCATATGAGTCTCGTGGGCTCAGGGATGTCCCCACCAAGTCGTGGTGGCTCCGGCCAGATGTCAGCCCGGGTCCCTCCCTGTCAGAGAGGAAACGGAGGCTCAAAGACGAGCAGTGGCCTGCACAAGGTGACCTTGTGACTTGGAGGATTCTCCAGGTTAAAGTGGCCGCACTGGATGAGGGCTCCTCTTCTTGTAATGAGCCAAACGTTTGAGCCAACCCCCCAAATTCATATGTTGAAACCCTAACTCCCAGTGTGATGGTTTTATGAGGTGGTGTCACTGGGAGGTAATCGAGTCATAAGGGTAGAACCTTCATACACAGGATTAGTGTCTTTATAAAAGGGACCCCCAGGACCTGGGTGTGGTGGTATGAACCTCTAATCCCAGCACTTTGGGAGGCTGAGGCAGGAGGATCCCTTGAGGCCACAAGTTCAAGACCAGCCTGGGCAACATGACAAGAACCCATCTATACAGAAAATACAAAGATTAGCTCGACGTGGTAGCACACACCAGTAGTCCCGGCTGCCTGGGAGGCTGAGGTGGGAGGATTGCTTGAGCCCAGGAGATTGAGGTTGCAGTGAGCCATGACTGCACCACTGAACTCCAGCCTGGAAAATGGAGTGAGAGTGTTTTTAAAAAAGGGGGAGGCTAGAGAGTTCTCTGGTACCCTGATTTCACACTTCTAGCCTACCGAACGGTGAGAAATAATTATCTATAGTTTATGAGCCATCCAGTTCACGGTACTTTGTGGCAGTGGCCTGGGTGGGCCAAGACCTTCTTTCTTGGAGAGTGTAGGGAGTGGAATTCGTGGTTCTTACAACGCCCGTGCGAGGATTTGAGTCAGACCCGCACCCCCCATACGCTCCAAGGAGAGACTCGACTTCTAGGGTCTGGCTGGCAGATGCCTGACTGCTCTTGCAGGATGAACCATTATAGAGAAAAGCAGAGACGCTGCAGAACTAGGCGATGTCTAAATTTAGCCTCACAAAGAATCTAGAGCACGAGAGCATGGAAATACTATTCCGAAGGGACACAGAAAATACAATGGACCGAGCAGACCGAATTCACCGCGAGTAAGAGAACGCGGGCTGGGGGCGGGGGGCAAAGGCAGGTGACGGAAGGACCAGGTTGAGATGCAGCCGTGTGTACCTCATTCCCCGACAGCCCACTGGACGGAGGCGCACCGCGAGGATGGGGATGGGTGAGGGACAGACATCCGGCAACAGGAGGACCAGGCTGAGCGTGCGCCTCATTCCCCGACGGCCCATCGGATGGAGGCGCGCCTCGGGGTGGGGTGGGTGGCTGGGCTGGCTCGGCAGCAGAGGGTGCAGTCATAATCACTCATCTCCAAAATCACCCTCGAGCCTGCTAGCAAGGAGCCACAAGGCGCTGCCTGGTGCCACCTTCTGATGTAGCCAGACAAGAAGTGTGTTCTTCTTCCAGCACTGAATCAGACTCTGTCTCTCAAAATGAGCCTCAGATTCATTCATTCATTTTCATTCATTCACTCACTCACTCACTCATTCCTTCATTCACCCTGCAGAAACCAAGCACCTCCCCGGTGCTAGGTACTGCTCTACCCCAGCATCCAGCACTGAGGAAGCTGCCCACAGTGCTGCCTTTCCTCAGCTTCGAATGCCTGGCTTTCTTGGGTGGGGGCCCGTCCCTGGCAGTCCCAGCCTCAGTCACGCCTCACCCAGGAGGAAGGCAGCGGCGGTTCCCCTGGGCCTTCTCCTCCCAGCTGCTTTCTGCAGTTTCCAGTCGGCGGGGGCTGCCTGGCTGTTCTCCAGGGTCCATGGCCTCTCCAGCATCTTAGTCGTTAATTCCCTACACAGATGCCTCTGTCGGAAAGGCCTGGGGTGGTCTCCACTTTCTGGATTAGACTAACTCACAGGCCACCAGGGAGTGGTCTACTGCCGTGTACGCTCTCCTGGTGACGTAGGCAGCACTCCAGACAGCACCCCGAGGGGTCCCCTGCCGTCAGAAGGCAGGGGTGCAGCTCAGAGGAGCCACAGCCCATCACACCCCGTGGCACCAAATTGGGGGACTCCGTGTAGGACGGATCTCATCACAGAGAAGTGAAGTTGGAACCGAGACCCATTTTTGAGAGAAATGGTCATAGGAGCCACACCTGGCTAACGAGGATTCTGAGAAGGAGAGGCCGCTGAAACAAGGACGCAACAGATAAGACCAAGAAACATCCAGATGTAACATTTGGCTGCAAAGAAAGCGTCCAAGTGTTCGTTTGTGTTGATGTTCCAGAAAGTCAAAACTGCCATTTGCGGCAGACGTCAGTGATTCTAGCGCCAAAGGCTCATGGCGCTTGCACTCAGAATCCGAGGACAGCAATTTACAAGGAGTGAGGATAAAATCTGAAGTCCTATCTCGCTAGGAATGACTTTTCTTATCAGTTCATGAAGCGGCCCAGAGACACATAAGCCAACGAATGGGAGATTTAATGATTTCTGAAGGTCCCTTTTGGCTGGAGATTTCCTGGGTCTACTGGGAAAATTTTCATCTCCCCAGTCCCTACCACCGGCACCACACGGTTTCTGCAAAGGCAGTACCCAGACACAAACGGAGAAGCCCTAAGGCAGCTCCCACGCCACACGGGGCCGGCAGCTCCGGACCACCTGGAGAGAAGGCAAAAGGGCGAAGCCTCCTACCTTCATTCATCAGCCTCCACCCCATGCTCTCCTTCCCGAAAAACACCTCTTCCTGGAGTTCCTCCTCCATGGGACCATCCAGCCACACATGGGCAGCCTTCACACCTTCTCCCCATCCCCAGAGACTTGTCTCCAGGGTGAAGGTCATGCTCCCTGTGGAATAAAACAGGCCTTCTTGCTGGTGATGTCAAGAGGCTTCCAATCTGGGGACCTGTGCTCCCAAAGCTGGTCCGCTAGCCCTCTGGAGCTCAGGGGACCCTTCCCCAAGGAAACATTTCTTAAGGGGTCCCCTAGAGCCAGCTGCTGTCTGCCAGCGACGGGGCTTCCTAGCGGCCCTCGCTGGCCTTCAGAGTATCTCTAGGGAACAGAGGAGAACGGCCCAACAACCCCACCGGCCTCTTCCTTCACTCCCTCGCTGGCTCTCACCCCAACAGGCAAGGCCTGGGGCTGACATTCCATGAAGCCAGGGGCCGAACGAATGATGTGTCGTTGAATCTCAGAGGAGAAACGGGATCTTGGAGCGCAGAGGGATTTCAGTCGAATTAGGTTTATTTCAAAAAAAAAAAAAAAAGAGAGAGAGTGAAGTCCCTTGGGAAAGGGGATTCCCACTCTGACTCTCTCACATTCTAGAATATGAAGATAGGGTCCTGAGGTCAGCTGTCTCCTATCCAGGTAGGGGTGAGTGGAGGGTGCTGATGGAAGGCTTCTCTGCTCTGAGTCCTTAGTAAATCCTGAACACGGGGGAGGACCCGTGAGGAGACTGCACGTGGCTTGACTCTACATGGGGTGCAGGGTCGAGGGCAGGTCTGGAGGCCAAGGACCAGGTCAGGACTCCACCGACGGAGGAGAGGTAACAACCTCAGCTGACAGCAAACAGCTGTGTCCCCGTGGGGAGGGCAGCATGGGCAGAAGGGCCGACGGCCGGGGCTGCCTGGGCCGGGGCTGCCTTCACGGACACACTGCCCAAAGCCAGAAAAGCCTGCCCAGGTCACTGGCTCGTGACTGCGGGGTCAGCTCGGCCACGTTCCCTCTTGCAAATGGATGCTATAGATTTGTATTCATTACCCACTGAATTCAGAGCCAGCCACACATCCACGTCTCAGCCCAATAAAAGCTTTAACATTTACCCAACGGCACAGAGTCATTATTCTGTGACAATATTCCACTGCTGACCTTTATTGCCTCTAACTCTCTGAAATTTCCAGGGAAGCATTTTAGTGTTCAGCACGCAGGTCCCAGGTCCATGGCCCCCGCGGTACGCCCGCCCGTCCGTCTTCCTCTGTCTGGATTTCACGTACGGACAGTGTGTTTGCCACCACTTAATTCCATGGCTGACTGTGCCTCCCTCTAAAGTGATCAGTGTCAGTGCTGGGCAAACACTGGGGTGGAATGACCAGCAGGTCCCTCCATGCTGATTATGCAAATGGTGCGCACCGTCACCAAGGGCCCAGCGCTGGCTTGAAGTGTCTCAACTCCTTAGCATTTGACAGCATAATTGAAGACACAAATAGGAAGCCTAATGAAGAGTTTAGTTTTCTCGAGGAAGACTCCCTCCTTCTCACTTTCAACACCTTGGCCCAGAGGGTGCAAGTGAGTACGATGGGTCGCGTGGATGAGAGGCTGATGGGGTCGGGAGGGGAGATGGGGCACACAGACACCTGTCCACGGGCCTGGGATGGCGCGATCTGCTCTTGGGCAACCCCAGGTTCATAACCTGTGCCTGCCACAATAAGTCCGGCTAAGTTGGATAGACTCCCAGGCCTCGGTTCCTCCATGTGTCAAATGGAAATAACACTATAATAAGCAATGACGATAGTCAGGAGTCCCTCTGCCACCACTGCTACCAGCTGGGCATGAGGCTACTGACTATTACTTATCCCCGTGGCACAGAGAGGTTAAGTAACTTGTCCAAAGTCGCACAGCCCGAGAAGGGCGGAGTCGACACTAGCCAGGAAGGTGGGTTCCAGAGTCCAGGCTCACAGGCTGTGGACGGAGCAGGGCTGTGTCCACACCTGACACAGTCAGCCCCACACCCCGCGGGGGCAGCCCAGGGCCCCGCCCACACCGGGAGCACAGTGACAGGAGCTGCCATGGCCAGTCCTAAGCCACGTCTGCAAAGGGGCCCTGGAGTGGAAAGCCGTGGAGGGACGCGTCATGTGGCCCTCCTCATCCTCAGACATTCTTTTCCACAAACCTGCCCAGTTCTCACCCAGGGTGCCACAGTCCAGAGGATGTCAGGGGAGGGTGTCCCCTGGTCAGAGGCCACGTCCAGGTGGATGCTGAGTGCTAGAGGCTGAACTGTGTCACCCACAAAATTCATGTGACGCAGCCTTAACCCCCAGGGTCTCAGCAGGTGACGGTGTTGGGGGAGACAAGGGCTTTAAAGAGGTGACGAAATTAAAATGTGGCCAGACGGGGCGGTCCTAAATCCAATCCAACTGGTGTCATTACAAGAAGAGATCAGGACACAGACGTTCAAAGGGATGACCCCACGAGGATACAGGGAGAAGGCAAAGTCTGCAAGCCAAAGAGAGGGGTCTCAGGAGGAACCGGTCCAGAGACCCCTTGATCTCGGCCTTCCAGCCCCCAGAACTGTGAAAGGATAAATGGCCTGCGTAAGCCTCCCTGTCTGTGGCTGGCACTTTGTGATGGCAGCTGGAGCAAACACATACACCACAGACCTCGACAATCTGTCCTAGAGGCCCCCAGAGCAGCAGGTTTCAGAGGGATGAAAACACATCGGTCCACAGGCCACAGAACGGTCGGGATGTGCCGGTCGGCGTGTTGTTAAACCCACTGGGACCAACAGGATTCCACGTATCCCGTACCAGAGTGATGGACGCTTCTGATCTCAGCCTGTGCTGGAGGAGGCTTGGATATTTCACAGCAAAGTGTGTGCAGACCATTCGGCTCATGGCAGGCTGCCTGTCCCGCCTCGCTGCCCACGGCCTCCCCATCAAGCCAAGCCGAGGCGTGGAGCTCCTGACAACGCCCAGCACTCTGCTCTGTGTCCCGGGCCAGAAACCTGGTTACCAGCAGAGCCTTCCTTGGGGTGGGCACCCTGGGCTCAGTGACCACCATGTCATCTTGGTACATCACTGTCATCTCCTTGATTGTCCTCGCCCAGACAGGGGTTCGACGGGGAGTCTCTCGGTGGTGTTGGAGGAGGGAGTGAGAATTGTCCCTCTGGCCACTTACTGCCATGCTGCTACTCAGTCGCCGCTGGGTCAGTGCGGGATCTCACCGCTAATTATGTGAACGCTCCCCTCCGCCCGAAGCTCCCCAGGCTCTGCCTTCTCACATACCCAGAAACCCCCACAAACATCCCCAAGAGTGTCCTCCCAAAATCGTGTCCACCCAGGACCTAAGAATGGGGACTTTGCTGGAAATAGGGTCACTGCCTCCTTGCAGATGTGATCAGTGAGGTTGAGATGAAGTCACCCTGGGTCAGGGAGGCCCTACATCTGAGGACTGCTGTCCTTACAAGGAGAGGGAGAGTGCGCCCCCCGGGGCACCACGTAAGGGTTTGAGGACAGCAGGGCAGCTGAACCTGAGTGCTGCAGGCTCACTCAGGCAGAGTGTGCTCCCGTCCGTCCCGGGGCCAGGCTCAGCACTGTCCTCTCCTGCAGTCCAGCTGAGCCAAAATGAGAGCCCAATCAGCGGGGAGGGAGGGGCAGATTCAGGAAAGAGGGAAAATGGAAAGGGCTGGTCCTGGATGGCTGGGGATGGGGCAGGTGAGGGCCAGGAAAGATCCAGGAAGATTTCTGGGTTTTCAGTTCCTGGGCCATCCTGAGATGGGGTGCCCAGGAAGAAGGGCCAGCTGGCCAGGAAAGGTGGGGTGTGTTCGCTGGAGCTGTTGCAACCACAGCCTGGATGACTGACCACAGGGATGTACCGTCTCATGGTTCTGGAGGTGGGAAGTCTGAGGTCAAGGTGTAGGCAGGGTGGGTTCCCGCTGGGGACTATCGGGAGACTGTTCCAGGCCTCTCTCCTGCTCTTGCCAGCCTGTTGGCAATCTTTGGCATTCTTTGACTGACAGAAGCATCACCCGGAGCTCTGCCTTTATCTTCTCAAGAGGTTTGCCCCAGCACGTGGCTGTGGCCACATTTCCCCTGTCTGTGTTGGTCAGGCTGGTCTCGAACTCCTGACTTCAGGTGATCTGCCCACCTCGGCATCTCAAAGTGCTGGGATTACAGGCATGGCCCCATCTGCTCTTTTTATAAGAATATCAGTCCTACTGGATTAAGGACCAGTCTGATGACCTCATTTTCAGTCGATGACTTCTGTCAAGACCCTACCTCTAAACAAGGTCACATTCTGAGATCCTCGACGTGATACTTCAACATATGTATTTGTAGGGACACACTTCAAATGGGAATCGGGGGTCTGGGTTTGCCTGGCAGCCGGCCCTGCAGGAAATGAGTCTGAGGGTCCGAGCAGAGGTCCGGGGAGGGCTCTGCAGGCCACCAATGCTGAGGGTCACTGGCACCAGGGGAGACGGGTGGGATGTGGGGGGCCCAGAGAGCAGGGCAAGGGCAACCACAGGACCCAGGGCGACCCCACCCACTGAGACGAGCCACACAGCCTGGCCCTGGGCCTCCTCCACGCGCTGAAGCCACATTTGTGTGCCGTGGAGCCTGTCAGCTCCCGAAGGAGAGGCTGTGCCTGGGACCCTGCAGATTCCCCAACACGTCTGCTGAACAAGCAGGACGGGGAGAGAAAGGAAATTGAGGTTGAGACAAATATTATAAATATGACCATATCCCTGAAGGAGAAGAAAGGCAAGAGAGTTCACATTGAAAGGCAGCGCGGGCCAGACCCACCCGGTGCTCGTGGGGCCCAGGAGGGTTTTATAGCAAACTGTGGCCATGCCAGAGCTGGGAGGGGACAGCCAGGGAAGAGGCACAGTCCCCATCTAAATTTGACTGAGAGACTCTTTGAAGCCATCTGAGATTCCCACATACGATTTCTATTAATATTTACAGCAAGAGGCGTCCCATCCTCCGTGACAACACTGTCTTGAAAGGAGCCTTTGAACTGCTGAGAAGGTAGACCCAGCATCCTTCTTAGATTAAGAACTCCACTGTTCATTCAACAAACACAACCCCACAGTGACACCCCGGAAAACCAGGGCCAGAGGGGCTGGGGTGTGTGCTCGCTGCCTGCTTCTGTGGCAGGAGGACGAGGCGTGTGTGGCGGTTACATCACACCGCCGTGGGTCTGGGCAGCATCCCACTGCCAATCGCAGGAGGAGTCCTTCAGGGGACGGATGAATAATCACGCTAAGTAGGATAAATAAAAACTATAAATAGCTTCAAATCAGTTCAGGTCAAGTCCTACTGCCAAAGAGGTGTGGAGAAAGCATTTCCTTTCCGGACGTTTTTGCAGACTTAAGGCTGAAGGGAGGGGACGGTCTTCACTCCTGAAGGCTCATGTTGGAGGACACTTGGGAGTGAAGACAGACTTCCCTACCTTCAAGCTTGCAGAGGAGATGGGGTGCAAGGCGGAAAGGAGGAAAAAACCCACATACATGAAGAGGGAGGATAAGTGGGACACAGGCTTTGAGGTGGACGCTTGGCGGGACGGGGAGGAACAAGGGCAAGACCCTTCCCTCGAAGCACCTGGTGGGCACAGTGAGTGCCAACGGCAAGCAGCTGGATGGCGGGAAGAGAGACCCTTAGATGGAGGGAAGAGGGGCTTCCAGACAGAGGGGCCCTCCACAGACCAGAGTCAGGGGCACACAGGTCCGTGAGCCACATGAGCCACGTGAGCCACGTGGAAAGGGAGGCTGGTCCCTGGATCACATCCATCCTGGCTCCTTGGAGTACCTGGCCAGCTGCGGGCCCCCATTCTCCTCCATGCTGGCCCGCAATTTTCAGTTTCTCCTCCAACTGAAAATTCACTGGTGGCAACTCTCACCCTTCACTGTCTTAAGGGCCGTGGGGCTGCTTTGCTTGGTACTGAAGTCTGGGGCCACGCTGGAGCATGGCGTTGCTTGCTAGGAGGCAGGGACCCCACGACATCGTGTAGAACCCAGCTCCTCGGGGCAGAAGCGGAACATTCCCGCTGTCTGCACGCTCCCCACACTCACGACCTCCGCGTCCCTCAGCTCCACACATGACAAAGGCTAATGACATCCTGGGCACCGGCAAGAGAGGGAGAGAGGAGATAGTCCCCATGCCTATCCTGGTGCCTGTGCCTCCTGGGTGGCCGCCCTCAGGAAGGTGAAACCTGCCGCTTGGGCCCTGCGGTTTATAGGATCATATGTTTGTGGTTCCCTAAAACAAAAGAGCCGTTGCCATGGCGATCGTGGCATCCCAGCACACAGAGGCTATTCTCAGATGCTGAACAATGAGTTTTGCCTTTCAAATGCATTTGATACCATTTGCCCGGAGAGCATTAGCATGGATTCTGACAAAACCCAGGAGCAAGAGGAGGAGGACGGGGGAGAGCTGAGGAGACCGAGACGCGTGGGGCTCCCCGAATCACACTGGGTCGTGAGGCAGGAGGGCCCAGCAGCCCCAGGCCCTTTCAACAGGCAAACAGGAAATCGGAAACAGCAGCAGTGAGGCAGGCAGGACCCCTAACCTGCCAGCGGCCGCTCCCAGCAGGAGGACGCGCTGCACCCACCCTCTCGGGGCTTCTTCCGGAGAGGTGCTCGGCAATGCCACCTGGGGCAGTTCTGGTCTTCAGGGTCACTGCAAAGATGGCGGCACAGGGCAGAGCCCGCAGCAACCCCCTTACCCCACCCCACTCACACTGCAAAGAAGGACGCCGAGGGCAGCCCCGCCCACAGTCCCGGCCACTGCTTTCTCCATTTACCAATTTTTTTTTTTTTTTTTTTTTTTTTTTTTGCCAGTTCATGAACAACTGTGCTATCATTTATCTCATGGGATCAGAATACCAAACGGTGATGCCAATGAGAAGAAATAACCTTCGTTCCCAGCACCAGCCCCTGTCACTAGCACGCTGGGCAAGCAGTCCTCAAAAACAGCCCCCGGGCGTCAGTGACGGGAACACAGGTGATCAGGAAGGAGACACAATATGGGCAGTCTGGCCGCAGCGCCCCCATGCAAAAATATGTTTTGGAACAGACTAAAGAATATGTGAACAGTACACAGAAATTCCTCTATCTAGCCATCCATCCAACCATCCATCTTATCTATCTAATCTATCAATCATCTATCTATCCATCTAATCCATATCCATCTATCTAATCTATCTACCTACCACCTAATCCATCCATCCATCCATCCATCCATCCATCCATCCATCCGTCCATCCATCCATCCATCTCTATGTACTCTATCCATCTATCCATCCATCTATCTAATCTATTTATATCGAATCTATCTACTATTTATCTGGCTAACCTATCTACCGAGACAGGATCTCTGGAGTGCAGTGGCCCAGTCATAGCTCACTGCAGCCTCCAACACCTGGAGTCAAGTGATCCTCCTGCCTCAGCCTCCTGAGAAGCTGGGACTACAGGCACATGCCCGTCCTCTGCATGGCAAAATTATTTTCATTAACAGTCATGTAATAGCCACCATTTTCTTGACTTGTGCATCAGTTTTAAAACCAAACATTTTGAAAGAACGGATATTAATTTTAAAGGTATTGTCCATATGCAATAAGATAGTACATATAAGCATTGAAATCTTCATTTACTAAAAAAAAAAAAAAAAAAAAAATCCACCCTGTAGTTCACATCCACTGCTGTTTCAAATTTTAAACACAGACAAAACTATAGCAGCTAGTTAGAATGACAGCGCCAAAGCCACCAAGTTCACTTTGCCTTTCTAGTTACTGTGCCCTCATGTCTGTTTCAAATCTACAGTGCAACGGCAGGAGTGGTCATCGCAGGGCACAGAGACCAGAACTGTGGCAGAAGCCGGCTCAGGCCATTCCGGTCCCTGCAGACTTCATCCCAGGCAGACGGAAGTGAGTAAACCTCACTTCTCAGTGAGGTTCTGTGAACTCAGCTGACTCATTCCAAATGAGCTCACTCATTGTACTCCTTTAGAACGAGTGAGCTGAGGTTCACAGACACATTTCAACAGTGGCTGCAGCAACTGCTTAAATCTTGGACCAACGACTAGGGGAAGGAGTATTGTGTCATTGGTGATTATCAGAACCGGGGGTCATGGTGATGATTAAAAGGGAAGAGAAAGGCTGGGCACGATGGCTCACGCCTGTCATCCAGGCACTTTGGGAAGCCAAGGCAGGTGGATTACTGGAGGTCAGGAGTTCGAGACCAGCCTGGCCAACATAGTGAAACCCCATCTCCATTAAAAATACAAAACAGCCAGTCGTGGTGGCGCGTGCCTGTAATTCCAGCTACTCAGGAGGCTGAGGCAGGAGAATTACTTGAAACCGGGAGGCAGAGGTTGCAGTGAGCCAAGATCGAATCACTGCACTCCAGCTTGGGTGACAGAGTAAGACTCTCAAAAAAAAAAAAAAAAAAAAAAAGAAGGAAGGGACATTTAGCTGGCTTTACTGTTACTGGAATGTCCTCTCCAGACAAGTGCCCTCCTAGCACGTGTACGTGGGGCAGACAGCGTCACTCACCCCGCCCCCTCAGTAGAGTTCTGCTTTTGAAACATAATGATAAAGCATTCATAATGTATGTTTGGGGGCTGAGCATGGTGACGCAGGCCTGTAATCCCAACGCTTTGGGAAGCCAAAGCGGGTGGATCACTTGAGCCTAGGAGTTTGAGACCAGCCTGGGCCACACAGTGAAAGCCCTGACTCTATAAAAAAATGCAAAACTTAGCTGGGTGTGATGATGCATGTCTGTGGTCTCAGCTACTGGGGCGGGGCGGGGGCCTGAGGTGGGGGGGGGGATTGTCTGAGCCCTGGGAGGTCGAGGCTGCAGTTAGCTGTGATGGCACCACTGCATACCAACTGGGGTGACAGCGAGAACCCATCTCCAAAACATATAAATATACATAATGTCTGTATTATATATATATAAAACACATATATAATGTATGTGTGTCTGTGTATGTATATATGTATGTATTGGAGACGGGTCATACATGCATATACACACACACGCATATATTGCATGTTGATTCATGAACGGGGAAGCTGAGGTTCAGAGAAGTGTTCCATCCACGTGGCCTCCAGCAGGTGACATTGCTTCTAGAGACTGTGCGCATGAAGCAGGAAATAATGGGGCTGCTGCTGAGTGCACAGTTGGGTCCCGTGAAGTGCTCTGGGTGGCGGTGGGGATGGGGATGGGCCATCGGAAGGGGCCGGCATTCTGAGGCAGAGCGCCCCGTCCAGTGGCCACTCCAATACTCTGGTCTAGTGACTGCCTCTCAGCCTGGGCCATCTGGACATTGGATGACAAAGGACCTCACCCCCCGCACCTCGAAGAATTCCAGAAGGGATGGAGATCTGGCGAGATTCTAAGATCTTACACACGGCTCTGGTGAGAAACGAGTAAACATTGCTTCCTGTCCCAGCCGTACAATTTCACACAATTTCCTCTCATCTCTTCCTCAATGATATTTTTATTTCTCTTCAGGACACAGAAAAAGAATACTGATCATTCATAACTAAAGGAGCAGCAATGGTGTTCTTATTTTTCCCGCTTTTTAGAGCACGTCACCATCTAATTTGTCCCCTGCTAGCTGGATAACTCTCAGAGAAGGTGGAAGGTGCTCCAAGGGTCCCAGCCAGGGTCAGGGCCAGGAGGGCTGGGCAGAGCCCTCACCCCACGCGACGGCCAGCCTGTGACCTCGCATAAGCCACGAGGCTTCCTGGGCCGGATTTCTAAGTAACCGGCCGCTGGGTCTGCTGGAATCCGTCGCCTGATTTTCTGCTGCTCTATTCTCTGGCAGAACGCCCTTCCCCTGCCTGCTGGCTGCCTGGACCTGAATGAAACCACCGTGATTTCCAGGACGGACTGCGGCTCCTGCCCTCCCCACCAACTTCAGCAGAACTCTGCCCTCTTGGGTCCTGCATTGCCCTTCCTTAATTCACCAGCTCTGGCTGTGCACTTCCAAGACGCCCAGGACTGTCCTAAGGGGCTGATAGAGCGGGTAGAAGGTGAACACCTCTGGCCACTGTGACTAGCAGCTGGTTGATACCCAAAGCCATGCCACTGGCTGGACTCCTGAAGCTCTGGCCAGAGCAGGAAGGAGGAAGAAGCTTACTTACTCAAAGAGTAAGGGTGAAGCCAAGCAGAGGGGAGCCCAGGGCAGACATGGAGAGACTGGTGCATTCTATTTTATTCTTTTTTTTTTTTTTTTTTTGAGACAGAGTCTCACTCTGTCGCCCAGGCTGGAGTGCAGTGGTGCGATCTTGGCTCACTGCAACCTCCGCTTCCCAGGTTCAAGCAATTCTCCTGCCTCAGCCTCCCGAGTAGCTGGGACTACAGGCGTGCACCACCACACTCGGCTAATTTTTTTGTATTTTTAGTAGAGATAGGGTTTCACCGTATTAGCCAGGATGGTCTGGATCTCCTGACCTCATGATCTGAGACTGGAACATTCTGTAAATATTCCCTGTGGAGAAAGTAGCTTTTTCACTCCTGCACCAGGAAAGAACAGGTCTGAATAGTCAGCAATTGACTCAACAAATATTTGTCAAGCACCTCCCAGGTGCCGGGAGCAATACTGGTTGGGTGTGCTGGGGAAACGAGAAGGCAGGGAACCCTCACCTTCGTGCAGCCGCAAGTCTAGCGAAGAACTCGGAGAAGCAGGAGGGAGTCAGTGGTTCTGGGCATAGCTCAGCCGGCACTGACTCTGCCTCAGGAGCAAGGCACTGGGGGTCCCAAGCACAGGAAGGAGGTGTCGCCTTTATGGCCTTCACTCTGTGGATGAAGTCAGCACCACAGGAGGCCACCCCATCTATATCTCTCTAACAAAACCAAGTCGCAGCTGCCTCATGCTGAGCCGGGAGGCAGATGAACGCTCATGGAGAGCTGGGAGTTGGGGCTGATGGCCAAGTCATCCCAAAGACGGGTCCCTGGGAGGGCTGTGACCACGTCTAGACCCTAACATGGGGCCACACCTCTCAATGTGGCCCTGACTTCCCCTCCATGTAGAAGGGAGGAAATTCGGAGCAAACATACAGGGCATCATCACATGGGAGTTCCCCATCCTGCTTTCTGCAGCCATTTACCAGATTCATTGGCTATGGTTGACACATAGGAAATCATGGAAAGCCACGTTTGAACCCACAGGAACCCAGGTACCTTCCCTGGGCTGCATGGTGGGTTTGGACCCCACCTATCAAGCCAATGGTCTTGCCCACCTCATGGGACCACCGTGACGGCCTTCCTAGGGGATGGTCTTGATCGGGGGACTGGCAGAGGACTGGAATGGGATCTGCTCTTATTTTTCAGCCTCTACTTGATAAATGAGTCCACGAATTTTCCCAGAGAGGTGGACTTCCTCCTGCTGCATCAGAAGGGAACCCGCCAAGCTCCCTACTGTGCTGCCCAGGGCTTGAAGCAGCTCCCTGCCCACTGGCTCCTACCAGCGTGGTCCAGGGCCATCAATGAATGCTGAAGGATTTTGGAGAAGAATCTGTTCTGAGGCCAGGAATGAGGCCACTCCCTGCCCCCACCTCCAGCTCCAGCTGGATTCTCTGCCCCTCTAGGTCGTGTGACTTCTCCTTTACCAGCTCTCCCCGCATGGACGTTCTGAAGTCTGGTCCCGGGGAGGGAAAACGTTTCCTGGGGCGACTTATCTTCCTGGAGCCACCCCTATCTTGGTGGCCTCCTTGGTCAGGGCAGCCCATGCGCCCGGTGGCCCCGGGGACCAGGGTTTATGGGTACCTCCATCTGGCACCTGTAGCCACAGAGAACTGGGGACCAGCGTCTCATGAGCAAATGCCGCTGCTTCATGAGCTGTTTAATTTGTCCCTTCTGGCTTGGCTCAAAGCAGCAGCACTTACGTGTACCAACTCTTCCTTTTCTGCCTGAAACCTCCATGCCGTCTTTTCACTTATGCTTATTAGAACCAGAATTAGAAATCTTTCCTCCGTGCAATTTAATTCTACCTCGCATATTCTCCCCATCTTATGAGGCTCCGATATTTGCGATTGCAAAAGGCACTTCAAGAAAGGACTCTCGATTCTGTGTCTGAATTTGGGCTCAGCCCAAAAGAGGGTCTCAGATGCAGGTAGCCGTGGGGCAGAGGGACTGTTATCTGTGGTGCCTGGTCCAAGACCACGTGGAAAATTCCGGATGGGAAACCTCGTCTCTCTGGGATTTGGTCAAATGCTTTTTCTTCGGCTCCACTACCCAGGTGCCTTTGCATGTTAACAGAAATTAAGACCTCTGCGACTATTTCCTGACTCCAGCACCGGCAGCTACAAATTCAGGGGTTGAGTACTTTTTCTCCACTCGAACTGATTCCCACTTAACGCACTCGCAGGAAGGGAACCCTTGCTAGAGAAGCGGAGACCATCCACGTGAATTTCCCAAGGCTCTCGGAGGACCGACGCGCTCTGACGGCAGCACACCGGGGTGGGACCCTCGCTCCTGGCACCGGCTGAGCGGGGCCTTGGCTGGATTCCTGCAGTTGCTTCCAGGCCTGGAGAGTCAGGATGACCCAGGGGAGGGCACAAGTGAGGAGTCAGGAAAAGCAGAGTCCACAGGGACCCCAGACTTCTCCCAGGCATGGTGACAGAGCTTCCTGGCTTTTGAGGGTAGCCGGATGCCTGTCTGAGTTTCAGGACCCTGACACTGCAACTGTGCTGTGGCCTGCTCTGTGACGGGGTGCCGTAGAGCTCTCCAGTGCGAGGCCCAGGGGCCGGTGCTGTGGCTGTCAAGGACAGTGAGGGGCCAGAGGCCGGGCTCTGAGCTCCCCAGCTAGCCTGGGCATAGGCAGCCCATGCACCCCGATATGTATTCCAAGCTCCCCAGCTAGCCTGGGGATAGATAACCCGTGTACCCCAATGTCTGTGAAGCCAGTTGGGACTCTGAATGTGAAAAGGGAGGCGTGCTGATCGGGCATCCTGGTCGGAAGAAGGGCTGTAGTTGGCTGGGAAGGAGACCGGGCTTGGGGGACTGATGGACGAAACCTGGGGAGACGGACGGAGCCACGCTGAGAAAAAGGACACCCTCAACAGAGCACCGAAAGGTGGGGCAGGGCCAGCTCCTGCCTGTGAGCTGCCTGAAGGGGCTGGGAAGAGAGAAGCTGGACAGGCAGGTAGAACCACTCGGGATCACGAGCTTCCGAGACTTCCACTCGAGTCGCCTGGAAGCAGGCACGCCCGGCTCTGTGAGGCCAGGGGCGCGTGTCCATGGGGACACAGACGCCAAGTCTCTTCTCTGCCCCTCACCCACCCCTGGGCGTGTCCCTTATGCTGGGGGCGGGGGAGGACCCTGGGCCGGGGGTGGGGAACACGATGTCTGCTGTCATCAGTCTGTGTACCTCACCAGAGCCCCTGCCCCACTGAAGCGTGGATTTTCCATCCACAGAACGAGGAGGACTGAAGGGGCCAGGGTCCTGGCTGCCACCTGTGGACCAGGATCCTGCTAGGACAGAGCTCTGAGGGCCATGAGCCACACGTGCCCAGGTGCAGGATCCCCAAGGCGGGTTTCTGGCCAGGTCTGTGAATCGTGAGACCGAGCGGGGGTTCCTAAGATTCCCAGGGCCCTTTCACATTATGAGTCTGGGTTCCCTGGGGTCACCAACTTTTGGGGGTCCCAACCCTGAAAGACAATTACTTCTGAAAGCACCTTCAGAGTCTTTCTTTCTTTTTGTTCATAGAAACAGAACCCCTCTCTGTCATCCAGGCTGGAGCACAGTGGCCCCATCACAGCTCACTGCAGCTTTGGACACGTGGACACAGGGAGGGGAGCATCGCACACTGGAGTCTGTGGGGGGGACCTGGGGGAGGGACAGCAGGGGGTGGGGAGGTGGGGAGAGATAGCATGGGGAGAAATGCCACAGGTGATGGGGAGGAAGGCAGCAAACCACACTGCCATGCGTGTACCTATGCAACAATCTTGCATGTTCTTTCCACGTACCCCAAAACCTAAAATGCAAACTACCAGGCTCAAACCATCTTTCATTTCAGCCTCCCGAGTAGCTGGGATTACAGGCATGTACCACCAGGCTTGGCTAATTATTTTGTCTTCTACTTTTTGTGTAGAGATGAAGTCTCACCATCTTACCCAGGCTGATCTTGAACTCCTGGGCTCAAGGAATCCTCCAGCTTTGGTTTCCCAAAGTACAGGGATTACAGGTGCGAAGCCACCTTGCCCGGCCAAGAGTCTTTATCGTGAAGCAGGTGGGTGAGTAGAGGGAACAAGAGAGACACACATCTTAAGATAGTGGCTAACAGGGTTGGCTGCAGCGCCTCACATCTGTAATTCCTGCACTTTGGGAGCCAAGGTAGGAGGATCGCATGAGACCAGGAGTTTGAGACCAGCCTGGGCAATATAGGGAGATGCTGTCTGAATCCAAATAATAATGATAAATAATAATAACAAACCTCCAGGGGGTTTGGCTTGCCCTCTTCTTGGTAGATCCCAAAGCCTTCTCCCCAGGTGGATGGGTGGGCACAGGGTTCTAGAATTCCAGAGCTCTTCTGACTACACTAGATCCTTTGGTTTTAATTTAATTTAATTATTTATTTTTTTTGGGGGGGGTGGGCAGTCATCTTTGACTAATGGCTTTAATTTTAATTGTCTTTTTTTTTTTTTTTAAGGAGACCAAGTCTTGCTCCGTTGCCCGGACTGCAGTGCAGGGGCATCACAGCAGCGGCCACTCACCGCTGCCTCAAACTCCCAGTCTCAAGTGATGCTCCCACCTCAGCCCCTTGTGCCCAGCTAATTACTTATTTATTTTTTAGAGACAGGGTCTTGCTGTGTTGTCCAGGCTAGTTTCAAACTCCTGGCCTCAAGGGATCCTGCCAGCCCAGCCTCCCAAGGTGCTGAGATTATAGGTGTGAGCCACCGTGCCCAGCCTAGATCCTTTAATTCACACTTAATTCACTTGCAGAGAGGGAACCCTTGCTAAAAAAGTGGAAATCATCCATGTGAATTCCCCAAGCCCCTAGAAAGACACACTGCACATATACACCATGGAATATTATGCAGCCATCAAAAACGATGAGTTTGTGTCCTTTGTAGGGACATGGATGAACCTGGAAACCATCATTCTCAGCAAACTGACACAAGAACAGAAAATCAAACACCGCATGTTCTCACTCATAGGTGGGTGTTGAACAATGAGAACACATGGACACAGGGAGGGGAGCATCACACACTGGGGTCTGTCGGGGGGAAGAAGGGGAGGGACAGCAGGGGGTGGGGAGGTGGGGAGAGAGAGCATGGGGAGAAATGCCAGATATAGGTGATGGGGATGAAGGCAGCACATCACACTGCCGTGTGTGTACCTATGCAACAATCTTGCATGTTCTTCACATGTACCCCCAAACCTAAAATGCAATTAAAAAAAAAAAACGAATGAGTCACTGGCATGAAGCTGGCAGGTGAGAAAAACCGAATGAGGGAGGGGGAGGGAGGGGAGTGGGGGAAAGGGGAGGAAGGAGCAGGGGAGAAGGGGGGGAGGAGGGAAGACCCGGTGGCTCAGCTCGGCCATCCACCACGTGTTTCCAGGCCTGGCGATCCCCGGGGTGGGACAGGAGAGAGGTCACCGCAGCGGGGGAGGCAGGCAGAAAGCCCCCTGGGGTGTGCCTGTGCCAAGCAGGGGGAAGCAGCCCCACAGCCTACCAGCAAGGGATTTAATATATACCTCGGAGCACTGGGAAAATTGATTTTCCTTGATAAAATGGAAAGGATCATGACAGAAGCAGCTAAGGATTCCTCTCAGCAGTGTCTGCTCACTGCTGCAGGCTGAGTGTCACCTTGCCATTAACAGGACACAGAACAGGAGCAGGGGCCAGCTGGGCTAGTCTGTGCAAAGGCAGGCTGAGGTCAGGTAGGGCAGACCCCAAAACTTGCTTGCAAAATCAGCCAAGAGCACCGGGGTGAGGGGTGGTGGTGCGGGGAGAGGGCAGTGATCCCCACGGCTTTGCTGAAAGGCGGCAGTGGCTTATCCTCACATCCAGGGGACAGGCCACCTTGGTGCCATCTGTCCACGCTGGCCCAGCATCCGTGAGCACAGGAAGCCGAGCGGCCGGCCTGACCCTCCGGAAGGGCAGAACGGCGTGGATTCGCAGGAGCGAGGGGAAGTCCCAGGGAAACAGCTCCAGGGGAACAGCAAACTGCAGGGCAGGTGGGAGGCAGGTGGAGGGGAGGGGAGGGCGGGAGCCAGGGTCCCCGAAGCCACGGTGGCAGAGAGAAGCCGTGTCATGGGCAGCCTTAGCAGTGGGGAAGGGGTGGCTCTGGGGTCAGGGCTGCTGGCTCCAGCCCCAGCTCCCTCCCCACTCTGGGGCCCCAGTCAAGTGTGTGAAGTCAGCAGCCTCATCCTCCTGGACTGAACACGGGCAGTGAGGGCGCCTCCCTAACAGGGCTGTCGTTACGACTGAGCACTGAGCCCAAGCCCAGCTCTGCAAGGGCGGAAGGCACAGGAGCTATTTTTACTGCTCAGATCAAGGCAGCAGTTGCCTCCTCCTCTGGGAAGCCATCCTGACTCTACACCCATTTGGGATCTAGCACCCCCTAATGCAGGCCTCAGCCTTCCCACCCTGATACCTACAGCAGGTGGGTCATAAATGTCCTCCATCTGTAGGAAACCAGCCACCAAAAGTCCAGCTCCTCAGCTATGGCATGAAGTCCTGGTCCGCACTGACCCCCGGACCTGGCCGAGGGCCTCCACCAGGAGAAGAAAAGTGACACAGGGCAGGCAGAATCCAGAACCTGATCGGAGCAGGCAGGACCAGACCAAGAGGACAGAGGAGGCCGGGAAAGGGGGCGGAAGCCACACAGGACTCCGGGATCCCACCTGAGAGGGTGTACCATGGTGTGGAGCAGGACAGGGGGCCCTGGAAAGCCTCGAGGGTGCACCCCACGGCCCTCCGGGACCCACGCCGAAGGCACAGAGAAGGGGTGGGCGAGACCACGTGGCAACAAGAACCAGCCTCCGCCTGGGCTAGGACATGTGCCCTGTAAGGTGGGCGTGGCTGGGAAGGACGAGGAGGCCCAGGCAAAGGACGAAGGCGCAGAGGACGCCAGCAGGGTGGGAGGGAACACCTTACGACCGGGGCCAGGAAGGGACGATCTGCCTTAGCCTTGACCTTGGTGGTCTTCAGCCCTCTGCAGGAGTCGGAGCTTAGGAACCAGAGGCCGATCTGCAGGCCCACAGACTCCTCGGTCTCAGAAGGACCGGAACACAGCTCTGCAGGGAGCCAGGAGCAGGGGCTGGTGGTGCTTAGGGGCAAAGGAGGAGCTTTCTGGGAGAATGGACGCAGACAGGGAGGGCAGAGTGCACCAGCCCAAGCCTGGCTCAGGCCAGTGTGCCAGGGCAAACCCTGTGAGTGCCTGAGTAACACTTCCCACCAGGCTGGCACCCACCCCACCGGAGGCGGCTTGGGGCTGTGATGATAATGGGGGAAGGGGGTGCTTCTCACATGTGGTGGGCAGGGGCCAGATAGGCTAATGTCCTGCAATGCGTGGGACAGGTCCCTGTGGATTTTGAGTGACCTGCCAGATGTTCAGACAGACGCAAAACGTGTTTATCTGTACAACCTCCTGCGTGTGACTTAGAAAGGTGGCACACATCTGTACCGCTATAATATTCCCCGCATTTTCCAGGAATGCAATGAAAGACAGCATGGGGTGTGTCTGGTTTGGAGTTTTCCTAAGAGCTGTTGACCATTTTGGAAGCCAGCCCTGCCTCAGACCACACCCCACCTATGCTGGGAGACGCTGCTGGAGGAGCTCTGGGGTTCACGGGGATAGATGGGAAGCGAATGACCATCAAAACAGCGCTGGGTCTTCCAGGGCAGACCCCTCCCTGGCAGCACAGGCCGCCTGCACGTCCGGTCCTCCGCCTTTTTATGGCAGGACACGATGGGCGTCTTTTCTTGAGATGGAGTCTCGCTCTTGTCACGTGGGCTGCAGTGCAATTCGCCATCTGGGCTCACTGCAACCTCCACCACCTGGAGTCAAGTGATTCTTCTGTCTCAGCGTCCTGAGTAGCTGGGATGACAGGCCCCCACCACCATGCTCGGCTAAGTTTTGTATTTTTAGTAGAGACAGGGTTTCACTATGTTGGCCAGGCTGGTCTCGAACTCCTGACCTCAGGTGATCCACTCACCTCAGCCCCCCAAAGTGCTGGGATTACAGGTGTGAGCCACTGCGCCCGGCTGGGCATCTTTTCTAAGTAATGTGTGTAAGTCAGGGTATGTTATCTAAGAGTTTCATTTGAAGATAATGAAGGAGATGTTATATAACGTTTCTTCTAAGAGGAGCTGGGGTCTCTCGTGATTGGGAACCAGGGAATAATGTCGACTCCCACAACTGCCCTGGAGCACTGTATAGAGGGGAACTGCAGGGACTGCACGCTAAGGGTCGGGCTGGGGCACAACGGAGGCCCTCTGAGCTTCTGCCCTTCTGGGGGGGAGATGGGGTGTGACAGGCTCTTCTCTAGGGGCCCTAACTAGAGGACCAGGGAGCGAAGAGCTGGAGCAGCTCAGGTTGGGGAACAGTTCAACCCAGAAGACAGAAGGAGTCGATCTCTGTGCACACCGTGGAGGATCTGCAGTGGGACATGCTTTCCAGCAGCCATGTGTCCACTGCACGGGAGTCAGTGCAGCCGGGGACTCCACGTCCTCTGCCCAGTCCCCCAACAGTGCTCCACTCGACTGAAAAGGGGACGGTCCATGAGGCAGTTTCCATTGCGTGAAGGGGCTGAGCAGGAGGCAAAGGTCAGGGGCTGGGACAGGGGCGTGGACAGGACACAGCAACGCAGACAAAGCACACGGAGACGCGCGCTGGACAGGACCCCCGACCTCACGGTCACTTTGGCATCCCATCAGGACAAAAACCGCCATTGCCCCGTGGGCACCGTGTACACAGCATTCGTGGCAGGCCACGCAAGACGGCCGATCCCCCAGCGAATGCTTCCCGGGTGTCGGTGCTAGAAATCGGCTACATATAAAAACACCCTCCCAACCCCACACGCCGGCCACCTGCGGCCCTTACGCCAGGCTTCGGTCGCCTCCCCACAAGTGAGCTCCGTTTTACGATTCGGAACAAAACTTCTAGGCAGATACGCACGGAGAGAGTAGAACCACAGCCACACGCACGTGACCGATCCCTTCGGCAGACATGAAAACGAGACCAAGCAAGACCCCAGAGGGGCAGACGAACAACACAGCTGGCCACATCCGGATAAAGGCAGCAGCCCGGCTTGCGGAGTCAGTGCCGCGCGCGCGCACACACACACACACACACACACACGCAGACTCACACAGTTCACACCGTCCCGTGGAGGGGGATGAGACAAGACTCAGGTCAGTCCCGACAGACGGGTCACAGAGGCGGCCGGCTGCTCCCATATGCCTCAAAACTGCTGGGTCTGTTGGGGGTTTTCTGTTCTCTGTCTCCAGCCATTTGTTTTGAAAATAGTCCATGGGAATCTGGTCAACAGCTGTGCGGCTGCTGCGGAATGCTAAGTAAAAACGCAATCTCGACTCTCCTTGGGAGGGTTTATTTTTGCCATGCATAGGAGGGGACTCAGCCACGGGGTCCCCGATCACGCTGATCTCATTAAATGAAACGGGGGAGGATTTGGGGTTTTCCTCGGGACCTGCTGCTCCTGTTGCAAACAAAAAGGCTATTGTGTTTACTGCATATCGTCATCTGTGTCTCATCGGAAGGAGCACATTTCACAGTCAGAATGGCAGGTAAACTGAGATTTTTCAAATCCGATCTATTTTATTTCACAGCAGGTAGTACCTAGCAAACAGGCATATTTCTAAAGGATCATGCTTAACATCAGCCTGAATTTGACTTCACACACACACACACACACACACACACACACACACCCCTAACATATTACATTAAAAAATCTGTTTGAAAACACCACCCTCTATTCATCATCTATACATATCTAAAGCATAATTATACAGGCACCCGGTCTTGAAACCTAGCAACAGTATCCAAGTATTCCTCTGTCGGCGAATCAGGCACCCAAACTCACACATCAGCTCAATGTGCTTCCTCTTAAAAAACAAAAACCCCTCGCTTCTCTCTCCATAGCTGCGGAAGGACAACAGGCATGAAAACAAACCTTGTTCAGCTGAGGAAGAACAACCCATGTCATTTAATCCATCTGACAGTGCATCTCCCCACAAAGCCAGGCAAAAGCAGAAACAACAAAGACCGTAAAAAAACTGGTTATCCCAGTCCAAAGCTTATCAGCTGGCAACATGCTTAACGTGTGTGCAGGGCCGTCTGGGACGCGGACTCCCCGGTGCCCGGACAGTCTTGCAGCTTGGAATCTCCATCCTATGGAAGCCATCGTCAGGGGCTCTACAGCAAAGCCTTTAAAACCTCCTGGGCTCATTTACGCGGCTGGCTAAACATTGCACGACAAGCAGGGATTAACTTTGGGATTCACGTCTGCATTTAAACCATCACTTTCTTCGAGCTGGCAAATAAAATCACCAAATGGGGGTCACATTTAGTTTTTTTTTTTTTTTTTTTTTTAAGACGAAGGGGACAGAAAGAATATCGCAGCATCAGACAGCAGCAACATACATGCTGGCCAGACTGTGAACAAAATGCTTCGAGGCAGGCTGAAACCTCTCTTTTAAAGGGATAGACTTGAATCCATTTCTGGATTCTACAGACCTCAGAGCACCCACTCATCACCTCGCAGTGCCTGCTGCCTTCTCCTGCACAGCCACATTCCAGCGTCCTCATGAGGGTGCTGATTTCCTCACACTGACTGCTTCCGTGCTTGGGAGACAAAGGATCCCTCGCTCAGTAGCGGGGAGGCCATTTGATCCTTTAAAGGGACTTTTTAAAGGAGAACATCCCAGTGACCAGGCTGTGATGGCAAGTCAGGAACATGTTTGGTATTTTAACTAACCCGTGGTGAAGCACCAACGCCCACCCCACACTCACATCCAGCTGGAATTTGCTTCCCCCATCCCATAGTGAGAAATCGACCCAACCCCATGGAGGCAAAGACCAGTCTCACCTGCATTTCCCGGCAGGAGAGAGCTCTGTTTGTGAACACCAAGGCTTTGCCCTGACGCCAAAAAAAGAGCCAGCAGCCTCAGGTTTAAGGGACAGGTGTGTCTTTATCCATATTTCTCCTGATCTACGTTGTATAAAACGAGCCTTGCTGAAGACCATAATGCAGAAATGTCCTTATTCCTGAAGCTGACAGTGATGGACAAATGACAGGCAGAGAACATGGAACCCTCCAGTGACCATCTGACACCGCCCATCCCAACCCAAGAGGTCAGGAATGGACAAAAGGTTCGCCCTGAAGGAGGAGGGCTGCAGCCCTCTTGAAAGTTATGGAGGATTCGGGGTAGAGGAAGCCAAGCCACAGAACCTAGAGTCAGGAGGCCACGTAATCATCCACCATCCAACGCAGAAACCCAGAAATCCGTGGCTTGAGGACCCCCAACACTGCACCCTACACGGTCTGCTTCCTCCAACTGCCTCCTCTCCCCTGTGCCTCTGAGCTCGGCTGCTCCCAGTCTCTGAAAATGTCTGAGATGGATAAGACATTGTCCTCTCACAAACACACTCCATCCAGCAACTCATTTGCCAGTAAGTGTCCCACCGTTGACACTCAAGACCAAGTACCAGGGAAAGTGGGTTTGATGTCAAGAACAGAGGGTGAGGGCGGGCGTGGTGGCTCACCCCTGTAATCCCAGGATTTTGGGTGAGGCTGACATGGGTGGATCTCCTGAGGTGAGGAGTTCGAGACCAGCCTGACCCACGTGGTAAAACCCCATCTCTACTAAAATGCAAAAATTAGCTGGGTGTGGTGGCGTGCGCCTGTAGTCCCAGCTACTTGGGAGGCTGAGGCAGGAGAATGGCTGCAACCTGCGAGGCGGAGGTTGCGGTGAACCGAGACCGGCCCACTGCACTCCAGCCTGGGTGTCAGAGGGAGACTCCATCTCCAGAAAAAAAGAAGAGGAGAGAAGGACTGACTTGGAGTGAACAAGAGGAGCTGGGGTAAGAGCCATTCATCCAAAGCACATCGCCGGAGGCCCCACCACGCGCCCCGCACGGTGGGGAGAGCAGAATCAGACATCAACTGCCCTTGAAGAGGTAACAGCCTGGAGAGACAAGAGTCATGAAGCAATGTGAGTCCCCGAGAGTGGCTGGAATGGTGGTCCTCAAAAAGATACGCCCGGCTGGGCACGAGGGCTCACACCTGTAATCCCAGCACTTTGGGAGGCCAAGGTGGGCAGATGAGGAGGTCAGGAGTCCGAGACCAGCCTGGCCAACATGGTGAAACCCCATCTCTGCTAAAAATACAAAAAACTAGCTGGGTGTGGTGGCACACGCCTGTAATCCCAGCTACTTGGGAGGCTGAGGCAGGTGAATCGTCTGAACCTGGGAGTCGAAGGTTGCAGTGAGCTGAGATCGCACCATTGCACTCCAGCCTGATCAACAAGAGCGAAACTCCGTCTCAAGAAAAAAAGGATAGGTCCAAGTCCTAATCCCTGGAACCTAACCTGCGACCTCATTTGGAAACAGGGTCTGTTCAGGTGTGATGAGTGGAAGGCTCTCGAGATGAAATCATCCTGGATTTAGGGTACGCTCTAAATTCAAAGACTGGAGTCTGCATAAGGGGGAGGCGTAGGACCTCTGAGCTACATGCAGAGGGGAAGCCACGTGAAGACAGAGGTGGAGGCCGGGGTGAAGCATCCACAAGCATAGGAACTTCAGAGGCAAAGAAGGATCCTTCCCCTGCCCCTGCAGAGGGAACCAGCTGACACCTTGATTTCGGACTTCCGGCCTTCAAGACAGTGAGACATGAATTCCGGCTGTCTGAAGCCACTCAGTGGGTGGTCATTTTTGCAGCAGCCCCAGGAACCCCACGGCCCATCCCCATGTCCTGAGCAGGTCCTCAGAAGATGGGACGAGCAGAAACACCTGGCAAATCCTGGGAAGCGAAGGAGGAGCCAGAGCCTGGACGCCCAGCATCAGAACCGCCAGAGAGGTTTGAAACCACAATTCCAGAGGCCCCTCCACCTACCGAGTCAGGGGTGGCACTGGGCATCTGCATTCCACACAAGCTCCCCAAGGGACTCAGATGCACCCAAATCGGAGAGGTCGTTGGGCACCGGGGCCCTCAGGGGTAGGAGAGGGTTAGGGAAGGCAAACCAAGAAGACAGTCAGGACCAGGAGCAGGGGAGGCGTGGCTCAGAGGCTGTCTTGGGGACAGCTGCCAGCAACAGAGAGGGCTCCTGGGAATGGAAGATGGAGAGAGGGCAGAGGAGGGAGACACAGATGGAAGATGGGCCAGGACGCAGAGGAGTACGAGCTGCAAGAGCCAGAGAAGCCGCATGTGTGGAAAGGCCTGTTTTCCTGGGCAGGCGCGGTGCGTCTTCCCATTACACAGCAAATGATCAGTAGCTCACTCCACCTCAGAAAGGTGCATAGGGTCCTTCAAACATCACTTTTAGATCTGGAGGGCAGGAGACAGAGGGATGTTATCTTTCGTGGGCATCCCCTCCCAAAGGGCCTTGGACATGCAAATGTTTCTGACTCTCCAAATTAGCACAGGTTCTGTGCAGAAGGTGCTCGATGAAGAGGTGTCACCAGGCCAGGTGCGGTAGCTCACACCTGTAATCCCAGCACCCTGGAAGGTGGAGGCGGGCGGAGCACCTGAGGTCAGGAGTTCAAGACCAGCCTGGCCAACATGGTGAAACTCTGTCTCTACTAAAAATACAAAAAATTAGCTGGGCGTGGGTGGCAGGTGCCTGTAGTCTCAGCTACTGGAGAGGCTAAGGCATGAGAATCGCTTAAACCCAGGAGGCGAAGGTTGCAGTGAGCCAGGATCATGCCACTGAACTCCAGCCTGGACCACAGAGTGATAGACTCTGTCTCCAAAACAAAACAAGGGTTGTCATGGGAAGGTGGTGACCACACAGGTGTGTGAGCTGGTGAGAATGCAGGCGTCTTCAGGACCTGCTATTTCAGGTGCCTGACATGAGTCAGTGTAGCCCGGAAGAAAGGATCCTTCTCCACCAGCACGGGCAGTCTGCCGTCCTCAGCGCATGCGGGTTCCTCTCTAGACTGGAAGATACTGAGGCCATATCTTTCTGCTCCATTGGTGGGAACCACCACCGACAAAGTGGCTTAAAACAACTCGAATTTACTATCTTGTAAGGCCAGAAGTCCAGAATCAACATGTTGGCAGGGTTGGCCCCTTCTGCTGGCATTCTGCATGGACAGCCTCCAAGGGCTCACGGTCGGAATTCTCCCCTTCTGTGATTCCACAGACGTGACGCCACAGCTCTGAAAGCGTGTCCTCCTCCTCCCTCCCTCTCTTGGTCTCTGTCCCCTAGGGCAGAGGACCAGGCTGCATCTCCCCTCTGAAGGTCTTCTGGGTGACCCTGATGGACCCTGATGCTGCTAAGAGCATTCTGGGAAGGAACATTCCCAAGGCTAATTCAATTATTTCATAGTGGGTGAGGAACGTCACAGAAGACGGAGAAGAATCTAGGATTTGCAGAGAAAACAACTGATTCTGTGGGTGAGAAGTTACTCTGAGCCCCAGGTGAGGACGGAGGTGGCCAGGAGCAGTTCCGCCTAAACCATGACGTTTTCTGAAAGCTCAGAAGGTGGGCAACTCGAGCCTCCCTAGTGAGAGGCCACTGAGCCGAAAAGACTTCCCTCGGGGCTGCCAGCCGGCACTGCCATGAGGCCGGGACCTCAGTCCTTCATTCCATCGGTTCTCAGCTCTCTCCAGCCACCAGGCTCCATCCCATGCCCTGCAGCACGTTGCTCCAGCCCCGCCCCTGCCTTCTAAGCACAGCCAGGGAGCTGGCTGGGAGCTGCCAGGGTAATCCCTGTGGTAATCCCAGAGCGAGGGAGCCTGGATGAGGAAGCAGAGAGGAGAGACCCCTCTGCATATGGAGGGACCACCCTGTTGGTGGTCCGTGGCCCAGGAAGCCTCCTCGTCCCTCTGCCCACCTGCCCAGCTCTGGTTCTAGGCCCTGCCTGTGTGAAGACTCCCCAGCCTGCCCTGTCCCCACCCACACTGATGCCCACACTCTTTGTATGGTGGAAGGTTCTCGGCTTCACCAGGGAGGCAGTGGGGGTTGGTGACTGAGGACAGGCTCTCCAGGTAAGTATTCCAGCATCAGAGGGATGAGGGGTTGGAATCTGGTTTGCTCAATTCCTCCAGCCTGTGGCTTTGGGAAAGTCCTGAATGTAAGATGCCATCGATGCCCTGCTTGCTATCCCTTGGCACTCGCCGGGTACATGCACTGCCTGCCCCAACAGACACCTGCAACTCCCATTCCCTGATGAGGGTCTTGGTACCCAGAGGGAGCACGCGCAGGAGCTGGAACTGGTGGGTAAACACGTGAACTGCTTCACAACGCCCAGGCGCGACCTCTGCAGCTTCCCAGAGGACCCCAGCGGCCTGAGCCTCAGGGGCACACTGAGTCAACTGCTCATGAGCACACAGGTACGGCTGACACCCTGCCTTCCCCTGACTTCCTTCCCCAAGCCCCTGCTGGTGCGTCCTGTATCACCTCCACAATATGAAAACTGCCCTCACATCCTCACGTCAAGGCCAGCTTCCAGGGGAGCCCCACCCCAAATGCCAGGTGGCTTAGGCTGTTCTTCACATGGAGACCACCATTGCCCCTGGACGTGGAGGCCTGCAGGGTTGTGATGACCTGTGGGAAGGGCTGGCCCGCGGTAGTGGGTAAGTGCTAGCTGTTTTCACGGTGGTTCTACTCAGAAGTAGGGCAGCTTTCTGAGACCATGGGCAAAGACCCACATGCAGGAGTTAGCAAGACCCATGCAGGCAAAAAACATGGAGGCTAGTGGGGAAGAGAGCCCAAGGCCCAGCATCTGGCCCCCCCACCAGAGAGGAGATGCAGAATAGGTTGACCACAGGGGAGGGGAGAAGCAACTGAGTTCAAACCTACAGGTTTCATGAGGAAGGCATTAGATCAGCATTTTACAACAGATTCCCTGTGCTTGGATCGATCAACACACTGAGAGACGTCAGCTTCCTAGACGTCACAGCCTCCACACCCTTCCTCCCTCTCTCCAGGAAACTTTCAACACAACCGATTTAAATGGCACAGTGTGCGTTGACGCCAATTTGCTAGTTTGTAATCACGAACCCTTAGTGGACTCAGACAAAACAAGAGGTTTCTTCTTCTTTGTATCTGCCCAAGGAACCCTGTGGGCAAATACAGGTTTTCTAAACTATCCTTTCCCTTTGGGGCCCTGGGAAAGCCCAGAAAGCAGAAAAGAGACACTGACTCCCTGTGTCAGCTGATTGTGAAAGCCAGTCCTGCTTCTCTCCTGCGGAACGGGGTAGTTTACGATCATACAGAGGCAAGGGAACTCAAACGTCGGTCCTGGCACTTCAAACTATGTTAGTCACATGAGCCTGGGGTGGGCGCCTCCCTCTCTCAATAGGGGGTTCTCCTTACAGTTATAAATAATAGATCAGAACAGGTAAGGGGCAATTAAAATGTATTCGCCCAACAAATGGGTGTTCTTTTTCTAATAATGAAAAACGCTCTATTTGTAGAGTGGTGTCTGCATCATAAATAGGGAAGATATTCATAATAATTATATCTGAAAACTGAAAAGACCACCAATGTTCCCCAAGCTGGGTTGTGAAATTAACTCAGTGCGTCAACAGACTTGGCAAGACATCCAGGTTTTCTTTTGTTTATTCAGATGGAGTTTAGCACTTGCCGCCCAGTCTGGAGTGCAATGGCACCATCTCGGCTCACCGCAACCTCCGCCTCCTGGGTTCCAGCGATTCTCCTGCCTCAGCGTCCTGAGAAGCTGGGATTACAGGTGCTCACCACCACGCCCAGCTGGTTTTTGTATTTCTTTTTCTTTTCTTTTTTTTTTTTCCCCCCGAGACAGAGTTTTGCTCTTGTTACCCAGGCTGGAGTGCAATGGCGCGAACTCGGCTCACCGCAACCTCCGCCTCCTGGGTTCAGGCAATTCTCCTGCCTCAGCCTCCTGAGTAGCTGGGATTACAGGCACGTGCCACCACGCCCAGCTAATTTTTTGTATTTTTAGTAGAGACGGGGTTTCACCATGTTGCCCAGGATGGTCTCGATCTCTTGACCTCGTGATCCACCCGCCTCGGCCTCCCAAAGTGCTGGGATTACAGGCGTGAGCCACCGCGCCCGGCACGGCTTTTGTATTTTTAGTAGAGATGGGATTTCACCATGTTGGCCACGCTGGTCTCAAACTCCTGACCTCGGGTGATCCACATGCCTCGGCCTCCCAAAGTTACAGGTGTGAACCACCGCGCCCAGCCCATCCTGTTTTTGAGTAGGAGGGTTCGGTGGCTGACCCTTACCTTCTCGGAAAGGAGGGTGGGCGGCTGTGACTCCATGGGGCAATGTTAGGGGCAGGGCTAGAAGCCCTCGCATCTCCCAGCTCCGTGTGGAGAGCCAGGATGGGGAAGCCACTTCACACCTTCCTCTTTGCAATGCAGGCCAAAGTCAAGGTGGGTACTTAAAACCCATCATGAGGTTTAACCCATCGTGGGTAGCCCAGAGCTTGTTACTATCCCAGACAACTCAGGATCCGTGGAGCTGGCTGAGCTCTGCTCCAGGGGTCCCAGCAACAACCCCTGCAGTCGGGGGTGGGTCCTGTGCCCAGGATCCCTCACCTCCCTTCTTCACTATGTGCTCCTGCCCAAGACAGTCCCACTGACTTCCTAGCAGCCAATATTTTTAGATCTCAAACCAAAGCTCTCCCGTGTGCTGCTCTCTCTTATTAGGGAGGTGGCAGGGAGACGGTCTCTGGCATTCTGAGGGCTCCATTCATTTCCTAACTCACCTTGCAGACATTAACTCATCCATCTCTGTAATGTGCTCGTGGAGGCGCTGAGGCAGCCCTGGCGGAACCCTGGATCTCAGAGCAATTAAGTGATCTGCCCCGGCTCACGGGAGGGACACGCGCGTCAGCATCGGGTGCAGCCGTGGGGAGGCCCTGCGGCTCTGCCCAGGTGCTCCATGATGCAAGCCAAGCATCCGGCTCTGCATCCCCGTGCGGTTCTCCAAGGTGGGGTGGGTACCGGCCATGGTTGACGTAGGGCACACATGCCACACAGAAAAGCCTCGACAGCCAAACACACAGTTCTGCTCGCTCTGATGCCAAAAACGGGGTGCGGGGCACAGGCAATAAAAGACACCCCGGAGCACCCCCCGACCCCCTCGATGGGGTGGCGTCATCTTCGCAAGCTCACCACTGCTGGTCCAATGGGACTGCTCCCTGCTGCAGGTCCTGTGGAAGCCCGGGGCTGGAGGGAACAGGCCATTGGGCTCGTCCAAGGTGCAAGACTGGGCCCAGCCGATGGCAGGGCGACGGGAGAGAGGAGGAGCCCCAGAGACCATCCTCCTGGTTGGCACAAGGGGTACTAAAAAGGGGAAGGGCCGTCAGCACAACCGCGGAGGAAGGGAAGCAGAGGCAACCAGAGGGGAGCTGAGAGAATGCCACTGGCTCCCTCTCCACCCTCACTGGGTCGCCGGCTCTTTGCCTAAACAGAAGTGTGAATGTTACGACACCTTCCAATACACACATCTCAATCAGCTGCAAATTAATTTGTTTCACCAATCGAGAGCCATGCCCTACATTCATCGCTTGACACTTAGCACGTTCTCCAGTCTGATTTCTCTTTAATTTAGATTTTTTAAAAAGAGGTCGTGGTTTTAGAGTAGTTCTAGGTTCACAGGAAAACCGAGCAGAAGGAACAGAGCTGACCCACAGAGCCCCCGCCCCTCAAGTGCAATCTCCCCAGTCATCAAAATCCCCCTAGAGTGGGCCGTTTGTTACAACTCAGAGCCCATGGTGTCACGCCAAGTCCACAGTTTACATTAGGGTTCACTTTTGGCTTGTACATTCTATCAGTTTGGACACATGCATAAAGACATGTATCCATTTTTATCACTCATTGGGAAAATCAGATACACACATCAGCAAGGGATGCCCAGAGCCAACCCTTAGCATAAATCCAACACTTCCTGTTCCTCTCCCCATTTTACTGCATCGATGATGTTCCCATGGAAAGCAACCTTGCAATGGGGACTGTCAGAAGAGAGGAGAACATCATCCTTCTAGAGAGGGACGTTTCAGACAGCCTGACCTCTAAGGCCCTCCTTAGCCCCATCCCTACTATAAGTTAAAAAAAAAGTAAGACCAGAGATGGAAAACAGGCTAATACTATGTTAAGTTTTGCTAAATGCAGGCTCTAAGGCAATCTTAGGAGCATTTTTAAAAAGCTGGTGTGTGACTCCTCGGAGCATCTCCAAACCAAATCCCACCACAGTCTGTCCACGTGCCCACTCACCGACGTCTGTCTCCTTGTGGTTCTTGATGTATTCTGCCAGCTCAAAGTTGCCTGCGATGATGGCCACCTGCAAGGTGAAAATCACATTAAGTATCACCTGCAGAACAATGATTTCTACAGACACGGTTATATCACTGAAGTCCTGACACCAAAGGGAGTCCAAGCAGAGCTCTTAAAATGGCAGCCACGCTATCCATCAACACTCATCCTCTCACTTTGCCAACCACCACACTTGCTTCTCTCAGAGCAGTTGGCTATTTTATGATGATAAGGTTGACACTGGTCTACAACCTACATGAGTCGGGGGGCCTCTGTCCAGAAGGCATAGGGAACAAATTGCCCATACGGTAGCTGAGGATTCAACCAGTGCTGAGTCTGGAAATCTCCCTGTTGACTATGTCCTGTATTCCCTTGGGGGTTGAGTAGCTCCAGCTCTCACACCCAGGAGTCCTATTTATCTGATTAGATGCATGCCAGTCTATGTAACTGGAGAGAGGGGAAAACCTTTAAAAAAGCATTGAAAACCTCTCATCAGTTCTCAGTTCTGTAGGAAAAATTCTACCCGTAGATGTATCAACAGCCAGATGGGTGACACCAAAACCATCAGCTACAGTAAACTGTTCCAAATCAGGCCCTATAGATCAGTTGCTTAAAGATGCATGATCCTTGATATGGGAGAGCAGACAGGCAGGTAAAGCCAAGTCTCCTAGGATGGCCCTGGAGACCCATAAGGAAGGCCAGAACCACATGGGCAAGGCTCATAGTGCCTCAGAAGGGGAGACCTTAGGCTCAGGGTCAGTGCATTCACACCCACACAAAAGAACCAGGCATTCAAATACCAGCCTGGAGACACACACACACATCTACAATGAGCTGGTGTAAGCAGACCTCATCCAATCAGCTGGGGGCCTTATGAGCAGAAATTGAGGTTTCCTATGGAAGAAGTTTCTCCTCACAACTGAGGCATCAACTCCTGCCTGAGTTTCCAGTCTTACTGATTTCAAATTGGCCAACCTCATAATCATGTGAGCTGATTCTTTACAATAAATTATAGACAAATGCTGATTTTGGTACCAGGAGTGGGGTGTGGCTGTAACAAATATCTATAACATCTTCCCAAAGTGGGCTTACTTCATTTGTTTAATTTAAATCAACCCTTCTCCTTGTGTGGATGAGGTGATCTGTACGGGAGGGTGGGTGACTTTTGGTTTTGTGTTTTTTCTTCCTTACTTAGGGTACCTGTAGGCCTCAAAGGACCTTTCCTTTAGGTCATATTCCTCAGAAAGTCTTCATTCTTCTTTCATTTTTATTTTCTTTTTGTTAAAGAATATTTTTAAAGCTTAAATTTGTATATTAATTGAGGACTTTATTTAGAAGTATTGGCTGTTGGGAGCAGCAATCTATTCTGAAATGTCTCACATATACATGCACCCATGTGCACGCACATGCACACACACACACACACACACACACGCACACATTTTTTTTTTTTTGAGGCAGGGTCTTGCTCTGTCACCCAGGCTGGAGTGCAGTGGCATGATCTCAGCTCACTGCAAACTCTGCTTCCCAGGCTCAAGTGATTCTTGTGCCTCAGCCTCCCAAGTATCTGGGATTACAGGCGTGTGCCACCACATCTGGCTAATTTTTGTATATATATATATCTTTTTAGTAGAGACAGGGTTTTGCCATGTTGGCCAGTATGGTCTCAAACTCTTGGCCTCATGTGATCTGCCTGCCTTGCAAAGTCCTGAGATTACAGGAATGAGCCACCACGCTTGGCCAGGTATGTATATGTGTACACGCACACATGATAGTGTTGGTGAAGAAAACCAAACATCTAAAAATATTATGGAAATGCTTTGGAACTGGGTAATGATTACAGGCTGGAAGAGCTTTGAGGTGCACGCTACAAATATGAATGCTAGAGTGATTCTGCTGAGATATCAGATGGAGACGAGGAACATGTTACTTGAAACTGGAGGAAAAGTGATGCTTGCTCTAAAGTGGCAAAGAACTTGGCTCAACTGTGTTCTAGTGTTTTTGTGGAAGGTAGACTGTGTGAGCGATAAAATCAGATATTTAGCTGAGGAGATTTCTAAGCAAAGTGTTGAAGGAGCAGCTGGATCCTCCTGAGTGCCTACAGTAAAATGCAAAAGGAGAGAGAAGAATCAAAGGAGGAATTGTTAAGCAAAAAGGAACCAGAGCTTGAAGATTTGGAAGATTCTCAGTCTATCCATATGGCAAAAAGTGAAAAAGCCACATTGTAAGAAAACAAACACCAAGGGTGTGGCTGGAACATCACTTGATACTGTACAGGATTACAAGAGCAAGAACACTGTCAGTCTAAATGGAAAGGGATGGAGATGGGACAAATGAAGGAAGACTGTCAAGACTTTTTTGATTTGACAGAAGAGGGTGATAGAGCTATCTGGCCGCAAATGTGTGCTACTCTTCAGGAAGAAGGCAAATTATCCCTGAAGGGAATTCAGAAATCGTCAGATTCACCCATTGGTTTTGACAGTGAGATGGCCTCTGCCCAAAGCCTTGTGGGCAGTATCACAGGGCAGAGTTGTAGGGTGATGTGATTTGGCTACATCCCCACCCAAATCTCGCTTTGAAATACAATCCCCCTAATCCCCATGTGCCACAGGAGGAACCTGGTGGCAGATAACTGATAACACGGGGGTGGTTTCCTCATGCTGTTCTGGTGATAGTGAGTGAGTTCTCATGAGATCTGATGGTTTCATAAGCATCTGGCATTTCCCCTGCTGACGCTCATTCTCTCTCCTGCCGCCCTGTGAAGAGGTGCCTTCCGCCACCATTGTAAGTTTCCCGAGGCCTCCCCAGCCACGCGGAACAGTGCATCAATTAAACCTCTTTTCTTTATAAATCACCCAGTTCTGGGTATTTCTTCACAGCAGCATGAGCATGGACTAATACATGGAGGAAGCCTCCTGAGTGGTGGCTTCCCGTGGGCATGAAGGCATAGAAAAGGAAGCTTTAGAGATAAGCATGTCTCCAGGACACATTCAATCAGAGTGACACAAGCTGAGGCGCCCTCCTCCCAAAGGGAGAGCACGTCTTCCTACAGCCCACCTCCAAATCAGCCTTTGGATATTGACTCAGGCGAGGTGGACCCATGCCCTGGCCTGCTCAGGCTGAGCCAGCACTTCCTTCTCCAGGCCCCTGAGGGTTGTGCTGGCTGCAATAGGGCACTAGGCGTCTCTGCCCCCAAGGCGAGGGTATCCCTCCCACATTCCTACAGGCCAGCCCTTGCTGAATGCCCCAGGTGGAACTGGCGGACTGGCAGGGGGATGCTGCCACGGAGGTGAAGGGCATGGGATGTGGCGCGGGCTGCCTGGGTGCAAATACAGATTTGTACAATGTGTCACGGGGCATTATGTGTGATCCACAAACCTCGGTTTTCTCACCTGTGAAATGGACTTGGTGTGTGGCTTTACTGAGATCTCATAAGTAGGACATGGTAAACGCCCCATAAACTGCATACCTTGACCATACTTCAGCTGTCCGTTGAAACTGCTCTCTGTCACCCTAATGTGACAGGGAAGCAGTCCAAACCAATGCCATCTTGGCCCCTTTTAAGACTTGTAATAAGTAACTAAGGTCTGTAACTTCCACCCTACCCAGACGACGTGTAAACTAACGCTTATCTCGGCTTCTGTGAACCACTTAAGTAACAACTGGAATGTCCAAAGTCCCCCGGGCCTTGGAATGTCCAAAGCCCCTCGCCCCAACCCCCGCCCAGGAGGTGGTTTATGGGCATAAAAGGTCTTGACACCCTCCTTTCGGGGCCGCGGGATAGGGAGACAGGAGTCCTCCGTGGCCGCCAGCAATGAAGACCCTGCAATTTGGCCCAGTCTTTGTCTCAGTGGTGATTTCGTGCTCCCTTGGTTACAACATAAGTAAAGGTTCAGAGCAGTGTCTGGCATGTGGTCACCCCTAAAAAAGTTTCTATGGTTAGAAAAATGATGACTGATAAGGTCTTCGAATATTGCACACTGCTGACTGTAAAGGTAACCCAAGCTCCCAGGTCACCTGGCACCCCACACAAATGCACAATCAGATAGACACAAGTGCACACCCACGTCTGCACTTGAATGCACACCTAGAACAGCTGCTAAAATAACACGCACGTGGACCATCCCCTAGTGATTCCGGGATTCTCGTTCCAAAGAAAAGCCCTAGGAGCTTAAGCCCAGGCACCTCCCTGCTGGTCTAAAGGACTCAGCTCACAATGCAAATGAGAACAATGCAAACATTTACTTGTGATAATTGCCTGACGATTTCTCCCCTTGATGATTTCAAGGCCTCGAAAATCCTCCTGGCAGAAATCAGCTTCCCACCTGTCCTCTGGCGCTGCCTGCCCTATGCTCGGCTTATCACAGGTTCCCAGGAAAAGTCTTCTGGGAGAAGGAAGAGGGGGCCGGCTTGGATGTGACATCTCAGCACTGCTCAGTGTGTGCATCTGGCATCAGGCTGTTGGTCTGGGTGTATGAGAAAGGCAGAGTGTGGGGTCTGTCTCTGGCTGCAGGTGTGCACGGCAGTGACCAGAACACTAACAGCAAAGACACAACCGGGGCTCAGGCACCACAGGCTGTTCTGAGTTCCCTGGGGCCACCTCCTTTGATTCTAACAGCTCTAGGAAGTGAGCACAATTATTCTACTTGACAGAGGGGGGAAACTGAGGCACAGAGATTAAGAAACTTGGTCCACATCACAGTCAACACTGAAGCCAAGACATTCACTCAAGCTGTTCGGGTTCAAAATCTTCATCGGGTCACCTTAGCATAGAGGATGGCTGTCACTTTCATGGACTATGGCATTTTTAAAAACTTAAGTTATGATATAATTACAGGTCAATCACCTTTGTAAGACATAGCAGCACAAGAAACAACAAATGACAAATTATTCTCGAGGGTTTATGACAAGCCACACTCAGGCAGGGCACCCATGGAATCTTCTATGGTGAAAAGTGCCCAGCACCGGGGAAGGACGCGTCCCGTGAGAACAGACACTGCTCTGTCCAGGTTTGCCAGAGCCCTAAAGGCCTAGAAAGGAGCCAGGGAAGAAATGAGAACTGAGCTCTCTACCGCTCACCTGCTTTCTCTCCCATTAATTCAGCCATCCTCCTCCTTCCTGGTTTCAAATAACATTCTGGTAATAGAGACAGATGCCTGCCTGCAAGGCACGGCCATAATGCAACCTTGAGAGGGGAATGTTAGGACTTAAAGAAACCCAGAGCAGAAAGGAGCCTCCCATACCCACGGGAAGCAAGGAGACTTCCTGTCGCCTCCCTTGTCACCAGCTTTGGAGTACCTGGAGAAGGCGTTCCTGGAAGAGGTCAAAGCCCCAGGCAAAGGTTTGGAGGATGGATGGGAGTGGCGAACGTGTCAGCAAGACAAGCAAGATGGATACGCACAGGGAGGAAGGTCAGGCGTCAGTGCAGAAGGCAAGACTGGCAGCTGATGGGAAGAATCCCCATGCGAAGCAGAGGGAACCCTGGCTTCTCCAGAGAGGACGGGACGAGAAACCATGGCCCTGGCCCTGGGAAGCGTCTGGGGATGGGCAAAACCAGGGAGCCCCGAGAAACAGCAACAGGCAAGACGTCTCCAAGGCTGGGGCGTGGCTGGCACCTTCGGACAGACAGGAGGCTGGGAGAATTTGGATGGTGGGCAGCCTGTTCTGTGCCATGCCACTGGACAGCAGAGCAGCAGATGGCCACCGGGCACGGCCGCTGCAGCACACTGGGCATTTGTATGAGCCGCCTCACTGGCATTCTAAATCACCCTCATTCTCACTTCCGTATCTGCTGGCTGGGAAGGAGGAAGGCCTTTTATGGACAAGGAGACAAGAGTTATGTGACACAAAGCAAGTCTGTAATTCTCTCCTGCGTATCTCAAAGGAAAGGGCAGGGCGGGGCCTCCAGGGAAGAGGCAGAGGGCATCCTCCCATCTTCCTCACTGGCCTCTCTCTCTCAGTCCAGTGTGGGGCTGAGGTCCCGGCACCTGTCACCTCCCCATCTGTCTCCTTCCAAGCTGGGCTTTCTTGCTATGCCCTTAAGGGCGGCCTCTCCGGGGGACTCCCCTTAGCTCCTGCCCCAAGACAGAGTTAGCAGCACTTTCCAGAACCTTTGCTGTGATCCTGTGATTGACAACCTGCATTTGAAATGTCATCTGCAGTTCCAAGCAGCATCGATGGCTCATCACAGGATGAGTTCTTGTGGGAATCACCCCAGAACTCTGTGCTGATGTTGGGTTTTCCTGGAATGAAGCAACTGTATCTGAGACAGGACCTTTCGCTGGTGCTGACAAAGCCCCCCCTCCGCCCTGCCCCGCCCCGAGAGGCGGCACTGAAATTAGCAAGCGGAAGAGAGTAGAGGGACACTCTGCCAGGGGCCCTGGGGGCTCTGCCCTTGGCACTCAGGGTCACAGGGACCCCTAAGGATGCAGGAATGTCAGGAAGGAGGCCAACATTTCTTTTCAACAGAGCCACTCTGCAGGGCAGTGCATCTGGGAACCAAGCCCAGGAGAGAGCACGGCCCCCTCCACTGATTCTACCAGCTGGGGGAGAAGGGGGAGTTTCCATCTGTTCTCCTAACTCAAAAACTGACAACCATTTCCTCCTTAGCACCTCAAACGCTCACACCTAACATTAACTTAGCCAGCCGGGAGCAGTAGCTCACGCCTGTAATCCCAGCACTTTGGGGGACCGGGGTGGGTGTTCCACCTGAGGTCGGGAGTTTGAGACTAGCCTGGGCGACATGGTAGGGAGTTTGAGACTAGCCTGGGCAACCCCGTCTCTACTAAAAATACAAAAATTAGCCAAGTATGGTGGCAGATGCCTGTAATCCCAGCTCCTCAGGAGGCCAAGGCAGGACAATCACTTGAATCTGGGAGGTGGAGGTTGCAGTGAGCCGAGATCATGCCATTGCACTCCAGCCTGGGTGACAGAGCAAGACTCCATCTCAAAATAAAATAAAATAAAAAAATAAAATATAAAATAACATAAAATAACATAACATAAAATAAAATAAAATATAAAATAAAATAAATAAAATAAAATAAAATAAATAAAATAAAATAAATAAAATAAAATAAAATAAAATAAAATAAAAAACATTAACTTAGCCTCAAGCTTTGAAGCACATCTTCAAAACCTATAATATGACAACCACAGCCCACTAGGAGTTAGGATCACAGAAAGGCAGGGGACTCGTCTCCACCACACTCATCATGGGCAGGCATCACTGGGAAAGAGAGCAGAGGCGGCCGGGCACGGTGGCTCAAGACTGTAATCCCAGCACTTTGGGAGGCCGAGGCGGGTGGATCACGAGGTCAAGAGATCGAGACCATCCTGGTCAACATGGTGAAACCCCGTCTCTACTAAAAATACAAAACATTAGCTGGGCATGGTGGCACGTGGCTGTAATCCCAGCTACTCAGGAGGCTGAGGCAGGAGAATTGCCTGAACCCAGGAGGAGGAGGTTGCGGTGAGCCGAGATCGCGCCATTGCACTCCAGCCTGGGTAACAAGAGTGAAACTCTGTCTCAACAAAACAAAACAAAACAAAACAAAAAACAAACAAACAAACAAAAAACAAACAAACAAAAAGACAGCAGAGGCACCCATGGCTCGTCCATGAGGGTCTGCGGCCCCAGGGCTCGAGGTTGGTCCAGACCCCTACCTCGCACGCTGTGCCTGACCACTGGCTGGAGGCCCCGACTTCTGGAGCCCTGTTGCCTCTTCTACCTCATACATTGCCACATCCTACAGCATTGCAGTGTGTCGAATGCAAAGAGACTTCCCGTCCCCTCTCTTCCTAAGCCATCGTATATCGCTTTGGAGTACTGGAGAAGGCACTGTGAGCGAATGCAAAGCCCTGCAGAGCCTGTGAAAATGCTGCCTGCACATCTTCCTAGAGCCCCAAACCCGCCTCTCCCTGAAATGCAGCATTGCAATGCTGTGTAAGGTCAAGCCCATTCCAGGAGCAGCACCCCAAATTCCCAGCACAGCCCCTCGTATCTTCTTTCAATCCCGTACCTGTATTACATTAGGCAGACCCTGCCATCCACGCAGTCCTTGCCCGTCCCCCCATCAAGGACACCCGTAGGCTTCACGGGGCACCTGTTCCTCTCCTGCTGGTGGCTGCCCCACAAACCCACAAACCATTTGAATGATAGGTGGGGAGAAGGATCCGACCGCGAGGTGTAGGGGCCTGAAAATTATCCGGGTCCCATGCCAAAGGACAGTGTAGGGTGCACACAGAGCCCGAGCGTGTTCAGGAGGTGCAGGTAGATGGGGCGGGGGGTGGGGAGGAGAGCAGGTGAAGCTACCTGCTCAGGTCCCACGGGTGGTGTGCACTGCAATCCCACGCTGTCACCTAGAAAGCTGCACCCTTGGTCTCTGCCTCTGAGGAACATAAAGACCAATGTGGGTGATACGGCTTGGCTTTGTGTCCCCACCCAAATCTCATTTTGTGGCTCCCCTAATTCCCACGTGTTGGGGGAGGGACTCGGTGGGAGGTGACTGAATCATGGGGATGGGTCTTTCACATGCTGTTCTTGTGACAGTGGATAAGTCTCATGAGATAAGATTTTTTTTTTTTTTAAACTGAGTCTAACTTTTTTACCCAGGCTAGAGTGCAGTGGCACAATCTTGGCTCACTGCAACCTCCACCTCCCAGGTTCAAGCGATTCTCCTGTCTCAGCCTCCCAAGTAGCTGGGATTACAAGCGTCCACCACCACATCTGGCTAATTTTTGTATTTTTAGTAGAGATGGGGTTTTACCATGTTGGTCAGGCTGGTCTTAAACTCCCGACCTCAAGTGATCTACTCACCTTGGCCTCCCAAAGTGCCAGGATGACAGGTGTAAGCCATCATGCCCAGCCAATCTGCTGGTTTTAAAAAGGGGAGTTGCCCTGCACAAGCTCTCTCTTTGCCTGCTGCTGTCCATGTAAGATGTGACTTGCTCCTCCTTGCCTTCCACCATGAGTGTGAGGCCTCCCCAGCCATGTGGACCTGTAAGTCCATTAAACCTTTTTCTTCCCAGCCTCGGGGACCATGAGATCAAGGGCCAGAAGGATCAGTGGTGAGAAGGATCAGACCACCACAGAGCGGGTGCCTGGAAACCTCCCTGTTCTCATCAGCAGCATGAAAATGGACTAATACAGTGGGGAAATGGGAGGAACGGCCTGGGTGCTCTTCGGCATGGCATGGTGTCAGGATGGTGGAAGGTGCAGTGGGGTGGTACCAGGAGCAAGGAGAGCTCCACAGGGACTGGACAGGCTTGATGGCGGGAAATAAACCGGGCAGACAGGCAGGCAGGCGAGGGGGACCTGGGATTGTCTGGTTGGTCCGCGACACAGCTCTCTGAGGATCTGAATTCCACCGTTCCTATTAAATTAGGCAGCCCCTTTCAAGAGAGCTCCCTAGATGGCTCCAGCACTGTGTGCAAAATACCTCTCCTGGGTTCAAGCCGCCCACCCGCCCATCCACCCTTCACTCAACACCACAAAGGTCCACATGCTATACCACTTAGCACTGAACTTGGTCTGCTATGATGCTCTTCCTGCTTCGTCTAAGCCTGTGTTCTGAATGATGAAATGACCCTCCCTGAGCCCAGGGGCCATGTGGATTTCTGCCATGGCCTGGATGTCTGAGAGCGCCCCCCCAGATTCATGTGTTGAAGTGGAAGTCCCAATGTGAGGGTGTTAGAAGCTGGAGCCTCTGGAAGGTGATAAGGTCATGAGGGTGGAGCCCTCATACACGGGATTAGTGCCCTTGGAAAAGAGGCCCCAGGGAGCATCTCACCCCTTCTGCCATATGAGGACACAGCAAGAAGACCACCATCCAGGAGGGGGGCCCTCACCACACAGCCCATCTGCTGGCCCTTGATCTTGAACTCGCAGCCTCCGGAGTGATAACAGATCATGTCTATTGTTTAGAAGCTATCAGTTTATATTTTTTTCTTTTGTTTTTTGTTTTGAGATGGAGTTTCGCTCTTGTCACCCAGGCTTGAGTGTACATATAATTCATCGACCCATATAATTCATCTCATTAGCAGATAAGCAGAGGAAATCTACATACTCATTTTCAACAGCTGCAGGATTGGATTTTTCATAACTATTTATCAAAACACATCAGATGCGACAACATAGTTCCATGATAAAACTTGATAGATTGCAGTGATGATCTGTGGTCACTGCAGCCTCTGCTTTCTGGGTTCAAGCAACTCTCCTGCCTCAGCCTCCCAAGTAGCTGGGATTACAGGCCCATGCAACCATGTCCAGCTAATTTTTTTTGTATTTTTAATAGAGATGGGGTTTCACCACGTTGTCCAGGTTGGTCTCAAACTCCTGACCTCAAGTGATTCACTGGCCTCAGCCTCCCAAAGTGCTGGGATTACAGGCGTGAGTCACCGCACCCAGTTCGGTTTATGGTATTTTGTGACAGTAGCATGAACAGACTAAGACGGCATCCAACCCATTGCACCTGTCACCCAAGCCAGCACCCGGCTCTGACAAGGTGCCACAAAGCCCTGCCTTCCTGCTCGGGGCCGGGACGTGGGCAGCGCATGGGAATGCTCTTCACAGTGGTAAGGACGCCGCGGAGCGGGACCATTGCCTTTGAGCGTGGCACTCGGGTGGCCAGGACCCTGGAGAGGCTGTGGCCTTGCTGCAGTACTCCCTGATGCCGGGAGGCAGAGTCTAGGCGAGGGTGAGGGCCGCCTGTCTCCTCATCATTCACTCAATAAGCTCTTGGGATCCGCAGCCAGAACTCAAGAGGAAAGCCACTTCCCGGCCCCGGCGAAGCCTCCTTCTCTTGCCAAGACAAAACGTGCTTCCTGACACACAGAGCTATTTATAAGTGACTCTGTGATCCTAACTCCTCCTCGTCATAATGGGAAAATGGCTCCTTGGACAGGCACGAGGGAAATCGAGGCTTGGGATGTCTCCATCTTTGTTTCCTTCTGGAGAAGCAAAAGAAGGCAACTGGTGTCCAGAGACCCCAGGCCTGGTAAGGATGTCTTCATTCTAAGCATCCTCCAAGCATGGCAGGGAGGGGGACTGAGCCCCTGGCTCACCAAGGTCAGGGGTCACTGAGTTCCCCTGCAAACTCCTAGGGAGTCTCGGCCCATCTCTAGCCTAAAGCCCAGAGTCCGGAGAGGCAGTGGAGGCCTCTGTGGTTCCGGAACGGCTCCCTGGGGCCTTGCCAAAACCCCACATGGGGCCACAGCCTTTGCACACCGACGTGTATTCCCCAGAGCCCCTGGTTGCTCTGGGACCTTACACCTACCTTGACAGGGCCCACCAAACAGAGCCGGAGCTGAGCAAGCAGCACTGATATTGGCAGGTCACATCCCGGGGAGGCTGGGCTTCAGCACCAAGGTGACCCCAATTACCAGGGAAATGCTGAACCAGGGGTTGGCATTGGGAGATCATATATGAGGAGGAAAACCCCCTTCAGCATTTGGAAGTTTCTGACCTAATCAACATCAAAGCCAAACCACAATCCAACTGAGCCACCTCCATTGGTCGTTCTGCCTTCAGCCAAGATGTGAAGATGCTGGCAGGTGAAAACCCAGCCACCTCCCTGGAGGAGGCCACCCTCCCTTACCGCTCTTAGGTAGCAGAGGGCTTCGGGGCAGTATTATCCAGTCAACTGTTCCGTGAAACATATACGACAGTCAAGGGAATAAAAACCTCAGAAAACATCCGCATGAAAGCTTAGCAAACACACACAAAAGGAGAAATAATTATTTCATGTGGACCAAATGCATCCTCCCTCTCCCTGATGGATTTGCCAATAAAATGTAAAATTTCTCCTTTGAAATAGCAATGGCATGGAAGGACATCATTTGCTCCCAGAAATCGTGATAGAAAAGCAACAGTTCTTTGATGTTTGCAGAGGACTGGTTTTTAAGAGAGTAGCTCTGGTAGGACCCTGAGGCTAGAGAGACGTGAAGCCACAGGGCAGACAGATTTTTCTACTTGGCCTCCAGGAACCCTAACTCTTGGCACAGAATGAGGGAGGTGGAGTCTGCTGTGTGGAGAGGAGACTGCCAGGATGACAGATGTTGCCAGCCTGGCTTTCCCGTGCTGTAATGATGAGAGTGATCAAGCTGATCATGATGATAACTACCCATGTTTACCCAACAGGACGCGCCGCCCAGCATCTAAATACAGTCTCTGAGTTCCACTGTCACAGCACGCCCTGAGGAACAGAGCTGCTGTGATCCTTGTTCTGCAGATCAGAAAACAGGCTTCGAGAGCTTAAGTGAGATTTCTTCACTGCATAAAGGAAGGCCCTGTCCCTTAGAGTCCAAAACCCAGGGGAAGGCCGGTGTGACACACACGGCCTCACGTGGCTCTAACTACAGAAAGTTCTCTTGCACAACAGCCCAGTCACAGCCTCCTGCGTTAAAAAGGCAAGAGGGCCGCACGCAGTGTCTCACGCCTGTAATCCCAGCACTTTGGGAGGCTGAGGCCGGCAGATCATGAGGTCAGCAGTTCAAGACAAGCCTGGTCAACATGGAGAAACCCCATCTGTATGAAAAATAAAAAAATTAGCCGGGCGTGGTGGCGGGCACCTGTAATTCCAGTTACTGGGGAGGCTGAGGCAGGAGAATCACTTAAACCTGGGACGTGGACGTTGCAGTGAGCTGAGATCGTGCCATTGCACTCCAGCCTGGGCAACAAGAGCAAAACTCCATCTCGAAAAAGAAAAGAAAAGGCAAGATGGAGATTAATCATGAGATTTGGTTCCAAAAATAAAAATAAAAATAAAAAATAAACACCATTTTCTGCAGGACAGTAACCAAAGAAAGAAGTCATGGCTGAGAACAGCATGTGCTTGCGTATGTGTCTGACCAGGGTGGCTTAAGTCACAGACCTTTATCACCTCACGGTCCTGGATGCTGGAGTCTGAGGTCAAGGTGCCGCAGGGCTGGGTCCTCCTGATGCCTCTCTCCCTGGCCTGCACCGGGCTGCCTTCTCTCTGTGTCCTCACTGTGGTCCCTCTCTGTGTGTCTGTGTCCGCATCTCCTCTCATAGGGACACTGGTCATATCAGCTTGGGGCCCAGCCTAGTGACCTCACTTTAATTTAATGACTTCTTCAAAGGCCCCATCTCCAAATGCAGTTACATTTGGAGCTGCTGCGGTTTAGGGCTTCCACGTAGGCATTTAGGGGACATTCAACCCAGAATAACCTGCTTAGCACAAGAGTATATAGAATCTCTTTTCCTTCCTCAGGGACAGCCAGGGTCCCCAGCAAACACCCAGGTCAGAGGCGCCTCGATCCTGTGCAAGCCTTGAGAACCTCCTCCCTCACGGTGGTTTGTTCTCAGGGAGCAGAGGGTGGGAAGAGGTGACTGCACATGTGATGTCACAGATGGACACGCAGGAGCAGAAGCAATCACTGCCTCTCCCATCCCCAAGATTCGGTTATGAAGTGTCACACTTACCAAGAAAGTTGAAAGAATAGGCTGGGTGTGGTGGCTCACACCTGTAATCCCAGCACTTTGGGAGGCCAAGGCAGACAGATCACTTGAGGTCAGGAGTTCAGAAACAGCCGGGCCAAAATGGCGAAATCCCATCTCTACTAAAAATACAAAGTTAGCTGGGCGTGGTGGCAGACACCTATAATCCCAGCCTCTTGGGAGGATGAGGAAGAAGAATCGCTTGAACCCGGGATGCAGAGGTTGCAATGAGCCGAGATCATGCCACTGCACTCCAGCCTGGGCAACAGAGCGAGACTCCGCCTCACAAAGAAAAAAGTTGAAAGAACACAGCAATGAAAATCAATACACTGCCAAACTGGATTGCACAACTGTTTACATGTTGCTTGGTGTGGTGTGTATGGGTGTGTCTGTGTAAACACATGTGCACATAACTCGATTTCTGCTAAGCCATGATGATGCATCCCTCTCTAGACACCTCAGCATTCAGAAACGAAGGGGGGTGCTCCTACAGGCAACATCATACGCAGAAGATCGGCGTTCACCCCCGGACCTCCCGCCAGGGCTGCTCCGCATGCACAGCTCCCCGTGTCTCTTTCCCCTACTTTTCTGCACTGTTTTTAACTCAGCTAAAGTACATGCCATGAAATGCACAGGCCTTAAGCATGGAGTCGGATGAGGTTTCTTTTTTTTTTTTTTTGAGATGAAGTCTTGCTTTGTCACATGGGCTAGAGTGCGGTGGTGCAATCTCTGCTCACTTTAACCTCTGCCTCCCGGGTTTCAGCGATTCTCCTGCCTCTGCCTCCCAAGCAGCTGGGACTACAGGCATGCACCACCATACCCAGCTAATTTTTTCTGTGTTTTTGCCGGGTCTCATAATCCGAAGGTTGTGAGTTCATTATTCCTCACGCGGGGCACCACCTGTCCGGTGTGTCCTGGAGACCCTGGCCAACCGACGGATGAAATGAGTTCTCAGACACAGGTATGCAGTGTAAGAGCAGTGAGGGGGCTACCTGGTTCCAGCGACCAGAGAGCAGCCCGGACAAGCTGGAGCTGCTTGCTTTTATTCAGCACAGGCACAATGCTGAAAACATGGAGACACAACCTGTAGCAATTAACATTTATTGTTCCATGTTCAGGGAATGTCAGGCAAGGATGATCAAAGGTCAGTTCCTGGTCAACATAAGCAATCAAGCCTGTTTAAATCCTCCCACACTCCTTTGTACCAACTCCTTGCCCTCTGCCTCAGAGCTATAGAACGGCTGCCTTCAGCTACTCTTCCCCGGGGCTCTGCAGAAAAGGTCTGTGTCCTTTCTCTGTAGTTTTTCCCAGCCCTCTGACCAGTCCTCCCAACATTTTTAGTAGAGGTGAGGTTTCACCATGTTGGTCGGGCTGGTCTCCAATTCCAGACCTCAAACGATCCACCTGCCTCAGTCTCCCGAAGTGCTGGGATTACAGGAATGAGCCACCACACCTGGCCACATTGGATGAGTTTTGATGAGCATGCACACCTATGTCACCACCAATCCATTGGGAACTAGAACATTTCCATCAGCCCAAATGCCCCCCATGCCCCATCCAGTCCACTTCTCTCCTCCCACCAACCAGGACCACTAATGACCTGACTTATGTCACCATGAGCCAACCATATCTGCTGGGTGAATGTCACAGCCATGAAATCACATGTTACATACGTATGGCTGAGACTCACCAGGCTGTGGTGGGTGTCAAAGTCTCTCTTCATTGAGGAGTGAGACTGTGTTGTATAAATGTACCACAGGCAACGGGCACTCACCTGGATGCTGAGGCTGTCCCCCATCCTGGGAGACCATAAATAAAGCTACTCTGGACATTCTCATACAGGTACTTTAGGGACACAGGCCTTTGTTTCCTCATGACTGAATGCCTGGATGGGGAATGGCTGGGAATGAGAGTAGCATCTTACACTGTACACAAAACTGCTTCCTTTTCAGAGTGGGGGTTACCATTTCATGCCTGAGTTTCATCACATTCTCACCGACAACACTTGTTGCTGCCCATCTTCTTAGTGTTGGCTATTTGCAAGTGTGTGAAGTGTGTGGTTTTAAATTCTATTTGCCCCCTTCTCCTTTCCTGCAGCCTCACCATTGCTATCATTAGAATAAAAGTAATTATCTTATTTCTCTGAGAGTAGAAAAAGGCAATGATGCCAGGACTCAGATCAAGAATTAGACAGACTAGACTCACAGGAGCTGTGAGTGCCCCTGCTGCTTCTACAGGCCTCACGGCTTGGAGTGAGACTCACGGCTGTTCTCATTTGCTCAGGAACATCATCTCCTACTCCGAAATGACAAGAGTGAGAATGATGGTAGAAGTGGTCCGTGGCCAGGCTTGGTGGCTCCTCCCAGCACTTTGGGAAGCAAAGGCAGGTGGATCACCTGAGGTCAGGAGTTTGAGACCAGCCTGGCCAACATGGTAAAACCCAATCTCTACTAAAAATACAAACATTAGCTGGGCATGGTGGTGTGCACCTGTAATCCCAGCTACTTGGGAGGCTGAGGCAGGAGAATTGCTTGAACCTGGGAGGCGGAGGTTGCCTCTGCACTCCAGCCTGGGTGATGGAGCAAGACTCTGCCTCAAAAAAACAAACAAGAAAAAAACAGTCAGCTTATGAAGGTGGTGGTGACACTCACCGGGTGGCTTTTCGCATGCAGAAAATATTTTATGTCATTCAGTGATATGAAGGAGGTTTAACAAATAAATCATATAAGCTAAAATCATGCTTATGGGGTACCAAGGACATTTTTAAAAAATGGACTAGTTGGGTGTTGATAAGGCCTGGCTGTGTTCCCATCCAAATCTCAACTTGAATTGCTGAATCCATGTGTTGTTGGAGGGACCTGGAGAGAGGTGACTGACCCATGGGACGTCTCACGGGATGGTCCGTTTATCAGGGGTTTCTGCTTTTGCTTCTTCCTCATTTTTTTCCCCTCGCTGCTGCCACGTAAGGAGTGCCTTCTGCCTCCCGCTACGATTCCGAGGCCTCCCCAGTCATGCGGGACTCTAAGTCCACAGGCTAAACCATGATGGTGCATCCGTCTTTAAACACCTCAGCGTCTGCGGAAACAAAGGGGCTGCTCCTGCAAATGATGTCACCCCCAGAAGATCGGCATTCACCCCCAGTCCTCCTCCGAAACCACTGAAGCCTCTGGGTTCCCGGTTTCAGGTGTGTGTTCATCAGCAGCGTAAAAACGAACCAACACAGGTGTTTATACGGGGTTTTATTTGGTCAGCTTCTATAGAAACCCAAATGAACAGTTTCATTAACATCACTGTCATGTGTCACAATGGAGAACAGCTTCTGAGATATGAACAAAAACTGACCACTAAAAGATCGCCTGTGAAAACTGTCTTTTTTCCTTCGGTTCTTTGGTCTTCCCAATTTACAACCTCAGGGAACTGAACTACAGATTCTAAGCCAGTTCCTGATTCATTTCCTTTCCGGTCCCCACTTCTCCAGCAAAGAAAAGGAGATAAAATTCAAACAAACAAACAAACAAAAAACCTACCCTCCCATCCTCTCACAACCTCCTGGTGTGTTTATAACGAAATTCGGGTTAGGTCATGTCCTTCAGAAAAAAAGGCATTAAACTTATCATTAATCCCAGTGACAAAGAAGAAACTTATTATATAAAGAGATTGGTTTTTCTTCTTTTCTTTCATTTATCCCACACGATAGACCCTACTATTACACCTTGGACCCTCCAGGGGGGGATATGGAATACTCAGGGGACTCTATGTGCTAAAATGGATGTGAGGTATGAGAATTAAATTCAACACAATTAAATAACATAAAATTGCGTTTCAATACCTCCAGGAATAAAAAAATTCAAAAGGCATTCGCTGCATGAGGAAGAATCTGGGGACTGTGATGAAGTTCCTTATAAATGTAAAAGTTGAGGAGAAAGAAGCAAACAGACAGGAGAAGGGAAGGAGAAGACAGAAAGAAACAGCAAAGAACAGGGGATGCTTTTCCTCAACGTGTTTTTAAGATCCTTGCAAATAATTTAAAAACCACTAAAAATATAACCCGAGGCCTCAGAGTTCCCACTTTGGGATCTGGGGGCTAAAAGAGAAGATTCTGAGTTTAGACATTGGCTCTAAAACGTGCCCCAGACTTCATGCACAAACATACCCTAAAAAGGCATCCTCTCCAGAGACGAGGAGCCGCCGGCATTAGGACCCTACGTGGTGCCTCGGCCGGCCAGCTCTCGGCACCTCTGGTTCAATCAGAGCCACCACACTCATGTTGAACCACACAATCACCTCATTGTTCAGGTAATGCTTCCACACTTCGTTAGGGAAAGCAGCTGGCTTCAGGGGGTTATCGTTAGAGCGGCAGTGTGAGTGTTTATTGCTTTTCAATTAATCCACTTTTGGATTTACCATATTTACACCCAGGCAGCAAGCAGAGAACAGGGTGGTGGTGGGGGGCTTCTCTAAGGAGTTGTAGGGCCCTGGAGCAGGTGCAGAGCCTTGCCCAGCCACATTGCCTCTGCAGCCTCTTGTTTCAGGGTGCTGAGAAGGCACTCCCTGCTCAGCGGCATTCGAGTGTTTCTGGAAATCGGGCTCCGGGTCCCGCACAGAGCCACAGGAACAAGCATGTCTCGGGGCTCAATGGAGACACAGATTCCTTCGACCCTCTTCGCCCCCCCTTTCAGGTACAGTCCACCTAACACCAGGAGAGAATGAGCAACACCCGGGCTTTCCACGAGGCTGGCATATCCTCAAGCCAGGGGCTAGAAAAAGGTCATCCCCACCACACCTCCCACCTGTCCACGCTGGGGCCTTCCCGGGCCTTCTACAGAGAGAAGCTTCAAATCCTAGCTTGGCACAACACAAGAGGCTGAGTATATGAAAAGGAAGGTTTGGCACAGCAGCTCACATCTGCAGTCCCAGTGCCTTGGGGGGCCAAGCCGGGAGGACCACTTGGAGCCAGGTATTTGGGAGACTATGGTGGGAGGATCCCCTGAGCCCAAGAATTTGAGAATTGGAGGTTGCAGTGAGCTATCATCACACCACTGCACTACAGCCTGACAAAGCAAGACTCTGTCTCAAAAAAACAGAAAAGAGAAAAGGAGGAGAATTCAGTTGTTAAAAGTATGTAACTGGAAGCACCAGGAGGAATCGTGTAGGCTGCGGCGCCCTCCGCTTTTGAAATGCCCTTTCCTCTCCTCGAGTTGCATCTTCGCTTCTCTCCCTAATCTTAGTGATATGATCTGTGGGTGAAGCCGAATGCTACTGGCTGGCAATGACCTTCCAGATGATTTCTGGGCACTGCTGGCTTGCGGGACAAGTTCGTCCTCAGGTCCTGATGCCACCTGTCAAAAAGGCATCCCTTGACAGGGATGCCTTCTTCAAACACAGAGGCTGAGCCCTTGGAGACACTTTGCTGCCACTGGGAATCTCATCTCAAATGTGCAGGGCTGCTGTTCCCAAATCCGCCAGCACATGTTAGCAGACTGTACACACACCCCCGAAAAATCCCTTAGCAACTACACGCTGGCGCCTCACATTTTAATTCTTTCAGTTATGATTCATGGTGCCATCTGTGGACAGATAATGAGAGACAATAATCCAAGAATAGCTATCGGGCATTTGTTCAGCAGAGTTTCAGCATCGGCAGCATCCAAGTATGGGAAGGGACGGTGCCACCCCGGGAGTGCCTAGCCACTCCCACGGCTAAAATGGGCCTCGGTGAATCAGATCAGCAGGTCTGGCCGCTGAGCCCACCCGAGTGACATCACGCCCTCAGCTGTCCCCAAATTCCTGAGAACACCAAGAGCATGGTGGCAAGGTCCAGGAGAGAGTTCAAAGCAGCAGATATAAGAATCCACAGGAGCCCACTCCACCAAAGGGCCACCCGCCCCGCTGGACGGTGGGATGACGGAGGGGCTGCGGCCGTGAGAAGGGGGACGCCCTCGAGTCTTGCTCAAGCCTGCCAAGGAGAAAGACGCACTGCTCCGTCATAAAATCAAGGCCATGCTTTACAGACTTGTGGATTACGTGACTCGTGACATTCAGGCACAACATCACTTTTTCTTATTCTAAACTCCGTGTGTGTTGTCCGGGCTGCTCTCATTTCAGAGCGCAAGCCTGGCTGTCGGCAGACACGGATGTGGGTTTCCGGACGCCGCGCCCTCCGCCCTGGCACAGTCTCCCCACATCCACATCACCTTGCTCTTCGCTTTGGGAGCCACACATGTCGAGGGAGGCCTAGGTATTTTCCGCAGCAAAGGATTAGAGAAGAATGAAGGACGACGATCACCCTCTTTCAGTGGTTTTCCCAAAGCCATTTTACGTCGGGCACCGTGCCTACCTGTGAATCCTAAGGGGTAAAGGACACGCTTGGCCACCCCTCGCGCTTTGGCGAGAGAGGAGAGTTCAGAGAACCGAAGCCCGTGCCCCATGTCACGGTTTGTGCTGGGTTTAATACTCACGGGCACTGTCTGGAAGCAAGGTCGGGGGACATGGAAATGACCCAGAAGCAGCAGGGTGGGAGGCAGCAGAGAACAGTGCCCCTCACTAACCCTGCTGGACGTCACGTGGCCACACAGTGGACGGTGGCGTGGAAGGCTCTTGGCACTTCTGAAATGCAAGGCTGGCAGACAGCAGAAAAGCTAAATCCTAGCATCAGTCACTCGTGTGTGTGTGTGTGTGTGTGTGTGTGTGTGTGTGTTAGCGTGCGTGCGCCCTGCCACCCTTTCAGGCAGCAGCACAGCAAGCTTCAGGAATTGTCTCCAAAATTCTAATGGAGCATGATTCACCGGCAAGAGGACGATGACCTAATTATCCACCTGTGTCAGTTCAATGGCAAGAAGCCCCTGGCCCTCCCTCTGCCTGGTGCAGCATTCAGCACCTTCCTGCTGTCTGAAGACAGACTTGCAAAATGCTAATGTGACTCCAGGGTCCCCCCTGAAAGCTTGCAGTTTTCCAAGCAGCCCAGGAAAGGGAATCCAGGACCACATGGGGTCCAGGAAGACACTGAGCCCTGCAAGCTCTGGTCTCTTAATGCACAAATCTCCTCCTCTGATAAGCAAATGGATTACTTCTCCATCTCCACAGTACCTGAGGCCTCGAGCACCAGGTGCATGTGGGGAGGGGCTGGGGGGCGGCTAGGAGGCCATTACTCTTGGATGCTTTGCTTAATTTTTGTTAGAAAACAGAAAACAAAGAGTCAGCATGAGGAGAAGGAAAGCAACCAGGAGAAGCCACCGTGCAGCAGGGCAGGGAGCTGCTTCGAAGGAAGATGTGTCAGGCCTTGGCCCTGAAGACAGCTGAACACCCCAGCCTCCTCCAAACATCACAAGCTGTTCAGGATGCAAGAAAAAAAACAAACAACCCCCTTAAAAAAGGGGGTAAAGGACATGAGCAGACGCTTTTCAATAGAAGACATACATGCAGCCAACAACCATATGAAAAAAACGCTCCACATCACTGATCATTAGAGAAATGCAAATCCACACCAGAATGAGACACCATCTCACACCAGTCAGAATGGCAATTACTGAAAAGTCGGACAACGAAAGAGGCTGGTGAGGAGGAAAAGGACCCCTTTTACACTGTTGATGGGACTGTAAATTAGTTCAGCCATTGTGGAAGGCAGTGTGGAGATTCTTCGAAGACCTAAAGACAGAAATACCATTCAACCCAGCAATCCCACTACTGGGTATGTACACAAAGGAATATAAATCATCCTACTATAAAGACACATACACACATGTTCACTGCAGCACTATTCACAATAGCAAAGACACAAAGTCATTCTAAGCGCCCATCAATGATAGGCTAGGTGAAGAAAATGTGGTACATATATACCATGGAATACTATGCAGCCATAGAAAAGGAACAAGATCATGTCCTTTGCAGGGACATGGAGGAAGCTGGAGGCCATTATCCTTGGCAAACTAATGCAGAACCAGAAAACCAAATATAGCATGTTCTCATTTATCAGTGGGAGCTAAATGATGAGAACACTTGGCTCACTGCAGCCCCTGCCTCCCGGGTTCAAGTGATTCTCCTGCCTCAGCCTCCCAAGTAGCTGGGACTACAGGTGCCTGCCACCACACCTGGCTAATTTTCTTATTTTTAGTAGAGACAGGGTTTCACCATGTTGGCCAGACTGGTCTTGAACTCCTGACCTCAAGTGATCTGCCTGCCTCGGCCTCCAAAAATGCTGGGATTACAGGGTGTAATCCCATACTCAGGCCTTAATTGATTTTTTAAATTGACAAATAAAAATAGTACACACTGATGGTATACAACATGATGTTTGAAAAATGCAGACAGGCTAGACACAGTGCCTCACACCTACAATCCTAGCACTCTGGGAGGACAAGGCGGATGGATTACTTGAGCCCAGGAGCTTGAGACCAGGCTGGGCAGCACAGCAAGACCCCGTCTCTACAAAAAATTAAAAAATGTAGCAGGTGTGGTAGGATGCACCTGTGGTCCAAGCTACTCGGGAAGCTGAGGTGAGAGGATCACTCTGGAGCCCAGGAGATGGAGGCTGTAGTGAGCCGTGATCACCCCACTATACTCTAGCATGGGCAACAACAGAGCAAGACCCTGTCTCAAAAACTAAAACAAACAGAAAGAGAAAGATGCAAACAACGTCAAACGGCTAAATCGAGCTAATTAATGTGCGCACTGCCTCGCACGCTTACCATCTTTTCGTGGTAACAACACTTAAATTCGACTCTCCGCGATTCAAGTATATGATGCATTGTGGCTAACAGAGCTCAAAACTCACTTCTCCCTTTTTTTTTTATTTTCTTTTTTTTTTTTTGAGACTGAGTCTCACTCTGTCACCCAGGCTGGAATGTAGTGGCATGATCTCGGCTCACTACAACCTCTGCCTCCCAGGTTCCAGGAGATTCTCCTTCCTTAGCATCCCAAGTAGCTGGCACTATAGGTGCATGCCACCATGCCTAGCTAATTTTGTGTTTAGTAGAGACGGGGTTTTGCCATGTTGGCCAGACCAGTCTTGAACTCCTGACCTCAGGCAATCTATGCTCCTCAGCCTCCCAAAAGGCTGGGGTCACCACCATGCCCGGCCAATACCATAACTTACTTCTCCTGTCTCAGCGAATCATGTATCCTTTGACCAACACCTCCCTGGCCCCCCTCCCCAACCTCCCAGCTTCTGGTAACCACTGTTCTACTCTTTGCTTCCGTGAGCTCAACTTGGGAAGATTCTGCACGTGAGATCATGCTGTGCTGGTGCCTGGCTTGTGGATTCTCACGTTATGTCCTCCAGGCTCATTTGTGGATGTCTTTTAAATAATCCATCAAGAGAAACCAACCCAAGCTTGGTAACTGGCAGCTTCCAAAGCCACAGAGACACAGTCACGTCTAGACATAGACTAGACCTGGCTTCTAGTCTCAAGTTCAAATTTACCAGCTGTAGCATTCTGGCCAAGTTACTGAACATCTCTAAGCCTTAGTGTTTTCATCTGTAAACAGAGGGAATAACAGACTGTACCTCATATGGCATTTTGTCAATTTAAGTGAGATAGTGCATAATTTTCAGTACTACTCAATACATAAGCACTTAATAAATAATAGCTACTACTATAATCATAATTATTTAAAAAGCACTCTCTATAAACAATAGAATTATTTATTTATTTAAGTAGAGATAGAGTCTTGCTATGTTGTCCAGGCTGGTCTCAATCCTTAAGTCAAGCCAGCCTCCTGCCTTGGCCTCCCAAAGTGCTGGGTTTACAGGTGTGAGTTGCCCCACCCTATTTTTAAAAATGATTGCCTACAATGAAGGAACAAAATACAGTAGACAGGAGCAGGGAAAGGTGGAACTTCTTTGTATATACTTGGCTTATAGATTCGACTTTAAAATGCAAGTAGTCTATAGAATTACAAGTCAAAATTTAAAATTTTAAAAGCAAGTCATTAAAAATCAAAAATAAAATTAAACAAATTGACCCAAATTTGTACATAGCTGCTGGCAAAAAACAAAAGCAAAAAACAAAAGCACAGAAAGAAATGATTCCAAATACCTGTCAAGCACAGTAGTTTAACTGCACATCCCTAACGGGGTCTACTCCAGTGACAGCAAGTCACTGCAAGGGAGAATCTGAAACCACTACAGCAACGTATTGCTGGGTAAGTGTTGGCAGCATTACGTGAGAACTTTTTGTGCATGGTAGGATAAACCAAAAGAAGAGTGGTGTGGCTCGTTACAAGTTAACGTCTTTAGCATAGCTGAAAGGAGATACAGATGTTAAGATCAAGGAGGTGAAGTCAATCCTTGCCCTGAATCACAACAGGCAGTATCAATATGACTCATGATGCGTATTACCCAGCACGTAAGCCCCCCGAAACTTAGATGTGGCCCCTAACTGCCAGCTTCCACTAAAAGAAACCAGGCTTCCCTGGAAAAATGGCTGACTCCACGTCTGAGACAAGAAATTTGAAATGTCTCGCCATACCAGAATATCAGGAAACTATCAATAAGGTCATGTCCAAAAGACTCAGGAAATGGTCTGAATCAGCCTCCACTGGGCACAGACAGATACGATGAAGTAGCCAGAGGCAGATAAATGCTCCCACCAAAAAGAGAATAAACAACAAACGACAACAGCAAACATATCTTTTAAAGCATCAGGGAGCTGCTGAAACTACAAAGACCACATGCAGGTGCCGAGGTTCGGAAAGGGGACAGCTGTCGAGAGGTGAGCAGGCGTGCTAAAGCCGCTTCTCCCCTGGGATCATTTGTACATCCCAGACTCTGAGAATGGGCTGAGAATTGGTCCTGGGGCCAAGAGCCGATTCCTGCTAGGTGTAGAGAAGTCACTGGAGTTTTTAACAGTAAAGTAGGGCTCGTGAGGCAAAAACTGCAGACCCGAAGGGGAGCAGTCTGGGTGAGAGGAAGGAGTGGATAAATGAATGAGGCATTCAGCTACTTTTCCTTTCAATGTTTGCTGAATTCCGAAGTTGGGAGGAGCAGAAGGTGAAAAAGCTAGGCATAAAAACTGGAGGGAAGGGCCCTTTGGAAGAGGGATACTGGTAAGCACGTCAGGCTCTCAGTTGAAAGTGCTGAGGGGCTACATTCTAGAAGGAAAGAACTGAAGTTAGAATGAGTCCTCTCAAAACTACAACCCAGCCTTAACTCAGCTTAGTCTCTGACTGCCTTAAGGTGACAAAGTTTCTCTCTATATGCCTAACAGAAGAAAGGAGAATCCTCTCTGAAAGAAAATAACATTGTCCAGAGTCTCCATAATTTTTTATATATATGCAATGACTGACATTCTATAAACAATTACTAGTCATTCCCTGAGATTGTACCATGTGTTGGAAAACAAAGAGAAAATACAGTCAACAGAAACAGACCCATGGATGATCCAGATACTGGAGTCGGCAGCAAAGAACTTAAAAAATGATTAGTATGATCAAGAAGGTAAAAGGAAAACTGGAGAAAGCAGCTGAAAAGATGAAGACTTTCCAGAAACAACTGAATGCAGAAGAGAATCAATCGTAAACTTTAGACCTTAAAAATCCAACATCTACAATTAAGGACCTCAAAGGTAGGTTTAAGGTCAGATTACATGTAGGAGATGGATAAGGAAACTGGTAAATTGGTCTATAAAAAATGCACAGACTGAAGCATAGAGAGAAGGATGAATGGAAAACACAGAAAAGACACATATAAGACACACCAAAAGGCTCTGATATGTATGTGAATCGAATCTTAGAAGGAGAGAAGATGAAAAACAGAGCAGAAGAACTATATACACTAAGTCTAAACCGACAACACATAAACTGACAGACTCAAGGATCTCTATGAATCTCAAACAAGATAAACATAGGGAAAAAAAAACACAGTGAGGTGCACAGATACTGAAAACCAAGCATAAAGAAAATTTCTAAAGCAACCATAGTAAATGGCCATTATCTACAATTACATTGACAGCAGCCTTTCAAAAGAAAATGGAATGAGACAAAGAAAAAATAAAATAACGACCAATCTAGAATCTGTACCTCAAAAAAAATACCCTTCTAGCAATAAGGCTAATTAGTGACATTTTGGGAAAAATCAAAGCAGACACTGTATCACCAATGTGAATTCTTAAAAGGACTTCTTATAGCAAAAGAAAGATGATCCCATAAAAAAATTCAGGAAGGAATATAGAGCAAATGGGAAAATACGTGAGCAAATAATAAAGAACATGAAAATGTAGAAGTGGTGAGTTTCTAAGAGTGCTACCAAAGCTAGGAGACATGGGGAAGAAGCTGACCTGGTGACATAAACGAAATACAGTAACATCCCCTATGCTTTAAAAAGCAGACAAAACAAAACAACCTATAAGCAAAGTTAAAAGGAGATAAATTTGAAAACAGAATCCACACATTTGTAACTTATGATTAATACAAGTTAAAATACCCATTGTACTATTATAAATCTACAAGACGGAAATCCAAACGCAAAACCCAAACAGGCACAATCCAACTGACAAATTTTATGACAGAAAGTCACTGATGGCAAAAACAAAAACAAACAAACAAAAAAAACAATCAACTGTAAGGAAGAAGAAAGAAGTTTCACAGTTCTGTGGTCAGGAGGGTGTAAGAGATGATGAGTCCCCACTGTTTCCCTCCAGTAGGACTGCTCTGATCCTCAGCTTTCATCTTTTGGTTTTGTTTTTGAGATGGAGTCTTGCTCTGTCACCCAAGCTGGAGTGCAGTGGTGGGATCTTGGCTCAGCGCAACCTCCACCTCCTGGGTTCAAGTGATTTTCCCGCCTCAGCCTCCTGGGTAGCTGGGATTACAGGCATGTGCCACCACACCCAAGAAATATTTGCATTTTTAATAGAGATGGGGTTTTACCATGTTGGCCAGGATGGTGTCAAACTCCTGACCTCAAGTGATATGCCCAAAGTGTTGGGCTGCCAGGCATGAGCCACTGCACTCAGCTGCTTTCATCTTTTTTTTTTTTTGAGTGACAGGGTCTCACTCTATCACCCCAGGCTGAAGTGCAGTGGCACGACATGACCTCGATTCACTGATACCTCCACCTCCCAGACTCAAGCAATCCTCCCATCTCAGCTTCTCAAGTAGCTGGGACTACAAGCACATACCACCATACCCAGTTTGTTTTTACACACTTTTCTGTAGAGACGGGGTCTCACTACGGTGCCAGGGTGCCGCTCTTGAACTCCTGGGCTCAAGTGATGGTCCCCCTTTGGCCTCCCAAGGTACTAGGATGACAGGCATGAGCCACCACACTTGGCCCGGCCAAGCATCATTTTCTTAACCTCGATTAGCCTAATTAGGCAGCTCCCCTTCCCTTCCAGCCACGCATACCCAGCCTATGAGAATGCAGACCATGAACCACTGCCCAGCGACGGTTCTCAGTGCCTTTGTGACACTGCAGTGAGCCCCGTGTCTGCTCAGGTGTCAGGAGGCAGGAGGTAGCAGGCAGGGGCAGGAGGCTGGCCAACTACCCAGAAAGCAACACCATCACAAGGAAAGCCATGCCAGGTCCTGGGTGCCATCACGAAACATTTGCTTTCCAATGTACTAGACTCAGTTCCCTCCTGACACACTCCCCACCACCCTGCACCGTTACCAGAGTTCCCAGGGATCCCTCCTGATGGCACAGATCCAATTAGCCTGACCTGCTGTATTGAGGACAAGCCCCAGAGCAGGTCTCTCCATGGACAGCCCAGTCTAAGGCTCCTGGGTAGGATGCTGCATCCCAGTCTCACCTGGGACACGCTGCTCCTAGGAGACAGGGCTGGGCTCAGGTATGTGAGTCAAACGCACACCTGGGGCTCTGTCCAACAGCCAGTGAAATGGTGGGGCTGAAGGAAAGCCATGCCCTTGCCCAATACTTTTTATTTTATTTTTAAGATGAAGTCTCGCTCTGTCACCCAGGCTGGAGTGCAGTGGCACGATCTCAGCTCACTGCAACCTCCATCTCCCAGGTCCAAGTGATTCTCCTGCCTCAGCCTCCCGGGTAGCTGGGATGACAGGCCCCCGCTACCACACCCAGCTAATTTTTGTATCTTTAGTAGAGATGGGGTTTCACCATGTTGGTCAGGCTGGTCTCAAACTCCTGACCTCAAGTGATCCTCCCACCTCAACCACCCAAAGTGCTGGGATTACAGGCATGAGCCACCATGCCCAGCCCCTTGCCTGATACTTGATAAGGGTTTTACACTTTTATTATTTAATTAGGGACCACAAAACCTCATAAGAGAAATGGGGCTTATCTCAGAGAACAGATAAAGGCAAAGACACCCAACAGCACAGACAAGGTCCACCACTCCCGCGACCAGGCAAGGCTGGAGCAGCTAACTTTCTGTCAGAAGTGTTCACTGGGACCCTCCCTTCCCATCACCATCCTGGCTCACAGGAAGGTAGATTGGGTGCCCCCCTGACCAGCAGAAATGCACACTCTGAGCTTCCTTCCACCAAGCGGTCAGAAAATAGACAAAGCCAGATACAACTCTCCATGGTGGTTGGCACTGCAGAGGGGAGTGTGTGGGGGGGTTTCACAGTGGGCCACTATTTATATCTGCATGAATCAGCAGCCTTAAACTGTTTCTGAAAGCTTAAGCAGTTCCTGTATGTTTAAGAAAGCAATGGTTAAATATATGCCCTATTTCATCAGCAACGTTATGGAATAAACATTTCAACGATACCCTGCTATGTTGACTCTGTGCTAAGAAAAACAAGCATTTTTATTAAAGACAGCCCACCCTAGTGAAGAAAGCCCTGTTAATTCTTGAAGATTAGGTGCCCTATAGCAGTAGGTACCACCTGGAAACCAAGCTGTGTAATAAGGAAATAGCATGCTCACAGAACATGTCTCTTCCAGCGCCTGCTGCCCCACCCCACATGCCTATAATAAACACCAAGCAGAAATGCAGAAGAGATGCACCCGGTGCAGAAGTCAGACACTTAAAAACTGGTAGAAGGTAAACATGTGAATCAAATTGTTCCTCCTGTAGAGCTTCATGCTTGTGTTGGGTTGAAATATAAAAGCAAATCCACTCTAAATGACTGGGAGGAGTAACCTAGTGGGAAGAAAAGCCGGATTTGCACAGGGTGTGCCTACTGGATGTTACATGAACACGAACTTGAGAGGTGCTTGACCTGCTTGCCTTGCTGTGTGCAGACAGCACTAACTTCTTATTGTCCAGGATGCATAGAGAGATGATTCTCATGGTCTGCAGTGCTAACATCCTATAAACCTGCCACAAATGCAAAATTAGCCATACTGAGCTGTTCCTCCTACGAGGAACACAGGGTTAGGTTCCTAAGGGCCTCTGGTCACATCTTCATCAACCTATCAATATATAACATACATATGTATCTCCTAGTTATATATATCCTGATTAAAGACACCTTATTTATACATACTGTTGACTCATTAATATCGTATTGGCTGGGTGTGGTGGCTCGCAACTGTAATCCAGCCATTTGGGAGGGTGAGGCAGGTGGATCACTTGAGCCCAGGAGTCTGAGACCAGCCTGGGCAACATGGCGAAACCCACTCTCTACCAAAAGTACAAAAATTAGCTGGGTGTGGTGGCACATGTCTGTAATAACAGCACTTTGGGAGGCCAAGGCCAGCAGATCCCTTGAGCTCAGGAGTTCAAGGCCAGTCTGGGCAACAGAGTGAGACTCTATCTCTACAAAAGATTAAAATAGTAGCTGGGCATGGTGGCATGTGTCTATAGTCCCAGCAATTTTGGAGGCTGAGATGGGAGGATTACTTGAACTCAGGAGGTAGAAGTTGCACCACTGCACTCTTAAGATGGCACCATTGCACTCCAGCCTGGGTGACAGGGCCAGACTCTGTTTCTAAAACAAAACAAAACAAAAATGTTACATTCACGGCCTGGCACCATGACGCAGACATGAATGAAGTTTCTCTAACACGTTTGTTTTCTTCATGAGCCCATCACAGCCTCTCGCACTTGGGAACCCCAGACAGCACTACAGCACTAGAATAGGGGACCATTCTATACAGCAAGATCACCAAGAAACAGCACACAATTTCAAAAGCCATGGTACTAAAGAGATGCCACAAAGGACACTTGTTTAGGGTACAAGAGCTGAGACCGGAAGGCAGAGCATGGCCCCGTTCAGCCCCAGTTGGGCACCTGCGGGCTGGATGACTCAGACTCTCCGCCACTCCGCGTAGCCGCGAATAACCGTGAAGGCGCACGAGCTCTTATATCTCGGTGTTACAAATAAATTTTAGTGAGTAGGCAAAAACCACAAATATGGAATCTGCAGATAAGGAGGACGAACAGTGCAGAACTGAGCAGCGTCCATGGTCTGAGCCGCTGGAGCTGGAGGAGGCATCTGATCCTTACTTTCTACCAATAAGTACTCATCTCTCTTCTGCCTCCTGCTGGGTCCCTTCCCACTGCTTAAAACAGGCAAAAGCCAGTGATCAGAATCTCTGCTGCATGACAGGGCAGGGAAAAAATAATAGCAGGCAGGCACACATCATATGCCTGCCAAGGCATCTCAATATGTTAGCTTCTTTGTTTTTTTAAAAAAATAAGGGCCTACATAATAAGAAATAGATTCCAAGGCAACACATGGAGACAAAAGATTCTTGGTCGTTATTTTATAAACAATAACGCTTCTCACGGTGTTAAAATAAATAAGAGCCCCTGAACGCGGACTCTGAATTCCATTGAAATATTCATGAAGATTCTAAACTCGATCTCCAGAAAAGATTGTACAATGAAATATTCCATTTATGTTGTCTCTCTTGCTATGCTCCCAGGGCCATTTCACCGCCTGGTGTGACGGACTTGAGACCTGTCGGAAGCACAGTAGACTGAGCTTGTTCTACGTGACCAGTGAATTTTGGCCAAGTTGGGGCTGATGGGGCCTGACATGGGGAGGGGGTAGGCAAGGCAATACAAAGAGAACAACCCCAGAGAGGAGGTTATCTCCACAAGCAGTGAGTTCCCTGTCTCTGCAGGGGTTCACGCAAAGGCAGGCAAGATCATAAGGAAATGATGGAAATTCCCATCAAGACACAGGCAGGGTTCTGGTGACCTTCAAGGCCTGTGATAGCTCATTTTATGTGTCACCTTGACTGTGTTCCAGGGTGCTCAGAGTAAACTGTTATTTCTGGGTCTATTTGGGAGGCTGTTTCTGGATATATCTGGGAGAATGTTTCTGGATCAGCATTTGAATCAGTAGACTCAGAAAAGCAGACACTCTCCCCAAAATGGGTGGGCCTCATCCAATCCGTAGAGGGTCTGAATAGAACAAAAGGCAGAGGAAGTGGGCATTAGCTCTCAACCAGCTCCTGGAGTTGAACACGGATCTCTTTCTGCCCTTGTTCTGGCATTTACACCACCGGCTTTCCCGGGTCTTCAGCTTGCAGATGGCAGATTGCGGGACTTCTCAGCCTCCGTAATCACATGCGCCAATTCCTTATAATAAATCTCTCCTCATTCTCTTTCTATATATATGTATACATTTATATGTGTACACATATATACATGTATCTTATTGGTTCCATTTTTCTAGAGAACTCTGCCTAATACAAGGCCTGTAGATACCACAAAATGCATGCCCTGAAACGCAGAGGGACGAGGGCGCTGTCACTGATACCTGTTCCCATGGATGGAGACCCCAGCCACAGTGCTGCCCCCTCCAGCATGCATTTCAAAGGTGTCTAGGGGGAAAGAAAGGCTTGTGTGCTTGAAGGGGGAACACTTGAAGCCAGAGATCTAAGACAGCTGGTCAACTCGCTACAAAGCCTAATTCAGTGCCGAACAGGCTCACGTGGCACACTGGGCGTGGATCAAGAGCTGCCCAGGACGGTCCTAAGGTACATTTGTTGACATGACATGAAAAACAGAGCATGGTTGCCAGGACAACCTCACCCCTAGAAGATGTGGCAGGGATCTACTGCTTGGTTTTAAGTGGAACGCGAACGGGGATCACAGGGCCTCAGAGTGGAGGGAAGCATGTGGCAACAGAAAAAGGCATTTGTTTCAAAGCCAACTCCCGTGGGGAGAGGAAGGCCGGGTGGGGGTATTGGGGATGCTCCCCAGGAGGAAGAACCAGCCCCCTCCCATGAGATCCGTGGGGCAGAATGCCAAGGGAGAAAAACTTGCAAGACATGAGCACTGACAAAGATGCCCAGGGCCGGAAGCTAGAAGCCCACCCACGACCATGAAGCCAGACAGGTGGTAGGGCTGCCCTCAAACCCCCACGCCAAGCCTACACCAGAGAAGGGAGGCAGGAAGATGCACAGGCCGTCTTGCCAGCCTTGAAAGTTTTTCTCCCTTGGTCCTAATGCGCAAGCCCTGCAGAAAGTCAGAGAGTCAACATCTTCAGCCTTGAGGACCACACGGTCTCTCTCACAGCCCAACTCCACCCTTCTCGCACAGCGGGAACCACAGGTCACATTTCAACGAGCAGGCATGACGACGCTCCAGAAAATTTTTATTTACAAAGAAAAGGCTATGGGCCACGTGCAGGACCTATTTTGTCAACCTCAATGCAGAATATTATCTTGGTTCCAATCATTCAGTCTCCCCTTGGGTGAGGATCGGAAAGCCCTGCCCTCTGCCTCCCTGTGGAAGGAAGTATGTCCTTCCCACCCCATGGATGCCAGGCTCAGCAGGTGCTCTGTTCCCTTTGCCCAGAGTACAGCAGCATCTCCTTTTCTGGATCCTGGGACACAGAAGAAATTGGAGCAAATCCACAGTCAACCTTTAGACGCAGTTAACCTTTAGATGGCTGGAAGCCACCGGGAATGTGGGGATGTTTGTTATGAGGCATAGCCTCGTCCAAGCTGACCGATGCATAGAGTGTTAGTTAATAGTATTGTTTTCATTGTTTTAATGCTATTCCAGAAACTTCTCTGTTCTCTCGCCTGGCCAATGTGGGATGCTGAACCTAAGCCACTCTCAAGTCACCAGGAGGTCTGGGTAGAGGTCATTGGTCTCAGAGGCTGATCAAACATAAATCTACTCCCTTCCTCCTTCACTCCCTCCCCCATCCCCTCCCCCTTTCTCTTTCTTTCTTTGGTGTCTCTGTTTCCCAGGCTGGAGTACAGTGGCACAATCACGGCTCACGGCTGCCTTGATCTCCCAGGATCCAGCAATCCTCCTTCCTCAGCCTCCAGTTTAGCTGAGACTGCAGGCATGCCCCACCACACCCAGCTAATTATTTTATTTTATTTTATTTTATTTTTTTAGAGACAGGGTCTCACTATGTTGCCCAGGGTGGTCTGAGGCTCCTAGGCTCAAGTCATCCTCCTGCCTTGGCCTCCAAAAGTGCTGGAACTACAGGCATGAGTTACCATGCCCATCCACAAATGCATTTTCTGGGTATGGGCACAGAAGCCATCAGTGGGTGCACACCGTCCAGCCATGAAAGGGAATGAAGCCCTGACACATGCTACCCATGGATGAGCTGTGGCCACGCCATGCTCAGTGAAAGCAGCCACACACAGCCACGTGTTATACGATGTCGTTCACATGACATGTCTAGAATAGGCAGATCCATAGAGATGGAAAGTAGATGTGTGGTCCCAGGGGCTGCAGGGAGGGAGGTGAAGGGGAGGCTGGTGAAAGAGTTTCTTTTTGAGGTGCTGAAAATGTCCTAAAATGGAGCTTGGTGATAGTTACACAACTATGAAATACCAGCAACCCCTGCACTGCACATAATAGACAGGGGAATTATATGGTCCGAGAGTAACAGCTCAATAAAGCAGTTTTTTAAAAGGACAGCACAGGGCACTGGGAAACCAGTGCCAGGCATGTCTGTCCCTATCTGCATAGCCCTTGGAGGGTGGCAGTGCTGGGGTACCCTGGACCACAAGTCAGAGCTGCTGGGGTGGGCACGGCAAGTCAGGAAAGAGAAACTGAGGAGGCTGCAGAACCATCCGCCCTTGTGTTCTCCTTCCTGGTGGAGACACCGCCCACCGGTCACCAGGGCCTGTCCTTTGTAGGTCACCTCTAAGCCCTCACCCACCCCCCTGAAAGGGGGAAGAGGTGTCTGGATGCCAAGGACGCAGCTATAATTAGAGACCACTTAGTGGCACGCAGGGCAGCAGCAAGGTGCCGGCACCAGCCTCTGTCACAGCAACGAGGCCTCGTGTCCAGAGAGCCACTGCCTGCTGCTGAAGGACCAATCTCTTTCGAGCAGAGACACCGCTCAACGACGCTTATTATTCTTCCAAAGTGAAAATCATCCTCACATTTTTTATAAAGAAAGAAAAACATCATCCATTTTCAAGCCTGCAGAAATCCTAGCAATTCAAAATTAGCATAACAAATATTGTTTTAAGAAACTCTGAAGGAGTCTCTATGTGCGGTATTTATTACCAATTTCCATAAGCCCACTCCAAACTTCTTAGAATTACCATAATCTCTATCACACCGTATCTTCCATCGGAAATGGGTGGGAATGTCTTTTTCAAGCTGGAACTGTGATGTTCTGGGAAGAAAGGAAAACATTCTGCAGACATCTGGTTCTGGACAAAAGCGTTGCTTCTGTCTTAGCCACGGAAATCCAGCACTTGGGGAAATCCGAACAGCTGAAACAAACTTCTGGGAGGAAACAAAGGCATTGTCTCTGATAAGAGCCCAGGAAATATCAATTTCAAGACGCACTCGTTTTTATCTTAAAATCTTGTCCTCCATAAGGCAGGGCCTCATCTTAGATACTCCGCGAGGCAGAAGGAATCGGGGATCCTCAGACTCCCTCAGCAGCAGAAGCGGCAGGGCTCCGCTGGGTCCGTGAGGCCCCACCAGGGGAAGTGGAGCCATGGAAACTGCCCACCAGGGGCAGATCCATGCCCCTAAGACTTCGGACCAATTCCCAGGAGACCGTCTCTGTTTGCAAAGATGAAAGCCAATTTCCAAGTCCAGTATCTGGGGAACTCCTTCCCTGGTGTGAGCAGAGATCTGTCCTCAAGCATCGGTCTCCTGTAAGCACAGTCCAAAGCAAAGGCCAAGGCAGCCGGGAAGCGGCCGGGCCTCAGAGACCGCACGCGGGGACCGCCTGGCCGTGCCGGGCTCTCCTAACTCCACCCCCTGCCTAGGTTCATGCCTTCCTTACAATATTGTCCTGGTGGTTGGCACAGAAAACGGACACTACTGAAAATCACAGCACACTACCTTACATGGATTAGCATGGCTACTACATAGGAGGAAAAAAAAAAAACAGAAAATTACAAGTGCTGGTGATGATGTGGAGACTGGAACCCTTGCACACTGTGGCTGGGAGTGTAAAGTGATATGGCGGTTCCTGGAAAAATTAAAAATAGAATTCCCATGTGACCCAGCAATTCTACTTCTGGGTCTATACCCCAAAGACTTCAACCCAGAGACTCCAACAGGTATTTGTACATCCATGTCCACAGCAGCATGATTCACGCTTCCTGGAAGGTAGGAGCAGCTCAATGTGCACGGGCAGATGAACAGACGAGCAAAGTGTGGTCTGTCTGTGCAGTGGAATATTATTCAGCCCTGAAAACGCAGTGGGATTCTGACACAGGCTACAACATGGAGGAACCCTGAGGACACTGTACTGAGTGAAATAAACCAGCCACGAAAAGATGGATACTGGAGGATTAAACTTAAATGAGGTCCCTAGAGTTGTGAGACTCATAGAGATGGAAAGTAGATAGAACAATGGTTACCACGGGCTGGGAGAGGAGGCAATAAAGAGCTGGTGTGTAACGGGGACAGCATTTCGGTTTGGGAAAATGAAAAGGTTCTGGCCATCACGGCTGCCCAGCCACATGAGTGTACCTAGTGCCACTGAAGGACACGTGGAGAAATGAGCAACATGATACATTTTAGGTTATGTGTATTTGACCACAGTTGAGAAAAATATAAATTTCTAAATTCTCTTGAAAAGCAGGAAGATCTGACGACAATGAGTATATGTATTTATCGTAAGTTTTAAAAAAAGCTACAACAGCTGGGTGCAGGGGCTCACACCTGCTATCCCAGCGCTTTGGGAGGCCGAAGTAGGAAGCATCGCTTGAGCCCAGGAGATTGAGACCAGCCTGGGCAACATGGCGAAACTCGTCTCTACAAACTATCAAAAACATCAGTGGTGCGTGGTGGCACACGCCTGTAGTCCCAGCTACTCCGTAGGCAGAGGCGGGAGGATCGCTTAAGCCTGGGAGGTGGAGGCTGCCGTGAGCCCTGAGTGAGCCACTTCACTCCAGCCTGGGCAACAGAGCGAGACTCTGTCTCAACGACAACAAAAAACAGCAACACCACCACCCACTGCACATAAAAGCCAGGTGGTCACTCCGTGTTGCACACTCAGGCTCCTCACCCAGGGAACGGAGGCCCGTGCAGCCGGCCGGCCTCCCTCCTGCTTCTCAGGCTGCCTCTGCTTCCCAGCCCTGCACAGGACCCAGCCTCCAACTCTGGGGCTCTGCCTGGGAAGCAGTCCTTGGCCGTCCCCACCCTGCCACAGGGTACGCTCCATGGCTTTCCAAAGCCAGATGAGACAATGCCCCCCAGGAAGACTGCTGGGTCTCAGACTAAGTCACCCCCAAATATCCGCTCCTGGCATTCATCGCAATCATAAGACTACGTTCCATCAAATCGAGGCCACCGTCAATGAAGGAAGCTCCTTATTTTATGTTGCAATGATAGAGAAAATGCTGCCACTGAATATTTCGAATACTATTGATTATGCTATGGAAGAGGTGACAGGGAACCCCTTAGAACAGCTGAAACGCTGCATGTGGGTAAATCACGAGCAGCACGATTTTCCTCCCTGAGGCCGGTGTGGCCGCTCCAAGAGGACCTCCTTACTGGAGAATGTCCTGTCCCAGGTTTTCAATAAATGGGGGTTCGATGATGGACAAACCAGGAATATTAGGGGATAGTCAGGGGCCAGGGACAGTGGGGAAACCTCCCAGGGTGTAGCAGCCAGAAACAGGATTGGTTTCCCAGGAATCAGAATCTCAGGGTGGCTCCTCCTGCCTCCGGACACACCACGCTTGCCGGTATGCTGGGCAGAGGTGGGTACAGAAAGGTCACGTGGCCTTTCTAGAGCTCCAACAGGGGTCTCCTGAGAGCCCACTGACTCTTGAGGACTGGGTAGCTATGACAAGGAACTCAGGGCAAAGACTCGCTGTGCTTTTCAGAACACAGAGTTTTAAAACATTCCATGTTCTGTGGGCATGTGGGAGCTAAAACGTGTCCCCTCACCCGTGGGCTGGGCCAGTGCCACAGACGTTCATCCGCAGTGCTAATGAGCAGATGATCCCGATGGTCACAGGAGCACCCAAGACGAGCAGGACTGTCACCATGTAAGGCACAGGACCTGGCACTTGGAGGGAAGTTACCAAGGAGACGAGCTGTTCCAGCTTAGCAGGGTCAGCCGCTTTCACGATGGAGCTTCACTTACAGAACTGACTCCTTTCTTGAACTGCCTGCCTTTTACCAGAAACCGTGATGCCAGCCAAAGGGACGCGGTGGCAGTGTGAATGCGTTCATGGACCCAAGGGGTGGGGCAGGGCTGGAGCTAGCGGTCCCGCTTCCTCTCTCCACAGGTAAACAGCCGTGTGTAGGACAGGAGCCCTCCTTACCTGCGGGTTCAGTTACCTGCAGTCAAACGCAATTTGAAAATACGAAATGGCAAATTGCAGAAACAAACAATTCCCACATTTTCAAGTGTGTGCGGTTGACAGCGGCATGCTGAAATCTCTCCTCCTGTTGCTCTGTCCTGCCCAAGATGTGAATCATCCCTTTGTCCAGCGTGTCCAGGCTGTGTAGACCACCCACCTGTTCACCACTCAGGCACTCCCTCGGTTCTCAGATTGAAAACAGTGGCACACACGTGGCGGTCTGTGCCACCCTCTGTTTCAGCATCCCCCCTGGATCCCGGCGCACAGCCCGCACGGGCGAGAGGGGTCTGCTCTGCTCTCACTTTGCAGATGGAAGAACTGAGTCCTCTGCTAGTAATTAGCCCCTATGACATGGTTAGCTGGGAGTGAAAGCGAGAGGGACAGGCAGGCGGACGGGTTCAAGGACGCCTCGGAGCCATCGGGAATCCATCTCAGGGGGCCCCTCCCCGTGGGTCATGCGGGCCTTTCCAACATCCTAAAACCTAAAACCACAGCCGGTTCCCTTCTGGTCTGGACAGGTCTTTTCCGAACCTGAGATGCTGGTGTGTTATTTATTTATGCAATCAGCAAACACACCGACCACGTGCCAGGCCCCGAGCTGGACAGCTGACAGGAATGAAGACATGAAGAAAACACAGATTCTGTCCTAAACAGACACTTTCCAAGATCTGAAAAGCCTCCTCCAAGAGACAGTGGCTTGGGAATGTTTTACAACTCCAGGTTCTGAAAAGCACAGCGAGGTTTTTCCCCTGAGCTCCTCGTCATGCTTACAGGCCTCTCATACAACCCCCGGCCCCGCCACGGTGAGCCGTTCCAGGTAGAGCCGGGGTTTGGAGGTGCCCGTCACGAACAGCCGTGGGTTCACGCCCACCAGGGACCATCTCTTTCCCCCGCCTGTCCCAGCTGCACCGGCTGAAGCAGGCACCATTCCCGGAGGCCCACGGCTGAGGTCTCACACGGATTGAAATGAATTTGGCCACATTCATGTCTCAGCTGGCTGAGATTTCTCTCTCTCAAGTAAACACCATTTCTTAAATGCCAACTCTGTGGAGCATATTCTCAAAACGTTCAAAAAAAGAAAAAAGATCATGAAGAAGAATCACAGCACTAAAACCAATTCAAGAGTTTTCAGATACCTTTAAAGCAACAGGCAAGGCCAGGCGCGGCGGATCACGCCTGTAATCACAGCATTTTGGGAGGCCGAGGTGGGAGGATCACCTGAGGTCAGGAGTTTGAGGCCAGCCTGGCCAACATTCACAGGCATACGCACACACACAGACACACACACACACGCACATGCACACACACGTGCATGCACACAGGCATACATACAGACATGCACACACACGTGCATGCACACACAGGCATACACACGCAGACACACACACATGCACATGCAGGCATACACACGCACAGGCATACACAAGCACACAGGCATACACACGTGCACACACACATGCACACACAGGCATACACATACGCACAGGCATACATGCACACAGGCATACACATGCACACACACACACAGGCATACACACATGCACAGGCATACACACACATACACACAGGCATGCACACATACGCAAATGAAGACAGTGGCCTCAAAGGCCCTCTGGCTTCTGAGAGGTCACACATCCTGCACTAATCTTCTGGGAGGTTCTGCCTCTGGGACTGAGCCCATCTGAGGATCTGTGTTCCTCAAAAATTAGCGGTTCCTGAGTAAACAGAGGCAATGCCAGGACTTGACCGCCACCTTTTTTCTCCAAGTGCTGCCTTTTAAAAAAACGTTCTGCAGGGTGCGGTGACTCACGCCTGTGATCCCAGCACTTAGGGAGGCCAAGGCGGGCAGATCAGCTGAGGTCAGAAGTTCAAGACCAGCCTGACCAACATGGTGAAACCCCACCTCTACTAAAAATACAAAAATTAGCCGGGTGTGGTAGTGCACGCCTGTGATCCCAGCTACCCGGGAGGCTGAGGCAGGAGAATCACTTGAACCCGGGAGGTGGAGGTTTCAGTGAGGCGAAATCACCCCACTGCATTCCAGCCTGGGCGACAGAGTGAAACTGTCTCAAAAAAAAAAAAAAATTATATAAAAAAGTAAAAATAAAAATAAACAAGGCAACAGGCAAAAGAAGCAAGACCACGTGTTTGTCTTTGCTATGTATTTCTCTCTTGTTGACAATCATTTTGGAGACCATGTTAGCAACCAAAAGCCACAGCTGAAACAGTTCTCCACTAAGGAACAGGTTCAGAGAGAGCTGGTACAGGTCTGGTGGGCTCTGGCCTCCTCGCCTCCCAGACCCTAGCCCGTGTGTACCCTCAGGGTTCCCAGCAGCCCTCCCTAAACAACAGCCAGACTGTGGGCAGGAAAACACCCAAGTGCCTCTGATGGTGGGTAGAGCACACCGCACCCCGTGTAAGTCCTCAAGGTGAGTCAGCCGGCGCTGGGTTTCCAGTTCCAAGGAACCTTCATTTCTCCTCGGAACTGGCCCTTCCACCTTCCTTTCCCTCCCTCAGATGTCTTGATTGGCCTGACCTTTTTTGAAATGTCACTGCTAACTGTCGCTTTTGAGCTGGAAGACTGGTATGTGCATTATCAGTCACGTACTTCTGTCCTGCTAAACCCCAGTTCTCTGCGTGGAGTCAGCATGTGTCACTTAGCAGCCCCGGACAAGCTAAGACACTGTGCAGGGGGACCCTAGGTTCCTGAGGATCAATACTGCCTGCGTCTAGAGGAGTTTAAGAGTCACCAAACACTAGATGCACAGATGTTCTCACAGCTCAAAGGCGGTGGGAGAAAACGTCCCTTGGGGAAGAACAGCAATGGGAGCACAAAAATCTGTTGAAACTCCTCAAGTCACGTGGTAACAGGGAGAGCCCAAAACAAAAGCCTCAAACTCCTTCACTGACCACTGCTGCCGGACGAAGGCTCAGCAGGACCTCGCTTCACTGAGAGCCCGGGGAGGCCCCTCCTAGGTGACCTTCGGAGGGCGGATGAGTGAGTCTGTCATCGGCAGCCCGCTGGTGTCTCCCAGACCCAACAACTTCCTGAGGACATGTACCTTTCATCAGTCGGTGGCCAATGCGTCCGGAGTGCTCAGAGGGCCTGGCCTTGGCAAGGGTGCAAAAGATGGGAGTGGCCACCGTCGTATATTGTGCATGCTCTCATCAAAGGTCACGGCAACACTGGCTACTCCTGTCTTTTGAGCACTTGATAGCGTGTGTGTGTGTGTGTGTGTGTGTGTGTGCATCTTTTTTTCTTGAGGGGCAATAGAACTTTTTTTTGGAGGCGGGTGGGATGGAGTCTTGCTCTGTTGCCCAGGCTGGAGTGCGATGGCGCGATCTTGGCTCACTGCAAACTCCGCCACCAAAGTTCAAGTGATTCTCCTGCCTCAGCCTCCCGGGTAGCTGGGATCACAGGCGTGCGCTACCACACCCGGCTAATTTTTGTATTTTTAGCAGAGGTGGGGTTTCACCATGTTGGTCAGGCTGGTCTTGAACTCCTGACCTCAGCTGATCTGCCCGCCTTGGCCTCCCTAAGTGCTGGGATCACAGGCGTGAGCCACCGCGCCCAGCAGAACGTTTTTTTAAATGGCAGCGCTTGGAGAAAAAAGGTGGTGGTCAAGTCCTGGCATTGTCCCTGTTTACTCAGGAACCACTAATTTTTAAGGAACACAGATCCACTCAGATGGGCTCAATCCCAGAGGCAGAACCTCCCAAAAGATGAGTGAGGGTATGGTGCAGGGAGGTGTCCTGGGCACGGCTTGAACCCCTCTGAGCCTGGAAGAGATGTGCTGAGGATAAAATAACACAGAAGGCGCTAATGAAGGTAGACATGCTTCGTCAATATTATCCATGTAGTTAATACTCTGGGATACTGCTGAATACAGGGCTTCCTCTCCAACAAGGAAAGACGCGTCCTAAAAACGTACACGCAGTTCCACTCAAGGGATGACTGAAACAAAAGACGGGAGGCACAGAGCCACTGGGGACTTACACAAACACATATATGTGTCATTTTGCTCAATAAGATTTAGCCAAAGAAACAGTATTTACTGACAGCCACCTGCGCACGTCAATCCTGAGGAAGGTGCTGGGCATGGGGGTCCCTGCCCTTTGGAAACTCGGCATCTAGTTGAGATCATAAAGAGCCCAGGAGGCAATGGCAGCACAGTGGGGGCTTCTCCTCTGCGCAGCCAGGTGAGGACACGGAGGGAAGCCCGGTAGCCGAGGAGGAGGAGGAGAGTTCCAGGCAGAGGAACAGCATATGCAAAATGCCAGAGGTCAGAGTGAGGCCAGTGGACTCCAGGTCCACACGCCTGAAGCACGGAGTGCAGGGAGCACACGGCAGAGAAGGGAGGTGACGTGACAATGGCCACACTCGGAGGGCCTTCATTGGCAGGGCAGCTGTAGGGAGTACAGGACCCCACGTGTAATCTAGCAAGGTGAGGTGCCTGGCCACAGAAAGGAGAAGGGTCTGGGTCACCAGCAGCTGGAGAGAAGCTGGTGGCTAATGCAGGAGACACACTGGAGCATCAGAACTGCAGCGTGACAGCAGGGAAAGAGGCAGGCAGACGGGCTGGCAAGGCCTGCCGCAGGGAGATGACAGACCTGACAGAACCGGGGTGACTTTCTTTCTCATCAATAAGATGATGAGAACCAGGCTGTTCTTTCCGACTTTCCCTCCTGGACTTTGTGTTTTGCTGGGAGCTTCTCGGGATCTCAAGTACTTCAGCTTAAAAAGAAGCTAGTTCCGGCCAGATGCAGTGACTCACTCCTGTAATTCCGGGACTTTGGACTTTGGGAGGCCAAGGAGGGTAGATCACCTGAGGTCAGGAGTTCGAGACCAGCCTGACCAACATGGTGAAACCCCGTCGCTACTAAAAATACAGTAACAACCAAAAAATAGCCAGATGTGGCAGTGAGGGCCTGTAGTCCCAGCTACTTGGGAGGCTGAGGCATGAGAATCACTTAAACCTCAGTGGCAGAGATGGCAGAGAGCCGAGATCGTGCCACTGCGCTCCAGCCTGGGCGACAGAGCGAGGCACTGTCTCAATAATAAAATAATAATAATCTTAAAGCAGAGGTTAGCAAGGTTCTACCAATGTGCTCCATGCCTGGGGCAGCCTGCTCCCCAAGGCCTTTCCTGAGCTTGCTTCTCCACCCAACGGCTCAGCAACTTTGGGGTTTACTGACCTGGGCCCTCCTGGTCCACCCTGATCCTACAGAACTTCACACCTCGTTCCCTTCCCCATGATGGGCCAGGAAAGGCCCTGTCCTCCCTGGAACCCTCCCTCTGCATGGCCCCTCTCTTTGGAAATAGGCAGAACAACAGCCCTAGAGGATGATCAAGTCCCAATCCCTGGAGCCTATAAATGTGTGACGCTTGTCTTTGCTGATGTCATGAAGTTAAAGATCTTGAGATCAGAGACTATCCTGGATCATCCAGTGGGCCCTAAATGTAATCCCAAGTGTCCTTCTAAGAGGGTGATTTGACACAGAAGAGAAGGTGATGTGACTGCGGGGGTTGAGCTGGGGGGTGGGGGGTGGAGGGGAACAGAGATTAGTGTGTGCGGCCACAAGCCAAGAAGCACCAAGACCACCTGTCGCCACCCAGAGCTGGAGGAGGGAGTGAAGAACGGTTTCTCCCCCAGGGTCTCCAGAAGGAAGGCAGCTCCACCCACACCTTGATTTCAGACTTCTGGGCCCCCAAACTGGGAGAGAATCAATTTCTACCGTTTCTGTCCACCCAGGCAGCGGTCACGGATCATCACAGCAGGCTCAGGGCACAAAGGCATCTCTCCCGTTGCCCAGTGTCCCCTCTTCCTCTGATAATCCCCCCCAGAACCAACTCCATTTTTCTAAGAGGAGAAATCATAAAAACCGTAAACCCTTCTCAAAAGGGGTGATAGCAAGCCCTCAACAAGAGGGTGAACACTGGTGGCTGGAGGGGGCTTGTTTTACTTTTTTATGCACAAAGCACAGCAATGCAGTGATAACTAAAAAGATTTACAGCCTCTGTGGGCATTCAAACATCATAGAGGGTGCAAGAAAAAAGGAAAAAAAAGGCTCAAAAAGTACTAACTTAAATGAATGAGCACTGCACAGGGGTCACGGGAACTTCCTTCCTTCACTGGTAAAATATCTGCTGAGTACCCAACTGTGCTACATGATGGGGAGGTGACCATGGGACTGGTCTCTGCCCTTCCGGAGCATTCATTCTGGTGGGAGACAAAGAGAGAGAGTTATCGGTTCGAATCCCTTTCAGGATGCAGAAGGGCTGATGGAAAACGAGTTTGGTGTCTGATGGTCCCCAATTTCAATTCTGCCTCACAAGCTGATTGGTTCATGATATTTTACACATGCAGAGGACCATGTCACACCAATAGAGCATCTGGCCCCTATATGTACAGAGCGGATACTCGATACATGTAGTCCTCTCTCCCCTCCCCCCGAGTTCTATCTATTCATGAACTAGACAGGTATCTGACTCCACACACTGTACAAACATGGAGGCTGAGACACTTATGCGCAGGATGCCTCCCGGAGCTATGTGGGAAGGATGCCAGCAGGCCACATGTTGAGAGTGAAATACTGCGGAACTACAGATAACGTAAGTGTTACAGTGAACTGAGAAAACTATTTGATATTCTCGGTCTGAAATGTATCTCCTAAACTTGCCATTTAGTCACTAGGACTAAACTACATGCCATCCACCCCCCACACACCTTCCCAAATTCATATGTAGGAGCTCTAACCCCCAATGGGATGGCATTTGGATCAGGACTTTTTGGGGGTGGTTACAGTTAGGTGAAGTCATGAGGGTGGGGCCCCAACAATAGGATTTGTGCCCTTTTAAGAAGAGGTACCAGGCAGCTGGCTCAGTCTTTCTTTGCCACATGAGGACACAGTGAGAAGGAAGCCAGCCTCCATGAGAAACTGAATCAGCCACAACCTTGCTCGGACTTCCAGCCTCCAGAACTGTGAGTAATAAATGTCTGTTGTGTAACACCTCCCAGCCTGCAGCACTTTGTTATAGCAGCCTGTCTTGGTCTGTTTTGTGTTGTTATAAAAGAATACTGAAGGCCAGGTGCAGTGGTTTATGTCTGTAATCCCAGCCCTTTGGGAGGCTGAGGTGGGAGGATTATGAGGTCAAGAGTTCGAGACCAGCCTGGGTAGCACGGTGAAACCCCGTCTCTACTAAAAATACAAAAAAATCCGCCAGGCATGGTGGTGTATGCCTATAGTCCCAGGTACTCGGGGAGCTGAGGCAGGAGAATCGCTTGAACCTGGGAGGTGGAGGTTGCAGTGAGCTGAGATTGTGCCACCACACTTCAGCCTGGGCAACAGAGTGAGACTCCCTCTCAAAAAAAAAAAAACAAAACAAAAAACAAACAACAACAACAACAACAAACTGGAGACCGAGTAATTCCAAAAGAAAAGAGGTTTGTGTAGCTCACGGTTCTGTGGTGTGGGAAGTTCAAGGGCATCACCGTGGCTTCTGGTGGGGTTTCTGTGCTGCAATCCAACATGGTAGGGAAGGTCAATGGGGAAGTAGACACATGTAAAGAGGAATCAAACCTGAGGGGTGTCCTGGCTTTATAACAAACCCATTCCTGTGAGGACGAATCCCATCTAGAGAGTGAAATCTCACGCACGACTTGGAGAACAATACCAAGCCATTCATGAGGGATCTGCCCCAGAACCCAAACGCCTCCCACTCCACCTCCCAACACCCCCACATTGAGGAACCAAACTTCAACATGAGATTTGGCTGGGACAAGCAAGTCATATCCAAACCACAGCACGGCCCTAGCAGACTCCCGCAGCGTCATTTCCACTTGACTTCTAGCTGATGAACTTGAGGATTTACATTCAGGGACAGACACTTCTTCAGGATAGGAACAACGGATTATAAAGATCTCACCAAGTATCAGTTGCACTCTGCCCTCGCCTGTTGCATTTCACAAGCCTTTCGCCCGTGACTCTGCACCAAGCTGTCCCGGGTTAACACTGCCACTTAGTAGTCAGCTCGAGAAATTACACGGAGCTGCAAGACCAGACAGGCCCCTTGCCTGTTACAATGTGTTACTGAGGGTTCTGGGTCTGGTGCTGGATGCCGGAAGAATACAGATAGGTGGGAAAGTGTATCCCTCTCAAAGCACTTTAAAGTTTAGCTTGGGAGACTTACGCATGAACCATTCAGTGCAATACAATACATAAAAGGTACCCTCGAAGTACAGTGGGAATCAAAAGAAAAGCTTCCTGCAGAAGCAGCTCTGAGATGGGGAAGGAGTTCACCTGGCAAAGGTGGTGGTGGTGAAGCAAGCAGTCCCACCTGGCTAGAGAGACATCACATCATTGACAAGGTGGCCCTCAGCCACCCACGTCTTCAAAGGGGTCTGTCTGTGTCTGGGGGAGATTATGTCCCCTGCTGGAGGCAGCCCCGCAGCAGAGAGTGGCTGAGGTGCTTCTTAGATAAACTCAACAAGGACAGCGTGGCCGTGCTGGGGAGGGCACCTATGCCACCCAGGCACATGAAACTGGCAAGGACTACAACCCTCTCCGGCGTCCTTAGGTGAAAACTCCATTGGATGTCCAGGCTTGAAGCACCTTGAAACTGGGGCTCTGGCCAGGCCGCAAAGCAGGCCAAACCCAGGAGGAAACGGGAGCTGTTCTCATGCAAGGAGAGATGGCATTGGGCCCGGATTTAGGGCACAGCAGACCCTCGTGGGATGGGTAGGTGGCAGGACCCCTGGGTGGCAGGGACACAGGCTGAGGAGGCAGGACAGGAGTCCGGGCTGGAAGGACAGTGAGCTGTAACTGCTGTGGAGCACTGACCCCGAAATGCAGTCTTATCTGCAACACCCAGTACCGGATCAGGGGAAGGAGCAGAGGTAACATTAAAGATTTTCTCTGAACAAATGAAATCTAACTTTTTTCCTTCCCCAAGACAGAGTCTTGCTCAGTCACCCAGGCTGGAGTGCAATGGCGCGATCTCAGCTCACTGCAACCTCCACCTCCTGGGTTCATGTGATTCTGCTGCCTCAGCCTCCCGAGTAGCTGGGATTACAGGCTGGCTAAATTTTTGGATTTTTTAGTAGAGATGGGGTTTCGCCATGTTGGCCAGGCTGGTATCGAACTCCTGACCTTGTGATCTGCCCACCTCGGCTTCCCAAAGTGTTGGGATTACAGGCGTGAGCCACAGTGCCTGGCTGAAACCTAACTTTTAAAGCAACAATGTTCTGTCTGGATGGACAATTGCTTTTAAAATGTCCAACTGTTCTATGCTGGGTACGAGCTGCTCCTGTCTCACCACAGGGCCAACCACACCCCACTCCCCACAATGCTTTTTCAGGTGTTTGCTGCCTATTTGTAAATAGCACACATTTGATCATCCATCTTGATCTCCTTCTGTTTAAATATTACTTACTGACTTCCTGCCAGGGAGGATGAGCATTTCACTCATTTATCACATAGCTCAAGACAGCCATGGCCCCACGTGGGCTAAATCGTGGTTCCTGTGTTTATGCTATTGTGGATAGCCACATCTCATCCACAGCAAGGGAGGCAGTCAACTGCAATTCTATTTCCCTTGAGTATATAACCACCACCTTTTCAAATCGGCCTATTTACATGCAATGCACTTACCACCAAGTTCTGACAGAGGCATAAATTGCAGAGCGCAGGTCTCTTCCTGTGAGATGCAAACACATTGGGCAATGGCAATCTCTGTTGCCTGGGTTTCCAGGCCACCTCCTCCAAGAGCCGTCCACCCTCCTGTGCCCACCTAGGCCAATGCTCCACACTCATCTCAGGCCCGGCCCGGCCTCTGCCCATTGCCAGGGCACCCCCCTCCAGGTCCTGTCCCCGGCTCGCTCCCTCTCTGGGTGAAGCTCCTTTCCAGCAGCTTCCTGAGAAGGCAGCACAGGAGAGGGCGATTTGAGAGCATACGCATCGAGACCCCATCCGGAACCCTCTCCCTGATTTGCGAGAACACTGGTTTAAAAGGCTTTTCCCGCTGCGCTTCCCACATGGCCGCTGAGATGCCAGACCCCAGACACTCTATTCACAACTTCACTTTTCTCTCTTGAAACTGTTAGGATTGCGTTTCTGTTTGTATTCCCTGAGTTCTGAGCTCTTAGGGCCCCCGTCCTGGCTGGGGGTGTCTTCTCACGCCAGGTCCCTTTCAACAGCGACTCTCACATCCATTTGCTCAGCGGCTTTGCCTTGGATGATCTCTTCGTACGTTTGTCCCTCACCATTTGGATGCGGAGCCTGCGTGATGACTCCTGGGGTCCACCTGCGTTCCAGGGCTCTCCTCTGCTTCCTTGCCTTCATCTTCAGCATGGCTGCTATCCCATTGTTGGTGATCATCACTGATCTTCCAGAGTCTCTCCGATGCTCCTTGCTTCACAGACGCTATCATCTTCTCTTATTGCACTGAGGATACTGTCAGGCCTCCAAGTCCAAGCCTGGCCGTGACAGCCTTGGTGACCCCCGCACACACCTCTGGATGGTCCCCAGGAGCCGGAAAGTTCTGAAGTGACCGCAAGTAACCAGGTGGCCACAGAAAGAAGTGAAACAACTTGTTCCTGCCTCAATGAATTGCTCTCCCCCTGCAACCAGCAACCTGCAACCATTATTACTGCTCAGCCTTGTGGAATTTCTCCCCCTGGACACTGGTTTCTTAAGACCTCCACCTTTCTATCTATGTAATTTGCCTCACCCTCATCTCTGCGTGCAACTGATAACCCCCACCCTTATGCTCATGCCTGTCTGTAATAGACAACCCCGACCCTTGTGACCATGCACCCCGTGACACTGTTCCTTTCCCTAAAATAACCACCTTTAACTGACCACTTGCCCAACCCATAACACTAACTCCTATCCCACCGCCCTCCGCCCACTCTCTTTTCAGACTCAGCCACCAGCACCTGGGCGAATAAACAGCCACGTTGCTCCCACAAAGCCTGCCTGGTGGTTTCTTTACACGAGTGATGCGCCTAACAGATATCAGGCACAGTATCTCCTTCGGAAATTCTCTCCGTTCCCCAAACTGTCTTGGATTCTGCCCGGAGTATTTGGTTCTGCTGGTTTCGTGTCTGCCTTTGAGATGACAGCTTTCCTTGTCAAAGGAAAAGGTGAGCATCGGCCGCCCGACTCCGTCTTCTACTCAAGGCACCTGAACTGGGAATGGACATTGTGTGCGAGTGGCTCTTGTCAACAGGAGGACATCCCTCGGGGCACTTCGCTGGGGAAATGAACTGTAAGATCCTTGGAGGAAGTGTTCTAGTCAGAGTCCACAGCAGTGCAAAGGCCCTGGGGCCAGGGGGTGCTTCCTGTGCTCAATTAACAGCAAAAGCGGAGGCCTGAGTGGTTGGAGCAGAGGGAGGAGGTGAAGGGAGCAGGCTGCTGAGATCAGAGAGCCCCCGCTCCAGCCTGGTGGGGGTTGCTCCCAAGGCCCTGTTTACAGCCAGGCCAACGGCCTCACATGGAAGGGCCAGGCCTCCAATACCCTGGGCTCCAATGGCTTCCAGCCTTTCCTGCTGCCGTCAGGGATGGTTTCCTCCAGGCTGCCACATCACCGCAACCACATCTTCCTTTGCACACAGGGGAACCCAGGGCTGTGTGCCTGCCAAGTCTTTAGCACCACTAAGTTTATGGAGAGCCTCCACCAGCGGGTACCTTCTGGCCAGACTTGCCTGAGTGCATCGGGGCACGTAAATGGGGCTGGCCTCAGGTGGCTTTGCTTAGAGAGACTACAGAATCACTTTAGACTCTGGAGACACTGGTTACCCAGCTGCAGGTGCCTGGGGCTGTAACACTCTTGAGTGGGAAGTTATGGGGGCAGAGCTCGGAGACGCACCTCTCCTCCTCCCACAAGGAGCCCACACAGCTGCTCTCCTACCGCTTCCATCTTCAGCTCTTGGGGGGAATGAAGGTGACCTCAAGTCATCTCCTGCATAGCCTCCCTCTCCATCAGCCAAGCTTCCCCAGGCTTGCTCAGTTCACCAGCTGACTTGGAAAACCTCCCTGTGCTGACCCCAATCTGGTACAAATCGTGTATGAGATTTGTAGACAGCTCCAACACACACACGCCATCTCTCCATCCCCACCACCCCTCTCCACACACACACTCATGCTGTTCAAAGGTTAGAGAACAGCCCTGTGGCATCCAGCTGTCAGGGGACAAGGCCAACATTCTGGAAAGGACCCATCAACTTCCAGAACACCGGGCAGCAGGCTGCTGAGTGTCTGGAACATGGAAAATGTGGCTGAGGAACTGAACTCTTTTTTTTTTTTTTTTGAGATGAAGTCTCGCTCTGTCACCCAGGCTGAAATGCACTGGCACAATCTTGGCTCACTGCAGCCTCCACTTCCAGAGTTCAAGCAATTCTTCTGTCTCAGCCTCCCAAGTAGCTGGAATTACAGGCACCCACCACCACCATGCCTGGCTAATTTTTGTATTGTTAGTAGAGACGGGTTTTCACCATGTTGGCTAGGCTGGTCTTGAACTCTTGACGTCAGGTGATCTGCCTATGTTGGCCTCTCAGAATGCTGGGATTACAGGCGTGAGCCACTGTGCCCAGCCTGAACTCTACATTTTAAAAAATTATAGTTACGTGTAAATAGCCACATGCCTTCTGTGGTTACTGGACTGGACAGGGAGCTCTAGAATATTCTGCTGAATCCAGATGCCTCACTCAGCATCTTCATGAGGCTTCATGAGGTTGGCATCTGGGTGGGTGATGGATGCACAGACTGAGTTGCATTTTAGAGTTCTCTTCTGCACTATTGACACTGCACATCTCCCCGAGAGTAAAATCCAAAGTCGTCGCCCAGCAACGTGGCCCTCTGTGGTCTCATTTCCCACCGCTGGTGTGGGCCCCATCCCACCTCCACCTCTGCAGCAGGCCGGCTCCCCACACACCCCAGGCAGGGGCTGACCCCAGGGCCTTGGCACCTGCCAGCCCCACTCTCTGAGATGCCTTTCCCTCAGACATCCTGAGGGCCCACTCCCTCCTTCCCCTTTGCCTGGTCTCTGCCCCATACGTCACAGAGGCGGCCCTCGGCTCCCAGCGTGAAAGAGCCTGGCTTGCTCGTGGCCAGCCCCGTGTCACTCCACCCCCACGGTGCTTTGTTTTTCTTCCTGTCCCTTACCAACCCCCGCATGTTGCACGTTCCTCTGCGTACTTGTTCATGATCTAACGTGCACTCCCAGAGAGCAGAGTGCCCTGTGGCTCACTGAGGTGTCCCCGCACCCAGAAGACGGCGTGGCTCTCCTGTGAAACTGTGTATGCCCTGGTGGACATAACGAGTTTGATCCCGGATGACTTTTCATCACAGATATGCAGAGAACATCAGCCACTTTGTGGGTTACCCAGGTTTCTACGCCCTAATCTAGAAATACAACTTCCACTTCCCCGTTTCTATGGGAACACAGAGTCTGAATCCCAAATAAGACTCAGAAGAACTTTTAAAAGAAGCTACTTCTAAGCGACTGAGTCCGCCAACTGCATGCCCTCAGCAGGGCCACAGCGCTGCAATGCGGAGGAGGTGGACCAGGGCGGGCTACAGGGAGCGGTGGAGACTGTGGCAGGCTGGAGAGCACGGCCTTCCCACAGGGACCACACTCCTGACCCCCACCAGACGTCCGCACACACAGAGGCTGCCTGGGTGGGGCCATGTTCCCTAATGGTTCAAGAGAAGTTGGAAAGCTGAATTTTTAAATGAAATTCCTGGAGGTTTAAACACCAGCAATGCATTTAATTTTTTTAAGTTAAAAATAATTTAAAAATTTAACACCTGGGGCTGGGTGCGGTGGCTCACGTCTGTAATCCCAGCACTTTGGGAAGCTGAGGCAGGCAGATCACTTGAGGTCGGGAGTTCGAGACCAGCCTGGCCAACATGGAGAAACCCCAGAATACAAAATTAACTGAGCGAGGTGGCACCTACCTGCAATCCCAGCTACTACTGGGGAGGCTGAACCAGGAGAGTCGCCTGAACCTGGGAGGCGGAGGTTGCAGTGAGCCGAGATCTTGCCACTGCCCTCCAGCCTGGGGCAAGAAGAAAACTCCGTCCCTCAAAACGAAACAAAACACAAAACAAAAAACAAAAAAAACTAACATCTAGGCAGGTTACAGTCAAGCTCTCTTGGTTCAGATCCACCCTCCAGACGGCTGGCAGTGACCTTTCCACTACGGCTCATCCTATGTACCAGATGAGAGCTGGGCCCGCCCCGGGCTCACTACCTGCCCTGCAGGAGGCTGACAGATCACAAGACGCACGGCAGGTAGTGCCCGGCTCCCTGTCAACCAGCTGCTTCTAAAGACACCAGAAAAACACGCCAAAAGAAGAAGGGAAAAGAAATAAAAATACTGATTTGCTTGGTCACTCACATGTGGGATAGAAAGGCTAAAATCGAGGCTGATTCTCCCTCCTTCAGTCCGCAAGCACTTCAGCACCGACCCTCCCGGCTCCGCCCACAGAACACGGGCAGCGGGGGGTGAACGTGGGGGCACAACCTGTGCACACAGCGATGTCCCCAGGCCTGGCGCTCTGCCGGGCAAGCAGCTCTTCCGGGGACCACCATCTTGGCAAACTCTCCCCGGACCCTGGGCTGCACGAGATGAGACTCCGCCCAGCATGTGGGGAGACATCCTCGCTCTCAGGCTCCACTGCTCACCCTCCCTTCACACCGAGAGACGGACCAGAATCCCAGAGTTGGTACCACCCAGCTTTTCTGGCTCTGCCAGCTGCATAGCCACCGGGAGGTCACAGGGTGACCCGGGCTCCAGACCAGGGCACTGAGCCTCATGGTTGGAGTGTTTGCAGGGATCACCTGGACACAGCCACCTCCTCCTGCCATGGACGGAAGTCATTGCCCTGGCTCATGCTGCAGGCCTCCTTAGGCCCCCACAGCCTGGGCCAGCGTCTCTGGGCTTCTGAGTTTGGCCTGTTTCTGTGGTACGTTTGACTCTGATGACAGTACCACAGATGTGAGGCACCGTCTGACCCCTCCACCTGCGTGCCTTAGCGAGTTCGGATCTCTATGCCAAAAGACCCGAGGCTGGGTGGATAATAAACGGCAGAAATCCATGGTTCACAGCTCTGGGGGCTGGAGTCCAAGGTCAAGATGCTGGCAGGTGCAGTCCCTGGGGAGGGCTGCTCCCTGCTGCACAGATGGGGGCTCTCGCTGCGTCCTCATGGGCAGAAAGTCAAGGCAGTTGCTGTCAGTCTTTTTTGAGATGGAGTTTCACTCTCGTTGCCCAGACTGGAAGGCAATGGCGCGAATCTCAGCTCAGTGCAACCTCTGCCACCCGGGATCAAGTGATTCTCCTGCCTCAGCCCCCAAGTAGCTGGGATTACAGGTGTGCACCACCATGCCCAGCTAATTTTTGCATTTTTAGTAGATAAGGGTTTCACGATGTTGGCCAGGCTGGTCTCGAACTCCCGACCTCAGGTGATCCGCTTGCCTCGGCCTCCCAAAGTGCTGGGATTACAGGCGTGAGCCACTGTGCCCTTCCTGTCTTCAGCCTTCTGTGCTACAAGGGCACAAATCCCATCAAGGGGGCTCTACCCTCATGATGTAATCACCTCCAAAAGGCCCCACCTCTTTGTGCTGCCACACGAGAGATTCAATTTCAACACAACTTTTTTTTTTTTTTTTTTTTCCTCAGACAGGGTCTCGCTCTGTCGCCGGGCTGGAGTGCAGTGGTGCGATCTCTGCTCACTGCAAACTCTGTCTCCCAGGTTCAAGTGATTCTCATGCCTCAGCCTCCCAAGTAGCTGGGATTACAAGTGCATGCCACCTTGCCCAGCTTGTGTGTGTGTGTGTTTAGTAGAGACAAGGTTTTGCCATGTTGGCCAGGCTGGTCTTGAACTCCTGGCCTCAAGTGACCTGCCTACCTCGGCCTCCCAAAGTGCTGGAATTATAGGCGCGAGCCACCTCGCCCAGCCAACACATGAATCTGAGGGCACATTAAGACCACAGCACCTACGTGATGCCACTCGGACCTCTGGACACTCCCTTCACTACAGTAGTTAGCCCCATTTCCAAGAAGCAGGAAGAGCTGCATTCATTTCCCCTGGCTGCTGCACTGCACCACCGTGAAGCAGTGGCTGAAACAGCGGAAGTTTATCCTCTCACAGCTCTGGAGGCCAGAAGTCTGTATTCCAGGTGTTGGCAGGGCTGCCCGCCCCAAAGGCTCTTCCAGCTTCAAGAGCATTCCTTGGCTTGTGGCCACACCCCTCCAGTCTCAGCCTCCATCTTCACATGGCATTCTAACCTGTGTGCATCTGTCTCTACTTTCTTTTAAGATTAGGGCCTCTCCAATCCAGCGTCACCTCATCTTAACTCAGTGATATCTGCAAAGGTCCTAGTTCCAAACAACGTCACCTTCACAGGACCTAGATACACATGAATTTACAGGGCGAACGCTTTGATTCAGTCCAGAACATTCGGAAACTTCTGAGTAAATCCTAAGTGGCCTGACAAAGGGTACCAGCTGAGAAGAAACCCAGGTGGGATTTGAACCCAGGCTCTGCGGACGGGAATGCCAGGCCCCTGCTGCGCCTTCAGGCCAGATCTGTGGCTGAGAGCGTGCGGGTTTCCTCTGGGCCAGGGCCTTGTGCCTCAGTAAATGCAGACCCGAAATAACCCGTCTTCTTGGGTGACTGAGAACCAGGAGGAGAATTCTGGAAACGTGTTCCATCTTGTTCATAGAAATGGTGTTGGACCCAACACAAACCCGTCCAAGGATGCTCGGTGGAAACAGAGGTCCTTTGCCAGCTCTTGGCTGCATGTGCCCCCTCCGCTTTTAAAGCGGAGAGACGCAAGCTGTCTAGCTGCTTGGCTGTCTTGTTCAAATAAATGGGATTGTATCAAATCACCGAGCAAGTGCAAACTGCTGTCTCTGGGTGGCCGCGGAGCGACCACCCGTCTCAGCGCGAAACCATTCTCATGTTGGCACCTACATCGTGGCTTTTCTATGTGGCTTTCGATGGTGGCAAACAGCAGAGACGTGCCCAAGCTGCTGACGATTTTCATGGAAAGGTGAGGCTGCTTCAGGGGGCCACTCGAGGGGACGCTGACGGCAGGGCAGCCCTGGCTTCGTGTGGGCCAGGGGGCCTGAGCAGCAAGAGCGTGGGAGCTCGCCGCTGACAGCCACCACTGGTCTCTAGGAGCTGCTTTCTGTGGCTGCAGGAACAAAGGATCACAGACGAGGTGGCTTCGAGCAACAACCTTCCCTAAGGTCCTAGAAGCCAGAGCCCAAAACAGCGTCATTTGATCCTGAGGTGTCATCAGATCCAGACTCCCCGGGAAGGCTCTGGGGGAGGGTCCTTCCCAGCCTCCTGACTCCAGGCCGCACCATGTGATCTCCGCCTCCAACCCCCATCCCACCCCCACCGTCTCCACCTCCGCGCCGCCCCATTCCCTCTGTCGAGGACCTTGGTGATGACGATGGCTCACCCGGCTTGGACACTGGCGCCTTCCAAACCTCACATTGAAATGTAATCCCCAGTGTGGTGGTGTCGGGAGTGGGGGTGAGTGGGAGGTGTCTGGGTCATGGGGGTGGATCCCTCAAGAACAGATCAATGCCCTTCCTCCAAGGTGAGTGCACTACATCAGGGCTCTCCAGAGGAACAAATCTAACAGGATCTATTTATACAAGAAAGGGAGTTCTGTTAGCGAGAACTGGCTCAGACAATCACAAGGCAAAATCCCACAACAGGTTGTTGAAAGCTGGGGACAGGGGAGCAGTCAGGTCCAGTTCAAGTCCGGAAGCCTCAAAACCAGGGAAGCCATCAGTGCACCCTTCAGTCTGCGGCCGAAGGACCAAGAGTCATCAGCAAGACACTGGTGTAGGTCCCAGAGTCCAGAGGTCAAACGACTCGGAGTCTGAACATCCAAGGTCAGCCGTGGATGGAAGCATCCAGCAGGGGAGGAAGGAGGAAGCCGGGAGACCCAGGAGACCCGGCAGGCAAGGCCACCCCTCCTGCCTCCACCTGCTTTGTTCCCGCCCTACTAGCAGCCAACTGGATGGTGCCCGCCCACACTGAGGGTGGATCTTCCTCTCCCGGCCCACTGACTCAATTGTTCACCTCCCATGCCAACACTCTCACAGACACACCCAGAAACAACTCCCCACCAGCCCTCTGGGCACCCTCCATCCAATCAAGTGGATGTGCAATACGAACCATCACAGTGAGCCGGTTCCGGTTCCGGCTCTGTGAGTTCCCACTGTGAGCTGCTTGTTAGGAAGGGCCTGGCCCCTCCCCTGCTCCGCTCCCTCTCCCCATGTGATCTCGGCACACAAGAGCAGACTAACACCCTCCGATGATCCGGAATAACGCCTCCATGTCTAGACCCTTCACTTTATCAAAGCCTCTGCCACACAAGGTCCCATTCATGTGTTATAGGGATCAGGACCTGACATTTTGGGGGACCCTTGTTCAGCCTAGCACACCCATGCTCTGCTCCTCCCCCTGCCCTGCCAGCTGGTGTCTGACAGAAGCCTGGCCACGAGCCCCCCATGGGTACCACCTCCTTTCCTGAAGACACACCAAGTTCTTTCCAGACCAACAGCCTTTGCTGTGCCCCATGTTACTGTAACTTACAATCATACACACACACACACACACACACACACACACACACACACACACATATAAAATTTGGGCTGGGCGTGGTGGATCACACCTGTAATCCCAGCACTTTGGGAGGCTGAGGCAGGCAGCTCACGAGGTCAAGAGTTCGAGAACAGCCTGGCCAATAGGGTGAAACCCTGTCTCTACAAAAAATAAAAGTAAATAAAAAAAAAATAGCTGGGCATGGTGGCAGGCACCTGTAATCCTAACTACTCAGGAGGCCAAGGCAGGAGAATTGCTTGAACCCAGGATGGGGAGGTTGCAGTGAGCTGAAATTGTTTCTGGCACAGGGCTCCAAGAATCCTGGGCATTTCCGAAGTGATCAACACAGTAAAGGTGGGGGGAGTGTCTTTCGTTACCAAAGTGACGACAATGAACTGACTTTTGGAAAGTCCAAGGAGGGGGCTGATAACCACGTGACTGGAGGGATAGACTTTCAGCCCCCGACCACCTCTGAGGAGTGGAAAGGGGCTAGAAGTTGAGCTAATCACCAACAGACCAGGAAGGAATCAATCATGCCATATAAAGAAACCTCTATACAAACCCAACAGAGACAGGGTTCGAAGAGCCCCCAGGGTGGTCAACACCGGGTAGAGGCTGGGAGGGCGGAGCTCCCAGAGGATGTAGAGACCCTCACCACCGCCTCCCTCATCTCCTTCCCTGGAGCTTCTCTTCCATTTGGCTGTTCCTGGCTTCTGTCTTTCTTAATAACCTGGCAGTGGTAGGTCACCTTCTCCTGAGTTCTAAGAGCCCATCCTAGCACATTTTTGAATACAAGGAAGGGGTCGCACGAACTCCCAATTTATAATGTACAGCTGGTCAGAAGCACGGGGGAGAAGCTGGGCTTCTGACAGGCGTCTGTGATCAGCGGTGCGGGTGGCAGTCTGGTGAACCTGAGCCCTTGACCTGCGGGGTCTGAGGCTAGTCCTGGGTAGACTGCAGCAGAACTGAGCTGAGTCGCAGGACACCCAGCGGGTGCCAGAGTTGGTTGTCGGCGAGGAAACCTCCACACACCTTGTGTCGGGGTGAGCTCGAGAGTGCCGGCAGAGGTGAGGAAGCAAGTTTTCCTTCCAGGCCCCTCTCCCTGGGACGCTGGGGCACAGCTCCCCTGCAGCGGCTCCATCTGCACTCAGGCCCCATGGACCAGCCCCCACCTCCCGCCCTCCCTTGCCCTCGGCCTTTCCTCACTTTACCCTGCTTCGCTTCCTTGGGGCTGGCGGCTCTGCCACCTTCCTTCTTGCTTGTGGCCATGTGTATCACCTGCCCTCCCTGGGAGTGGGATTTTATCTTCTTGCTCAAGGCTGCATCCATCCTGGGGCTGAGGCTGGCCAGGCTCAGGGGAGCTGTAAGTGGCCACCTTCCTGAACGGCTGCATGGCAGCCCTGCTCCCAACCTCCAGCCAGGGCACAGCTTCCCACGCTGGCCCCCTTCCTCCGTCTCAGGAGCCTGCACACCCCGCGGCTGCTGCTCCTGCTTCTCCCCTCCCTGTGGGCACTCCCGCCAAGACACAGAATAGACACTTGGTTTGGGAACACAGTCAGGCCGCTTGGAGCCAGGAGAGCTGACGGGCCAGTGGAGGGTAGACTTTGGGTCAAAGGCCCATCATAGTCCAACCGCTCATGGGTGGGGCTCTATATGGTATGGTAGAGAGGGAGGACCCCCCAGCTGACCCCAGTCAATGAGGGGTCCACAGGCCACGATGCTGCTGGTGGTGATGAGGCTTGGCCAGCTCCCACCTGTGGACAGGCACGTGCACTGCCAGAAGCATTGTGTGTGTGTTTGTGTGTGTGTGTGCACACACACGTCTAATAGCCTTACATGAACTTTACGATTTACCAACATCAGCTCACAGAAGTTGCAATCACAGCAGGGGTGTCCTGGGACCCTGCCCATAGCATTCATCAGGGAAGAGGAAGGTCCTGTGAGGAAACGCCAAGACCTTATTCCCACATCTGCGTGGATTTCCACAAAATGAGGAAGGCATAACCAAACAGTCTTGTTTGGGGCTCATTTAACAAGGAGAGAAATTCAGAAAGCCAGCTGTAGAGAATGGAAAACAGAAGGGTTTGCTGAGTAGATTATGTTGGTTTCTGAGAAGCGTTTAACGCAAGAACCGTGTTACCCACGGGGTCACGTGGCCTTCATCAGTGGCCACCCTTCCCCTACGCAGTTGTCTCTGACAGCACCATCCGAGCAACTGCAGAGCGCACAGCCACTGGCAAAGCGCTCCGGCAGCCACTGCCACACGTGGCACGAGAAAATCTACTCATCCCGCTCTGGCTAAACCGCTAACCGTGGGAACTCAATTTGGAGCTCCGTGCCAGAGGAAATCAGACGAAGGGCCTGGGCAAAAGCCAGGCTCTGACATGTTGGGAGATCCGCACTCACTTTCATGGGCTAGGTCCTCCCCAGGCCACGTCCAAAAATGCTTTGCCCAGAGTCCTTGAGTGAAGAGCGCAAGACGACACAGAACCATTGCCAGTGGCATTCCTGGGCCTCTGCCACCACCGGCTTGGCCTGTGGCGATGCTGGGATCCATCACCTAATTGCCAGAGAAGTGGAAATCCAGCTCCTCGTTCCTGGTTTTGGCTTTTGTCCTCCTCTTCCTGCGTGCAGTGTTAAGGGTTAAGGAAGGATACAGGGTCTGACATCCAGCAGCCTGTGCCCCACTCACCGTCCTTTAGGAGTTGTGTGACCTGGGCTGTTCACCTACAGGAAACCACAGGAGACCCTGTTTCGTGGGACCACATGGCAAGGGCTCAGCGCAGGAGTGGACAGGGTGCTACTGGGCACCAAAAGGTACCAAAGCCACTGGGCACCCTGTCGTTCATCAGAAAGACATCCACGTCAAGGCGTTCTTTGTCTTTCCCTCCCATTTTGTCCTCGTCCTTCTCTGCCCACATTAAAATTGGGCCATTTTAAAATTGAGCTGTTCTGAATATCTCTCATCGCCACTGCCTTTTTTCCTGATTTTCTCCACCCCTTCTTTGCTTCTGGATGTCTGGTTGGCAAGTGCTAGATACGGCCTGGAGACCAACAGAGTGGCTGCACGTGGGGAAAAGGCTGCCCTCAAACCAAAATGACAATGCCAGGTGCCCAAGTCCCTGCATGCAAAAAACAGTACGAGCCCCTTTCAGAATGCAGCTGCGAGGAGGCAAGAACAACTCCAATCAGTCTTCCCATGTGTCAGCCAGGGCTCTCCAGAGACACAGACCCAGGGGATGTGTGTGTGTGTGTGTGTGTGTGTCAATGTACACACACACATGCAAATAGATATATATTTACACATATATTTGTAACATATATATATATATATATATATATATATATATATACACACACATTGTGTATGTGTATACTTTACATGTGTGTGTATGTATATGTATGTATGTCTGTAAAGAGATTTAGTTTAAGGAATTCGTTTAAATGATTGTGGAGGCTGACAAGCCCATAATCCACAGGACAGGGCAGCCGGCTGGAAACTCAGGCAGGAGTTGACAGTGCAGTATTAGGGCAGAATTTCTTCTTCTCTGAGAAACTTCAGGTTTTGCTCTTAAGGCCTCCAACAAATTGGATGAGGCCTACCCACATGGTGGAGGATATACCTTTACTTAAAGTCAAGCAATTGTTGATGTTAATCACATCCACAGAACACCTTCACGGCAACCCTTACATCAGCATCTGAGTAGTTAACTGGGTGCTAGAGCCTAGCCAAGCTGCAATATCAAAGTACGCACCACACAGAGCCCATTTCTGCCTCTCTCCCTTGCTGTGCCCGCTCCTTGGTTTCGGCCTTCTACTGTTTACACTTGTATCCTTTCTGCTTCTCTTTGTCTTCAGAATCAGGAAGCTTGCTATTTTGGACTGGGCGATCCAAAAAGCAAAGGGTCCCTGATGATCTTCATTTCACAGCTGGCTGCAAGAGGAATGCCTGTCAGAAAGAAGGATCTTCCTCACAGTAGATCTCAGAGCCCTGGACTGGAAGTCAGAAGGCCTGGGGACTGCTGACTTACCACTGATTTTGGAATTCTCACCATCTGTCTCTCTAGATTTCCATTTATCCCATAAATTGGAGATTTAAAAAGCCTACCTCATTGGGTTGAACATTAAACGAGAACATAGAGAAACGCATTTGTGAACTTTAAAACTCTGTGCAAATGGAAAATTCATCACTATCATCATCACTATCATTTTCAGTACCTTAATCACCATAATCATGGCCATCATCAAAATCATCACTATTATCACCATCACTACCACCATCACTAAAACAGTACCATCATCATAACCACCATCACCATCAACCTTACCATCATGACCACCATCATCACATCAACATTACCATCATCATGACCACCACCATCACCATCAACATTTCAACATTACCATCATCATGACTAAAACCATCACCATCAATTTATCATCATCATGACCACCACTGTCACTATCAACATTATCATCATCATAGCCACCACCATCACCATCAACATTACCATCATCATTACCACCGCCATCACCATCAAAATTACCATCATCATAACCACCACCACCATCAACATTACCGTCATCATAACCACCATCACCATCAACATTACCCTCATGACCACCACCATCACTATCAACATTACCACCATCATGACCAGCATCATGACCACCACCATCACCATCAACATTACCACGATCATGACCAACACCATCACCATCAACATTACCACCATCACCATCAACATTACCATCATCATGACCAACACCATCACCATCAGCATTACCATCATCATGACCACCATCATCACTGTCAACACTACCATCATCATGACCAACAGCATCATCATCAACATTACCATCATTGTGACCACCATTATCACCATCAACATTACCATCATCATTACCATTACTGGGTGTATATCCAAAGGATTATAAATCACTCTATTATAAAGACATGTGCACACGTATGTTCACTGCAGCACTGTTTATAGTGGCAAAGACCTGGAACCAACCCAAATGCCCATCAATGATAGACTGGACAAAGAAAATGTGGCACATATACACCATGGAACACTATGCAGCCATAAAAGATTATGAGTTCATGTCCTTTGTACGGACATGGATGAATCTGGAAACCATCATTCTGAGCAAACTAACACAAAAACAGAAAACCAGACAATGCATGTTCTCACTCATAGGCAAGTGTTGAACAATGAGAACACATGGGCACAGGGAGGGGAACATCACACACTGGGGTATTTTGGGGGATGAGGGACAGTGAGGGGTGGGGAGGTTGGGGAGGGATAACACCAGGAGAAATACCTGATGTAGGTGACGAGGGGATGGAGACAGCAAACCACCATGGCATGTGTGTATCTATGCAACAATCCTGAAAGATCTGCACATGTACCCCAGAACTTAAAGTACAATTTAAAAAAAAAAAGGATTCTAGTTGAAAGTGTCTGAAAAGCCAGAAACAAAAAAGAAAAACCTGCATTTTTGAGCACTTTTTATATCATCAGCGCTTTCCAGATGAACATATTTGATACCTTTTAAATGGTGCAGCCAGTCATCATTTCTCCCACAAACTCAATATTAAATGATTCACTTATCATAATTGGGAGAACAACTGTGAATGAAAAACAAAAGCTGGGGATATTTTATGGGCAAAGATCCACTGAGTAAATCCAGTCTCTTTGTATTAGTAAAACACAAGGCAGGAAGGTGAGGAGGAGGAAGCTGGCTCCTGATCGGCACTGCCAGGGCCCATGCTGGACATGTAGATTGGCGGAGACCTCATTCCGCCAGTTACCTGAGCAACATCTATGGTGTTCGGAGTCTCATCAGTTCTGTGGCAGTGTGTATCACTCTCTTTGGGAATCATTTGTGGCACTGATTGATTGTCCTTAGCAAAATAGAGACAGATGGCACAGATTTGTGCTGGTACAGTTTTGCTGTCATGAGGGTATACTAAGCATCCTACCAGGACTCACATAACGAGGGCATCCCCATCTCAGGTGGTCACTGCCAGTGGTGGCAGGGCACTAATGGTGACTGATGGGGGGGGGCAGGCCACCCACATGGACCTTTTATCCTGGGTGCCATGGAAGACTCATTTCCCTGGAGCTCCATGTGGCAGTCGTAAGCCACCACCGAGGAGAGTCAGAAATAGTTTTCTGGTCTTTTTTAAAATAAAGGACCAACAAACTATATTATTTCATGGCCAAAAACAATTTTCTTTTGTTTTTGAGATGCAGTCTTGCTCCATGGCCCAAGCTAGAGTGCAGTGGTGCGATCTCAGCTCACTGCAACCTCCACCTCCCAGGTTCAAGCAATTCTCCTGCCTCAGCCTCCCAAGTAGCTGGGATTGCAGGTGTTAGCCACTGCACCGGCTCATTTTGGTATTTTTAGTAGAGACAGGGTTTCACCATCTTGGCCAGGCTGATCTTGAATTCCTGACCTCATGATTCACCTGCCTCGGCCTCCCAAAGTGCTGAGATTACAGGCATGAGCCACCACGCTCAACCCAAAAGATAATTTTTAAAACAAGCCCACTAATGCACAGTTAACCCCAAAGGGGCAGACACAGTCACACCATGAAATCAAAGAAGCCCACAGCCTCCTCATATTCACCACTGGAAAGGACACATTTTCCTGGAGTGTAACTGTAATCTCTGCGATCCATCAGCAAACCAGGGACCCCTTTCAACAACCCACTTTACATTAGACATCTGCGAACTGCCGGATTCAAGACCAAAATCCAGGCCCACCATGACTGAAGAGTTAAATCAACTCCTAATGGCTAATACAGTTTGAATATGTCCCTACCCGAATCTCATCTTGTAGTTCCCATAATCCTGTGTTGTAGGAGGGACCCAGTGGGAGGTAACTGAATCATGGAGGCAGTTACCCCCAAGCTGCTCTTCTCATGATAGCGAGTGAGTTCTTGTGAGAGCTGATGGTTTTCTAAAAGACTTTTCTCCCTCTTGCTTGGCACTTGTCCTTAATGCCACCACGTGAAGAAGGATGTGTCTGCTTTCCATTCCGCCATGATTATAAGATTCCTGAGGTCTCCTGAGTCATGCTGAACTGTGAGTCAATTAAACCTGTTTATAATGCTGAACTGTGGAATCTTATAATGCTGAACTGTGAGTCAATTAAACCTGTTTCATCTCTCAACTACCCAGTGTCAGATATGCCTTTATTAACAGCATGAGAGAGGACTGATACTAGAGAGTGCCTATGAAAGATCTGGGCCCAGTTGTTGGACTGAACTCCTTCATTTTTATCACAACAAGCCTGTATAGATTAGGAATGTCTAAGAAGAATATTAGTAAAATCATTCGTGGAAGCCAATTCTAAACTAAAGTTCTCTCAGGGCAGTAAGATACACAAATTACTTCCAGATGAGGAAAATCGTGGAAATGTCCATTTTCAGTTCAAGTGGATGTGATGGTGTAAAGCATCAGAGAGCATTTCTACAACTCGTTTAGCTAAAGAATGAGCATTTAGCTTAAAGGATTTTATTTTCACCCTGAACTGTTGCATCAAAAGTAGACAAGCTCCATATCTGTGCAACAGCGTATTACCCAGCCACGAACAGGAGTGGAGCGTGGACACAGGCTACGGTGCAGGTGAGCCTGGAAGACATGGCACTGAGTGACAGAAGCAGACGCAAAACGTCATCTGTTGTATGACTGCATTTATAGCACATGTCCAGAATAGGCAAATTCGTAGAGATGGAAAGTCAGGCGTGGTTTTCTAGGGGCTGGGGGAGGGGGAATGGGGAGTGGCTGGTTGGTGGGTGTAGAATTTCCTTTTGGGGGTGATAAGCTCTTAGCTAGACAGTGAGGATGCTTTTGCACAGCATCAGGAATATACTTAATGCCATCAGGAATATACTAAAGCATACACTTTAAAACACTTCAAATGTTAAATGTGGTGTTTTATGTATTTTACCACAATTTTTTATGAAAGTTTAGGATCTGGGTTTGTGCATTCCACCACAGAACACCCTGGCCCATGCCTGGCTGGGGTTCTTCTCCCTCCATTCTGGGACAGTGGACCCCGTGGGGGTGCCCATGAAGACAGGCCCCCTCCCGTGCTATCCTCAGGAAACTTGCCCCACTGGATGGACGGGCAGCAGAGCCAGCATCTCCTAGCAGCTGTACGGCTGGAGGCACTTAGATCTTTGCTGCCTTTCTGATGCTAACTGCCACACCCAGGTCCACGTTCTTCGTGCCACGTGCTCCAACAGGAAGGAGCCAGGGCGAGCAGGCACACTGAGACAGGGCAGCAGCTTCTCACTAAGAGAGAGAGGCATCCGGGACCGCCTCCGAATAAAAACACATCGGCAACGAAGCGAGCCAGCCTCCTGTCACACATACAAATGCGACCACGGAGACACACTGCGCTCACCCACGGCGACCCCCACGTGGACCCTGATGTTGAGAACACGTTTACCTGAAATGGAGTCTGGCTGTTGTAGTTTTTCAATTCCTTATTTCCACCTCGAAACAGAAGCACTCTTGCACAGCTGTCCTGCAGATAGAAAAGGGGAAACCTGTTTATAAAATGCTCGCACAGATATTCTCCAAAGAAATCTGTCCAGAGGCTCAAGCCCACGGAAAACCAGGGAAACATAAACTTACATAAATTAAAAAAATAAAATAAAATAAAACCGTATGGCCAAACAATTTCACTTTTAAAAACTGTATTCTATAGACTTGCACATGTGTATAAGGAAAATATCTTCAGTAAAATACAGAAAGAAAGACAGGAAGGAAGGAAGAAAGAAGAAGAGAAGACAAGAAAATCTGCAGATAGCATACACGTTACAAAACGGGAAAGTGCGGAAATTCTAGAACATTCTTTACCTCGGCAGTCTCGGGACAAAACAAGGCACATGACTTTAAACTGACAAAAAACATATCCAGAAACTTCTGAATCAAAAAGGCAAGTCTCAAAACAATAATACTGGCCAGGTGCGGTGGCTCACACCTGTAATGCCAGCACTTTTGAGAGGCCAAGGTGGGCAAATCACTTGAGATCAGGAGTTCAAGACCAGCCTGGCCAGTATGGTGAAACCCCGTCTCTACAAAAATACAAAAATCAGCCAGGCATGATGGCGGGTGCCTGTAATGCCTGCTACTCGGGAGGCTGAGGCAGGAGAATCACTTGAACCCAGGAGGCAGAGGTTGCCATGAGCCAAGATCACACCATTGCATTCCAGCCTGGGCAACAGAGTAAGACTTCGTGTCATAACAAAAAACAAACAAAAAGAAACCAATAATACTGCCTAATTTCATTTACATTTTAAAGGCTTCGAGAAAAACTAATGAAGGCTTAAAGTCTATATTATAGAAAAGCTGAGACTATGTCTGGAAGGACATGCACCAGTTAACAGTACTTACTTTCATGGAAGGAAAAAAGATTAGAGAGGGAACAGAAGGAACCTTTTGTCATTTTATTTTTATTTCATTTATTTATTTATTTATTTATTTATTTTTGAGACGGAATTTTGCTCTTGTTACCCAGGCTGGAGTGCAATGGTGCGATCTCGGCTCACCGCAACCTCCGCCTCCTGGGTTCAAGCAATTCTCCTGCCCCAGCCTCCCGAGTAGCTGGGATTACAGGCACGCGCCACCATGCCCAGCTGATTTTTTTTGTATTTTTAGTAGAGATGGGGTTTCACCATGTTGACCAGGATGGTCTCGATCTCTTGACCTCGTGATCCACCCGCCTTGGCCTCCCAAAATGCTGGGATTACAGGCGTGAGCCACCACGCCCAGCCTATTTTTATTTTTTGAGACCTAGTCTCGTTGCTGCCAAGGCTAGACTGCAGTGGTGCAATCTTGGCTCACTGCAACCTTTGTCTCTTGGGCTCAAGCGATTCTCCCCACCTCAGCCTCCTGAGTAGCCGGTACGACAAGCATGTGCCACCATCCCCAGTTAATTTTTTTGTACAGACAGGTTCTCACTTTATTGCCCAGGCTAGTCTCAGAACTCCTGGGCTCAAGAGATCTGCACGGCTCAGCCTCCCAAAACACTTGGATTCTAGGACTGAGTTTCCCATATGAATCACACTCCACTCCCCAAGCCCACTGGCCCCTAGCCCCAGCCTGTCTGGCCTCAAATGGGCGCCAAGCCCTATATTATTCGGGGTCTCATCCCTGGAAGGTGTCCTCGGACTCAGGGACAGCCTAGCAGGTTTCGATAAAGATGCTTGCCCACTCCAGGGAAGCAGGAAGTTGGGGCGGCCTCTGTCGCCTCTCATTATAAGGACCACACATGTCAGCAGGGGAGGGACAGATGCCCATGAAGCTGTCAGCCTGAAGCCCACAGGGCAGCGGGGACAGGAGACGGCAAAGCCGTGTGTGGGGCTTGAAGAACCCCGCAGATGGAGGCCGAGCTGAGAAAAAGCCAATGCAAGAAAAGGAGCTGCTGGGAGCCCATGGTGTTTCCAAACCACGTGTGAGTCTACAAGACTGTGCAGCAACCAGTTCAGGGTGACACTCCGCACGGGGTTTTGGGGCGGGAAACCCCTGGAACCACAAATGTGGATTCCAGGTTTTACGCTGAGATAAACTCTGCCATAAACGTGTGTTGCTTTGAGTACGGGAAAATATATTAAAGAGAATTTTCAAAGACGTAACGATGATCAGCAAACCAACCTTTCATGTGTGGGGTACAATGAAATCCAGAGTTTAAAAAATAGAAACACTGGCCAGGCACGGTGGCTCATGCCTGTAATCCCAGCACTTTGGGAGGCCGAGGCGGGCAGATCACCTGAGGTCAGGAGTTTGAGACCATCTTGGCCAACACAGTGAAACCTCGTCTCTACTAACATACAAACAATTAGCCAGGCGTGGTGGTGCGCACCTGCAGTCCCAGCTACTCAGGAGGCTGAGGCAGGGGAATCGCTGGAACCTGGGAGGTGGGGTTTGCAGTGAGCCGAGATCACGCCACTGCACTCCAGCCTGGTGTGCAAACTGTGTCCGTCTCAAAACACACACACACCAGAAAGGCCAGGCGTTGGTTCTGCTGTGCCCAGGGTCCACACCGTGGGAGGCGCAGGTCGCGACTCCGGGCCTGGTCATTTCATTTTAGGGCTGCAAACGATGGCCCTTGGCTGAATCCTGCAGGACTCATTTTGTGAATAACGTCTTACGGGGATGCAACCACATCGCCCCGCTGCGTGCCTTCTGTGGCTGCAGAGCCTGAAGTATTTATTCTCTGGGTCTTCACAGAAAAAAGGGTGCCCACCCCGGTTTCCATACAGTAGGCCTGCGTCTCCCCAACGCAGTAACACGTTCATAGACACAACCAGGCCGGCAGGATGTCCTCACGGTGGACATGTTAACAAGGACCCTCAGGCCCCAGGTAGGCGGGTGACAGGGAGCGCGGGGTGACGACCAGCTCCAGCACGCAGAGAGCAGCTTTCGAGCGGTTCTGCCTCTTGTCTTCTGAGCCTCAGTCTCCTTTGTAAAGTGGGGTCACCGGGCTTGGCGGCTGCCTGATGAGCCTGCTGCACCGTCACTGACACAGGTGGGGGTCTCCCTCCTTCCACCCCCAGCCATGCCCTTTCCCTGGACAGTGACCCCTGACCCCCAGGGGAGGGGCCCACCCATGAGGACAGCCCCTCCGGGTCCCAGCCACATGGCCCCTTTGGGGTATCACCAGGGAACTGGGAAGGGTCAGTTTCTGAGGGTGACCAGCATTTAGAGAGGTGCCCAGAATGCGGCCGAGCACTGGGATGACGCAGAGAGCGGAGGGCCCCGGCCCGGCCCCCGGCTTTTCCAGTCCTGATCCAGCCCTTCCGCCCTCTGCCCAGCTGCAAGACTTGCCCTGCACCCTGACCGTTGAGTCCAAAATTTCCCTTCAAATCACCCCCAGTGGGGTCCTGTTATTTCCAACCCAGTGAGTCTTTTTTTTTTTTTTTTTTTTTGAGACGGAGTTTCGCTCTTGTTACCCAGGCTGGAGTGCAATGGCGCGATCTCGGCTCACGGCAACCTCCGCCGCCTCCTGGGTTCAGGCAATTCTCCTGCCTCAGCCTCTCAAGTAGCTGGGACTACAGGCACGCACCACGACGCCTGGCTAATTTTTGTGTTTTCTGTAGAGACAGGGTTTCACCATGTTGCCCAGGCTGGTCTCGATCTCCTGGGCTCAACTTACCTGTCCACTGCGGCCTCCCAGAGTGCTGGGATTACAGGTGTGAGTCACAGCACCTAGCCCAGTCTTCGTTAAAATCACAGTATTATCAGGCTACAGTGAGCAAACAGTTTGCTTTTTGCTTTGGTAAGAGAAAAAGGTAAGGAGGAAGAGTCTGAGAGACCGCAGGGAGGGTGGGATGATGCCTTTCCGCCAGTTCCAATCTGGAGGAGGGAAAGAGAGAAGCAAGGGCGGGGGGATTCTAGGGAGTAGGCGTCATTGGGGACCTAAGGGCTGGTCCCCCCGGGGTCTTGCTCACCATTTGCTCTGGGCTGTTAACTGCACGTTGGCCCAGTGGTCTGGAAGAACCACCCAGCATGGACAAAACCCAGATGGCTGAGAGCGGCCTGGCGAATCGGAATTCAGAAGGGAGGAGCCTGGGGACGCTCATCCCAACTCCTCTTACTTCTCATTAAGAACTTTTCCTGACAATTCCCTATTATAGGCTGGGCATGGTGGCTCACAATTTCACACTTTGGAAGCCCGAGGTGGGAGGATTGCTTGAGTCTAGGAATTTGAGACCAGCCTGGACAACAAGGCAAGACCCCATCTCTGCATAAAATGAAAAAAAAATAGGTTGGGTACAGTGGCTCACAACTGTAATTCCAGCATTTCGGGACGCTGAGGGGGGTGGATCACGAGGTCAAGAGATTGAGACCATCCTGGGTAACATGGTGAAACCCCATCTCTACTAAAAATACAAAAATTAGCTGGGTGTAGTGGTATGCACCTGTAATCCAAGCTACTTGGGAAGCTGAGGCAGGAGAATCACTTGGGCCCGGGAGGTGGAGGCTGCAATGAGTCGAGACCATGCCAATGCACTCCAGCCTGGGTGACAGAGCAAGATGCTGTCTCAGAAAAAAAAAAAAAAAAATTAGCCAGGAGTGATGGTGCATGCCTGTAGTCCCAGCTACTAAGGAGGCTGACGTGGGAGGATCCCTTGAGCCCGAGAGGTTGAGGGTGTGGTGAGCTGTGATTGTTCCACTGCACTCCAGCCTGAGTGATGGAGTGAGGAGGGGAGAGGAGGGGAGTGGAGGGAAGATGAGCTGTCAGTGGGGAAGGTGTGGTGTGTGTAGAACTCTCCCGAGGAGACTTGCAGTGAGTGGGGGGTGTAGAACTCTCCTGGGGAGGTGAGCAGTGAGTGGGGAAGGTGTCGGTGGGGGGTGTAGAAGAACTCTCCCGTGGAGGTGAGCAGTGAGTGCGGAAGGTTGGGGGGGTGTAGAACTCTCCCGTGGAGGTGAGCAGTGAGTGGGGAAGGTTGGGGGGTGTAGAACTCTCCCACGGAGGTGAGCAGTGAGTGGGGAAGGTTGGGGGGTGTAGAACTCTCCCGTGGAGGTGAGCAGTGAGTGGGGAAGGTTGGGGGGTGTAGAACTCTCCCGTGGAGGTGAGCAGTGAGTGGGGAAGGTTGGGGGGTGTAGAACTCTCCCGTGGAGGTGAGCAGTGAGTGGGGAAGGTTGGGGGGTGTAGAACTCTCCCGTGGAGGTGAGCAGTGAGTGGGGAAGGTTGAGGGGTGTAGAACTCTCCCGTGGAGGTGAGCAGTGAGTGGGGAAGGTTGGGGGGTGTAGAACTCTCCCGTGGAGGTGAGCAGTGAGTGGGGAAGGTTGGGGGGTGTAGAACTCTCCCGTGGAGGTGAGCAGTGAGTGGGGAAGGTTGGGGGGGTGTAGAAATCTCCCGTGGAGGTGAGCAGCGAGTGGGGAAGGTTGGGGGGTGTAGAACTCTCCCGGGGAGGTGAGCAGTGAGGGGGAATGTGGGGGGCACGTGAATACAAGGGAGCGTCTGGACACAGAAGTGGGTGGAGTGTCTTCATAAGCACATGGGCAATGGAGACAGAGAAGGCGTAGATCAGAAGCAGAAACCTGGTGGCAGATGTGTCCACAGGCACACAGACAAGGTTGCAGTTAGGATATTAACTAGGGAACTTCAGGCCCCATGAGGCCACATCCTTTCAACAGCACCGAGACTTTTTTTCACTTAAATGTCATAGACACAGATTACTGCATACTCCGAATTGTAAGTCAGGAGTTTGTTTTCACGCTAAATTATCTTTTGAAGTGAGACGGTTTGGGTAGCCATAAATGTATCAACCACCACCATCATCACCATAAATGTAAGAACGACTAAGATGTCTGCATGAGTAAAATGGGGAAGAAGCTAGGATGCTGGTGTCACCTGGGCAGGGCTAGAACCTGGTCCCCCAGACCACCTTCCCCTTGAAGAGCTGTGCCGCTAAGTAAGGGCCAGGGTAAGTACGAGTATGCCCCTCAGTACCAACGGCAGGGGTGCTTCTGCTTGGCCTGTGCCCGGCAGAGGTCCCCATCCCCAATCGGAGGGTTATGGGCATATGCCCACAGGACGTGGGTTGGAAGCCTGGTTTCCCCATTCGCTAACAGGGCAGCCTTTGGCCACTCCCGGATCTTCTGACCTGTGTAATGGGAAAGCCAACCAACCCACCCACCAGAGCTGGGGGAGGCGAAGGAAAGGGCGTGTGGATGCCATCTACATTCAGTCAGACCCACACCCGCAATGCCCAATGCTCAGGGGGCCGTCACCCCAGGATGGCCCCACGGGAGCTCCCACAGAGCAGACAGGTGCTCCACAGGACACCTGCAAGGGCACAGATGCAAACAGAAAACACCGTGTCTTCCTACCTTGGCTTGCAGTGGAACCAAAGGGAGGCAGGCTGTTTTTTATTTTATTTTATTTTTTACCTTCCAGACAAATTTGCCTAGCCTAGTCACCTCTGATATTTAAAACTCTCTTTACTCCTTCATCATTCAGGGCAGAAAAATGAATCCCAGGCTGCTCCCCTCCCTCTGGAGCTCCCAGAAAACCAGAATGAGGTGAAGGGTTGACAGATTAGACACAATTTGATGCTTACACTCAAAGCCCTAATTAGGTGACTTCATAAAAGAAGAGAGAATATTCTGATCACAGTGTATTTTATTTCAGGTGTGGAGGTGGTAAGTCCTGCCTAAAACTGATAAACGGGTATAACAACCCATACACCTGGGTGCTTTTAGATTTAATAAGGAGAGGCTTGTTACAGGAATATAGTCAATATCATCAATAGCATCATCATCATCATCGCCATCACTAACACCCACATCAGTCACCATCAATACGACCATCACTATCACCATCATCACCACCAGTATCACAGCATCAACAACACCACTACCACCACCACTACCACCACCACTCACCATCAGTATGACCATTGTCACTATCACCATCACCACCACCATTATCACATCACCATCCATATCACCAGCAACACCATCACCACCACCACCATCACTCACCATCAGTATGACCATCATCACTATCACCATTGCCATCATCATCACCACCACCACCACCACCACTCACCATCAGTATGACCATTGTCACTATCACCATCACCACCACCATCACCATCACTCACCATCAGTATGACCATTGTCACTATCACCATCAACATCATCACCACCACCACCACCACCAGTATCACAGCATCAACATCACCACCACCACACACCAACAGTATGACCATTGTCACTATCACCATCACCACCACCATCATCATTCACCATCAGTATGACCATCATCACTATCACCATCGCCATCACCACCACCACCACTATCACCATCATCACCATCCATATCACCAGCAACACCATAATCACCATCACCTGCATCACTCACCATCAATATGACCATCATCACTATCACCATCACCATCATCCTCACCACCATCACCACCACCACTACCACCATCACCATTACCACCACCACCACTACCACTATCATCACCATCCATATTATCATCACCACCATCACCACCATCCTCACCACCATCATCATCACCATCACCTGCATGACTCACCATCAATATGACCATCATCACCATCACAATTGCCACCATTATCACCAACACTATCACCATCATCAATATCACTACTACCACCATCACTCACCATCAACATGACCATCATCACTATCACCATCCATATCACCATCACCTGCATCATTCACCATCAATATGACTATCATCACTACCACTATCACCACCATCCTCACCACCACTACCACTATCACCACCATCACCACCCATATCACCAATAGCATCATCACCACCATCACCATCATCACCACCGTCATCACCTGCCATCACTCACCACCAGCATGATCACTGTCACTATCATCATCAGCATTGCCATCATCATTAGTACCGTGACTTAATCTACAAGTAGAAAGAGGGAGGGGTGATGTACAAAAGTACTCTCCATGGCACACCGAGTGACGGATACTCCTGGTATTTAGCACCCAGAAGCTGTGAATCCTAAATACCCAACCATGTGTGACACAGTCCTAGACAACAGAAGACTCCACCCTGACCCCCAGTGTCTGTAGCAGAAAAGCTCAAGGGCTATAAGACTCATCCAGAGATTGGAAGAATCTGAAAATCTAGGGAATACAAATAGAAGCCTTTGCATGGCAAGTTCCCCAGCTCCACAAGGGAACGCCACCACTGCCACCATGACTGTATTTGGTGACTACAGGCCATGTTCAGGGAGGAGACCTGTAAAGCTACCATTAGATGCCATAGTGACTTTGGCCATGCTCTGTGAAGGCAGAATGGAAAGAGACCTTAGTGAGCATGGAGTCTGGTATGCCAGTGCTGTCTCACAGTGGAGCCAGCTGCTGCTCTGCAGATTTCTCAGCATCACTGGGATTCTGAGTTATGGGTTGGAAGTCTGGCATCTGTTCTATGTACAGGTTCTTGGGGTTATTCCAATATGGAGGTTACAGCTCAGTTACAAACCTCATTTATTCTGCTACATTGCCATCACCATCACCATCATCACTATCAACCACCACCATCATCACCATCACCATGACCATCACTATCACCATGACGAACCTCACCACCATCATCAGTGCCATCACTCTCAACCACTATCATCATCACCATGACTGTCACCATGACCATCATCACCATCACCTTGATTACCATCATCACCATCACTGTGATTACCATCACCACCACTGCCACCATCTTCACCATCACCATTATTACTATCAACCACCATCATCACCATCACCATGATTACCATCACCACCACCATCAACCACCACCATCACCATGACCACCCACACCACCACCATCAGCACCATCACTGTCACTGTGACCACTATCAGCACCATCACCTTGATTACCATCACCATCACAACCATCAACCATCACCATCAGCACCATCATCATCACCATCACTGTCGCCATGACCACCATCATCACTGTCACCTTATCATCACCATCACCGTGATTACCATCACCACCACTGCCACCACCATCTTCACCATAACCATCATCACTATCAACCACCACCACCACCATGACCACCCTCACCACCACCATCAGCACTATCACCATGACCACTATCAGCACCATCACCTTGATTACCATCACCATCACCACAATCATCAACCACCACCATCGGCACCATCAGTCACCATGACCACCATTAGCACCATCACCTTGATTACCATCACTACCACCACAACCATCAACCCCCACCATCTTCACCATCACCATCATCACTATCAACCACCATCATCACCACCTTCATCAGTGCCACCATCACCACCACCATCATCACTGCCTTCATCATCAACACCTTCATCATTATCACCACTACCTTCATCATCACCACTATCATCAGCACCATCACCGTCATTACCACCTTCATCACCACCACCACTCCTATCATCACAGCCACTATTTACTGAGCATCCACTATGTTCCACGAATACCATATTAGCATAGATTTGTTTTCTATTTTTAGCCTCTTAGCAACGCTGTGAATTCGGTATAATCATCCCCACATTACAGATGTGGTAATTCAGGGCCCTAGAGAGGCGACAGGCTGTCCAGCACAGCACAGCAAGGCAAGGTCTAGCCGATGGAACCCAGACCTCCAGGCTTCTTTGCATGACCCTGCCACTTCCCCGAGGCTGCCTCCCGACTCCCTTCCTTGAATCCTGTCCTGATTGTCCCACCCCTGGACAGTCTATTGTTCAACACTATTCCCTGCATGCCCTGTGTGTGTGCCCTGTAAGGCACCCTTTCTGCTGACAGTTGCCAGAGTGGTTTCTGCTGCCTGCACAGTGCCTGCTGTCATGCAACCACATGCCTCGCACATGTGTAGACGACGGGGTGTGTGTACAGCAAGGTGTCCAGCTGGCGACACAGGAAGGAGACAAGCTTTGGGTCAAGTACAGCACACAGTGCCTGTGGGACAGAGGCGGGGGGTCTGCATTCCTCCCAGGTACTTATCGAAGAGGCAGACACGAAGCTGGGCCTCTCTTGGAATCACACAAGGTGTAGTTTGGACCAGCTTCTTTCACTACATTAGTAAGACACTCCAAAGAGTTTGGGAAGGGAACAAGGGAGGAGATTGAAGACACGCTGAACCCCAAGGAGGAGAAAGAGGGATTCATGAAGCTGGATCCTAGACCACTCGCTGACATTCCGACTCACACTGTAGCCAGAGGTCAAGGGGCCGACAAGCCCAGAGCCTGTGACCTGCCCACTGGTTCCTGGAGGTCATGCAAGTCCAGGAGTCAAAACCAGGGGGGGCGACTAAGGTCCTTCCAGCCAGGCAGAAGAGGGGGCACACACAGGCGGGAGTGGGACAGCTCTCCACACTGCCTCCAGAGGTCCCCTGGCTGCAGGAGAAGCCATCCAGTGCTGGGGAGGAGGATCCAGCAATCAGACAGGTGGGGGAGAAGAGCAGATGCAACCTTCTATTCCAAGGCTTAGCAAACAATGGCCTGCAAGCCAAATCGGCCCACTGCCTGTTTTGTAAATAAAGTTTTATTGGAACACAGCTACACTCTGGTTTACATACTGTCTATGGCTGCTTTTGCACTACCATGGCAGTTGAGTTGTTACGACAGAGTCCATGTGACACACAAATCCTAAAATACTCACCAACCGGCTCTTAAGAGCAAAAGCAGCTGGCTCCTGTACTAACCTGAGGCCCAAGGTGGGGAGAGGATGTCCTGGAGCCCTAGTCAGCGTGGGGCACTTCTGGAGCCAGCAGCTGAAGTGTAGGACAGATAGGGGCACATGGAGACAGGAGTGATATTGAGTTGAGCTCAATACAGATCATCACAATGTGTTAGACTTTTCTAATAGGAAAGAAACATCAACACTTTCAAATACCATCTTGTCCACAATTATTTCAAGTGACAAAAAATAGGCTTTTCTTGTTTTTTTTTCAAGATAAAATGTGCTTGCAATCTACTGGAGAAAATTAAGGGATGTTTTTCCCATCGAAAGCAGTAATTAGAAAGCAGATGTTGGTGCAGATGTGTTTCCCAGCCATAGCCAAGCCTCATGATGTGTTTTTCTAATGCAGTTGAAAAACGTATCTCCACACTCACGCAGACATTTCAGCATCCACACGCTGTGGCATGCCTACGGACACAGCTGCATACAAACCACATCAGTGTGCTTTCCTTGAGGGAGAAGCCAGCAGCTCTCCAAAGCACTGCTGACAGCCCAGCTGAAACGCCACCCAACCCCAGCCAGCCTGGCTGTTCTCTTGTGCCACGTGTGAAAGACGGCACCTATGCCTCTGATGGTATCCACACGTGCTTCCTCTCAGGTGGATGCAAGGGGAAGGGAGTTACCAGCAGAGAAAACAGGGAAGGTGTAATAACTGCCTGGTCCTGGACATTTCACCCTGGCTATGTCTTGCAAAGGGTTGCAGAGCAAAATGTACGACTAACGATATGAGGGAGTCATGACCAGAAGGCTTGACTGAGGGGCAGGAAGTCTGAATTGGGTGTTGAAGAATGCACAGGAGTTTTCCAGGGCAAAGAATCAAAGAAGATTTTACAGCTAGAAGCAAAGTGGGACTCCAGCAGAGGGGCTGGAGGCGTGGGCTGGTGAATAGCCATGGAAGAGCTGGGGAACAGCTTGGGTAAAGGGTGAGGCTTGCAATTTCACCCCGGAGGCCACAGCGAGTCCACAGGATGGGAACCCTGCTTTGGGTCGGGAAGATAATGCTGACAGCCTGCGAAGGATGGACCCAGGCACAAAGAGCCCTGGACCTCCAGCAGGGCTCCTCCTCCGAGACCTCCCTCTGTTTGTCCAGGAGGAAGAGCCACGCCCTCCCACCCCACGCCACTCTGTCACGTAGTGAAGCACCCACATCTTGCCACCCTCCCGATCTGAAGGTCCCTGAAATCAGAGAAAGAGAAAAAAGGAGCAAAGGACAGAGTCATTCTTCAGTAGTGATGTCCAGGAATTCCCCTGACTTTGAGCACCCAGGAAACAGAGAAACAGCCCCTGTCCTCCTAAAGCAGTGCCCGCACCGCACCTACGCCCCACAAGCCCCGGGCCCCTTCTCACCAACTCCACTCCACGGCCGCCCCCACCACCTAAACCCTCATAACTTCCCGCCTCCCGGGGGACCAGCAGCCCCCGCACCTTGCTTTGCCTCTCGTGAGGCCATGGTGCACACACTAGATGGGGCGTCACTTGGCCTTGTCATTTAGGATTCAGCCTCGCAGAGGGCAGGGCTCGCGTCCTACAAGCCTTCAGTGCTTTCCCGACACATTCGTTTCCTGCTCTTCTCAGCTCTTCCACTTGGTCTTACAGGGAAGAGTGGGAAGATTATTATTTGCTTTTTCACATCAAGTTTCCGCTTGTGGGTGTTTCTCCCCAAAAGGAATGAAACGGGGTCCTGAACAAACCTTTGCAAACCTATGTTCACCTGCATCATCCACAACACCCAAAAGGTGGAAGCAAGCCGGGACCCAGATGCCCATGCATACGGACCACACAACGGAGTACTATTTAGCTTGAAAATGTCGTTCAGCTTAAAAAGGCAAGGCAAAAAAATCCCGACACAGGCTACGGCATGGACGAACCTTAAAAACATCGCGCTCAGTGAAATAAGCCAGACGGGAAAGGACACACGCGTCGTGCTTCTACTCACATCGAGTCCCTATGACGGGAAGATCTATAGACACAGAAAGCAGAACGGGGGTTGCCAGGGGCTCAGGAGGGGGCAGTTACTGTTTGATGGGGACAGAATTTCAGTTTTGCAAGATTGAGAGAGTTTTGGAGACGAATGGCAGGCGGTTCCACAGCCACGTGAGTGGGCCTAATGCCACGGAACAGCACACATAAAAGTGGTTAAAATGGTGTACTTTGCCACTTAAGGAAAAAGCACACAGGGGCATATCTGTCCCATGCAGGGGCGGAAGGTTTATCTTATTTATGTATTTGTTCATTTGTTTCTAAGAGTCTAGATCTGTCGCCCAGGTGGGAGTACACTGGCATGATCTGCAACCTGGGCCTCCCAGAGTGCTGGGATTACAGGTGTGAGCCACTGCACCTGGCCAGGCTTGCTCTTTTAAATTATATTTTATTTTTTTGAGAGTCTCACTCTGTCACCCAGGCTGGAGTGCAGTGGCGCAATCTCATCTCAATGCAACCTCCGCCTCCCAGGTCCAGGAGATTCCCCTGCCTCAGCCTCCTGAGTAGCTGGGATTACAGGTGCCCACCACGCCCAGCTACTTTTTGTATTTTTAGTACAGACGGCGTTTCACCATGTTGGTCAGGCTGGTCTCGAACTCCTGATCTCATGATCCGCTGGCCTCGGCCTTCCAAAGTGCTGGGATTACAGGCATGTGCCACCGCGCCCAGCCCAGCCTTGCTTTTTAAATTTTTATTTTGGAGATAGGATTTCAATCTGTCACCCAGGCTGGAGTGCAGTGGCATCATCTTGGCTTCCTATAGCCTTAAACCCCCAGGCTCAAGTGATCCTCCCACCTCAGCCTCCCAAGTAGCTGAGACCACAGGCACATGCCACCATACCAGGCTCATTTTTTAATTTTCTGTAGAGATGAGGTCTCACCATGATGCCCAGGCTAGCCTCAAACTGGATCTAGCAATCTGCCCTCCTCGTTCTCCCAAAGCACTGGGATTACAGGAGTGAGCTGATGCACCCAGCCGGAAGGCCTGCCTTTGTCATGTGACGGAGCCACGCATGCCTGGCGGGGGTACCAGAACTATCCTGGGGCATTGTTCGCCACATCCTTCCCCTTCTCATGACTCTGATCTGCCCCTCTCCATGTCCCACATAGAGGCCTGCAAACAGGGTAGATGGCCGACCCCAGAACTAAGCAGGATTTGCATCCCAGCTACGGAGGGTGAACAAGAGAGCCTGGCTCCTCATGCATCTTCTGGGGCACGGATGGGAGGCACAGCCATGACCAGACCTGAACCTTGAGCCCAGTTCTGGCACCAGCTGTATGAGCAGGCAGCTCGCCTCATTTTCCTGGGGTTCTGTTGCCTCTCTTCTACAATAGGGTATCAGTTTCCACTGAGGCAGCAGAGGGGGGTGACCTGAGACACCCCCTGCAAGGCCTTCCCGGTGCCCCAGGGTTAGGGCTGGCTGGGGTGCATACCACTGTAGCATGTGAGAAACAAATTTACTCATTTAATTTGACTCAGAGACCCGGAGACAGCAAAAGTGAGACTCTCTCTCTCTTTTTTTTTTCTTTTTTTGAGACCTAGTCTCGCTCTGCCCCCAGCCCCCAGACTGGAGTGCAGTGGCATGATCTTGGCTCACTGCAACCTCCTTGCCTCCCGGGTTTAAGCAATTCTCCTGCCTCAGCCTCCCAAGTAGCTGAGACTACAGCCATGCACCACCATGCCTGGATAATTTTTTTCTATTTTTAGTAGAGACAGGGTTTCACCATGTTAGCCAGGATGGTCTGGATCTCCTGACCTCATGATTCACCCGCCTTGGCCTCACAAAGTGCTGAGATTACAGGCGTGAGCCACTGCACCCGGCCCTGAAAATGAGACTCTTAATGACGGTTTTGCAAGGTCAGGTGTCTGATGGGCAGGCACACCCAGCGCAGTTGCAACAAGGAACTTACTCCCCAGGGCGCAGGCCCCTCCCCCGGTTCCTCATAGGCTGAGTACTGTGGGGTCACAGTTTTTCCGGGCGTTGCCTGTTGGTTGTTGGGTTGGGGCTTCAGGTGGTTTTTGAGGGTTGTTTTGCTGCATTTTGCCTTAGCCCACAATGCACTGCAATTTTAGTTAGCTTCGCGGCTTTTTAAGTACTTATGATCCAAGTAGCTGGGCAGCCTGATAAGAACAGACAAATTGAGCAATTCTGCAGGCCAGTAGACTTTCCTCTTATACTAAACATTTTTGGTTTGGGTGAGGGCAAGAAAGAGGCCGGGGCAGGCAAGCAGGCGTTGGCTATTTAAGCAAGAGCTTCCTATATTTTCCTTTGTAGTGTGCCGACCTAAGCCGATTAAAGGCACTTTGCTTTGGAAATGGGCCACGGTATACATAACTTCCTTCAAGCGTGCTCACCACTCACCTGGTTGTAGAGGGCGCAGATGTGCAAGGCCGTGTTCCCGGAGGCGTTCTGGGCGCTCATGTCTGCCCCGTAGAACAGCAGGTGCTCCAGGTGCTGCACATGCCCGTACCTGCAGGCCTGAAACGCAGAACCCAGGCTGTGAGTCGGGAACCCTCCACGCAACAGCCACATGCACACGCAAAGTACAGCGGCCCATCGGCTGCTCTACCAGAACCCCAACGCAGGGCAGGGCAGGGCCTCTGCGGACCCCAACCACCCACCCACCATCTGGGCAAGGGCTCCAAATATGTCAGCCTTCGTGCCAGGCCCCTGGCTGTGGACCAGGGAGAAGGACATTCATGGTGGGACTGGGGACTGGTGTTCAGCTTTGAGACAGAGGGTCTGGGAAGGGGCCACAAAGTTCCTTCCAGCCCTATCTGGAGGCCTAGGGCCCAGAGGCACAGGACATCTTTCTCCCAATCTCGGCGCCCAGCTCCACAATATGCAAACCAGAATGCTCAGCCCTGGCCTCAGTTACCCAAGCTCCCCCTTCCAGGGAGAGATCCCTCTTCCAGGGAGGCGGCACAAATGGCCAGGAGAGGCCCTCGAAGCCTCTTCCCTCCGCCACATCCACAGGAGTGAGCCCAGTCCTTCTACGTGTGAGGGATGGCCCTACGATTGCTTTAATGCAGTCCAGCTCCGAAGCAGGCTGCAGGCTGCAGGGGTACATCAGCCCCACATACGATCAGCTCCTCTCAGAGACCTTTTGTGGGGGGGCAACACGTGGTTTGTGAACCATCAGGGCTCGGGGGTCAGACAGACCCAGGCATGAACCATGTATCAGAACTTTCGCCTTGGCACCTATGTGCAGCCTCATCTATAGGCAGGAACAACCCTCAACCCTCTCAGGGTTCAGCTGAAAATCACTCGGCCTCACTCGAGGCTGGCACTGAGTCGGCACTCAGTAAACCAGCACAGCCCCTCCCCGCCCAAGCCCATAGGGGCCAGGGAGGTCCCTGCGTAGGTGGTGAGGGCGTCTCTGTCCAGCCACACACCGCTCCACATTGAAGCCACAACCTTGGACTTGGAGAAATGTCAGTCCTGACTCAACACATCTCACCCTCAAGGTCGGGAGGAAAAGAGGTGACCCCTGCCAAGGGGAGGCAGCCGAGGGGTGTTGAGAGCAGTGGGTGCCGTGGCAGTCCAGGAAGGGGTTCTCACAAATCCTGCTTTTCTGCTAAATGAGACAGATAGAGGTGAACTTCAGCTTCTCATGGTCCTCGGGAAAGAGCTGCACCTCAGCAATTGGTACAGGATCAATTGATTGGTAACCACTCCTCAGTACAGGGGAGAACAGTGAGGAAAGATGACAGGGAAGATACTGAAACTATTAACTGGATGAGCTGTTAAAAAAAGAAACCCAAGAAATATCCATTTACCATCGCTGTGCCTCTGACAAATCTCATTAATTTATAAATAGACCCCTGCCGCAGATCTCACTACCGTCACCTGCCTGACCCCCATGGCCCCTTCCTCTGAGAACTGCACCTGTGTCTGCCTTCGGGGGCCACCCCAACTCCACCCTCAGAGGTCCAGGGAAGGCCTCCCCACCCGACTCCTGCAGAGGCGCAAGACACAGGCAGCAGCAATCAGGTTCATCTCCCAGGCACCGTGAGGGATGCCCATGTCACCTCAGATAAGATGCCAAACCCCAAGCAAGAATGTTTGTCAGAACTACTAGGAAAAATGCTTTCTTCCTTCCAGAGTGGGGAGCAGGAAAGTGAAGAGCCCTGGAGCTGATGGGACCCTCAACACAGAAGGGAAGTGTGGCAGGTACAGGGAGAGGAAGAAAGGAAAAAGGAAAGAAAGAGAAGAGACAGAAAGAGTCATGCACATAGCTAAGCTGACACTATATGAGCCCCTCCATGCTACAACTGACCCTGGAATTTCAGGGGCATAAAGACTGGGCAGAATTCCCTCCCCTACACCCACGAGTTTGCATTGGGATTTGTGTTTCTTAAACGGAAGGATCCCTGCTATTTGGAACTCTCTGAAGGACTTCTGGGAGGCAACACTTTGTTACAGCTTAATTTAATTGCTCTGTGGTCAATAAAGACAACTAATGCTAGCATAAAAACACGGAACAATTAATCCACACTCATTATTCCCCTTTCCCCAGTTAATCTGAATTTATGAGCTTGTAAGTCCCATCAGTCAGATGGAGCCAGAGCACTCTTGCCTTGCAAGGGCAAAATGGGCTCAACGGGAAGAGAGAAAACGGAGCTGCTGACTCCAGGCGGATATCTCATAGGAGCATTCCCAAGAGCGTTCTTCCATTTTCCGCTTCTCCCGTGTCCACAGGTTTATAACACACAAATCCGGGAAATATAGAAAAGTGTGAACAAAACCCCAAATCACCCAGAATCCCACAGTCTTAGCACTAGCAGTGATTTTTTTTTTTAAGTGTCATTTCAGCTAGTGTCTTCTTTCTGTTCTAAACCCTGGTTGTTGAGGCACGGAGCTCGTGCCTGCTGAGGAAGACACAGCTGCCATGCAGATGAGTAAGGGGCATCCAAGCCAGGAGGCAGGCAGACAGATCCACAGATGTGCACAGAAGGCACTCACACACAAGGACACTCAGGAAGGAGAATGGGAGCCCAGGTCTCACTGTCAAAGAAGGAAGTTACCAATACAGTACAGGAGAAAACTAGAATATGCCTTGTGGCATTGCCTTGGAATGGGAGTGTCAGGAGAAACTCACAGTTCTTAATACAGAGACAAATAAAACTGAAAATGTACATGCCTACATGTCTACCCATCCCTAACTCTGGCTATTGAGAGGATGCAGGACCAGCAATAGCCCAGCAGCCATCAGCACCCCAAGCACCGGCACCTTGGCTTCTAAATACCACCCCATGCTAAAAAGAACCAGGCTCCTTGGAGAAACGGCTGATTCCTGAGGCAGGGAAAGACCTAAGTGAGCTTGAAATACTTTGTTGTGCCAAAATAAAGGAAATGGCAAAAAATCAGTGGGACTGTGTCCCGAGGACACAGGAGCCATCCTGAAGGGGCACTCACTGGCTAAAACTGGGACAATAATAGTGGATTATTACCTCCTGAATAAACAGAACTTGCAAGTCTGCCTTGTTGTAAATATATGAAAAAATAAAGAAGAGAAACCTTTTCTTTACAACAGAAACTCGACTAATAAATGTAGAAGCAATGGTAGGATTTAAAAATCTCCATTTAGCAACTGTGATAGCAATCATTCTGGCAGGAAATACCAATGGATGCCAAAACTTGCAGGTGAAAGGGGTATGAGGAAACAAATTTTTGCACAGTCTCAAAGATAACCACAAAAGATCTATGAATTACAAAGGAGCAAAGTGAGGCAGGAGGTGGGATATGACTCTGTGAGCAGGACTCAGACATGAGACCTCAGAACTAGCTAAAACAGGGCAAGGCAGAAGCAGCTTTCCCTAAGTCACACCCACCAGCATGCCACATCGATTTACTGTTGCCATGGCAAGGCCCAGAAGTTACCATCCCTTTCCCTTCTGGGTCATCAGGTCATTGCCTTGATGACCACTTCTGGGTCATCAAGGCAATGACCTGATGACCCAGAAGTGACCACCCTTTTCCTAGAAATTTCTGTATAACCTGCCCCATACTTTGCATGTAATTAAAAGTGGGTATAAATGTGAGTGCAGCCGGGCCTCTGAGCTGTGCCTCTGGGCACACTGCCTATAAGGCAGTCGCAGTCTACAAGAAACAGTACCTCTGCTGCTGCTGCTAAAAGTTGCTATCCAATACCACCAGCCTGCCCTTGAATTCTTTCCTGGGTGAAGCCTAGAACCCTCCCAGGCTAAGCCCCCATTTTGGGGCTTGCCTGCCCTGCACCAAAAGAGGAGAAACTGGCCAGGCGTGGTGGCTCACGCCTGTAATCCCAGTACTTTGGGAGGCTGAGGCAGGCAGATCACAAGGTCGAGAGATCAAGAGCATCCTGGTCAACATGATGAAACCCGTCTCTACTAAAAATACAAAAATTAGCCAGGTGTGGTGGCGTGTGTCTGTAGTCCCAGCTACTCTGGAGGCTGAGGCAGGAGAACTGCTTGAACCCAGGTGGTAGAAGTTTCAGCGAGCTGAGATCTCACCACTGCACTCCAGCCTGGCGACAGAGCGAGACTCCATCTCAAAAAATAAAAGAGGAGACACCCAGTAGACCCCACCCGACCAGGTGGTCCACATGACCTCCATGATGAGTACCAGGTAAATGGCCCTCAGTGCCCCCACGAGGACGTGTGCTGAGAGCACATCATCATCCTTAGACATTCCTGCCAAATGCATACGCTGGATCCCATCACGAGCAAACACCAAGCAAACCCAGCAAAATGATCACCCCAAAATCTTCAAAATGGTCACAGCCATGAGAACCAAGGGAAGCCTGAGAAAGTGTCCCAGATGGAAGGGCTCCATGCAGGGTCCCAGACCGGTTCCTTTTCTATCAGGGACGTGACTGGGACACGGGCACAACCCAAATGTGCTGTCCGCATGAAGGGCCTATGGGAGGAGTTCCCCATCACATTCTCACGACGCTTCTACAAGCTGGAAATGGAAACAGTCGTTTACAATTTTAAAAGGAAGTAGTGCTCGCTTGACACGAAGATACCGAAAGCTACCAAAGTGTTAAAGGAAGAAACTGATCCTCCCCCACGGGAAGCAGCAGATTTCTCGTATTTTGGAAGGGGTGTCTGGTTTCTGGCTGCTGAGAGACATTAGGGAGGGTGATAGAAAGGTGGAGAGGAAAGGGGTGGAAGGCAGCACACAGCCCTTGACACCTGCACCCCGTACCCCCTCTCCTGAGGTGCCTTTTGGAAAACGCACGTGTGGGGCACTCCACCCACGTCTGCTGCCTCTGAATCTTCTGCTGAGGCCTGGGGCACATGGAGATGGCTCCCCCTTGAAACTAACTCTGTGTTTGCCCTAGCAATGCCTAGAATCCCACCCACCCTTGAGCAACCACCAGACTTGGTGTGAATTAGGAAAAAGGGTGCTCCTTTCTTCAAGCCCTTTACTGCCACCTACTGGACACTGGTGATACATCTACAGGACCTAAAACTTTGGCAAAAGGAACAGCGCCCCCTGGGGTTGTGCAATGCTCAGAACAGCAACGGGAGCGCGGTGAGGGGTGGGAGGGGAGGATGGGGTGGAAAGGGGAGATGGGGGGTGGGGGTGGGTCATTGCACTGCAGGGGAGCAGCAGAGATGAACCCCCTACCACTTCTGCTCAGCTCTGTGCCCCCCAAAAATCATTCCCAACCACACTTAGGCACATGCCTTGCAACATGAGGTGGGGACACCACAGCGGTGTCTTGTCCAAACACGGGCAAAGCCCCTCACATGGCCTGAGCCACCGGCTGCTCTGTGGCCCCGTATACCATGGTTTTTGAAGGCTGGCTGTGGTCTTCCCGCAGGCCCAGCATTGAGGGGAGGCCAGGCACCCGAATGAACCCAGGCACACAGGCAGCGGAGGGGCTGGGATGCAAACCCCAGAGCGGCCCGCTCGGTTTGGGTTGGTGCTGCAGGCTGATCCGCGGCCCTCCCTACAACATGCGAGTGTTGAAATCCCAACCCCTAGGACCTCAGCATGGGACTTATGTGAAGAGGGTCTTTCTAGAGGTAAGTTGAAACGAGGCCAAGCCAGACGTGGTGGCTTATGCCTGTAATCACAGCACTTTGGGAGGCCGAGGCAGGTGGACCACGGGGTCAGGAGATCGAGACCATCCAGGCCAACATGGTAAAACCCCACCTCTACTAAAATACAAAAACAAAAATTAGCTGGGCGTGGGGGCATGCATCTATAATCCCAGCTACGTAGGAGGCTGAGGCAGGAGAATTGCTTCAACCCGGGAGGCGGAGGTTGAAATGAGCCGAGATCGTACCACTGCACTCTAGCCTGGCAACAGAGCAAGACTCCATCTCAAAAAAAAAAAAAAAAAAAAAAAAAAAAATGGCCATTAGGAGGCCCCTAACCCCATGTGACTGGTGTCCTTTTTTTTCTTTTTCTTATTAAAAAAAAAAAAAAAAAGAATAAAGAAGAGGAAGAAAGAGAAAGAGGAAGAGGGAGAGAGGATGGGGGTATTGCTTTATTGCCCGGGCTAGAATGCAGTCTAAATATGGGTATGCCTATAACTGTGCTTAATAATGGAGACATGAAAGAAAATGAGGGAAGAGAATAACAAACAAGGAGCCAACCAAGATTTCTTTTGAACTTCTAAGTTGATATGATGTGGTACTGAGAAGAGTGTATATTTTGTATATTTAAAGTGGAGAGTTCTATAAATGTTAATTACATTTACTTGTTCCAGATCTGAGTTCAAGTCCTGAATATCATTGTTAATTTTCTGTCTTGTTGATCTGTCTAATATTAATGTTGAAGTCTCCCACTATTATTATGTGGGAGTCTAAGTCTCTTTATAAGTCTTGTATGTCTGCGTATTCCTGTATTGGGTGCGTATATATTTAGGATCTTTAGCTCTTCTTGTTGTTGCATTGATCCTTTTATCATTATATAATGTCCTTCTTTGCTTCTTTTGATCTTTGTTGCTTAATTGTAACTTCTGCTTTTTATTTATTTATTTTAGCTCTCTGTTTGGTTGGTAAATCTTTCTCCATCCCTTGTTTGGAGTCTTTGTGTATCCTTGAATGTGCGATGGGTCTGGATGCAGCATACTGATGGGTTTTAGTTTTTTATTCAAATTGCCTGTCTTTGGATTGAGGGATTTAGTCAATTTAAATTTAGAATTAATAATAATATATGTGAGTTTAATACTGCCATTAGCTGGCTATTTTGTCCATTAGTTGATGTAAATTCTTCATTATATTGATGCTCTTTTTGATAATTTTTTTAGAAAGGCTGATACTGTTTGTTCCTTTCTATGCATAGTGGTTCTTTCAGAAGCTCTTGTAAAGCAGGCCTGGTGGTGAAGAAATCTCTGAGTGCTTGCTTATTCACAAAAAACTTTATTTTTCCTTCACTTGTGAAGCTTAGTTTGGCTGGATGTGAAATTCTGGGTTGAAAGTTCTTTTCTTTAAGGATGTTGAATATTGGCCCCCACTCTCTTCTGGCTTGTGGGGTTTCTGCTGAGCGATCTGCTCTAAGTCTGATAGGCTCCCCTTTGTGGGTAACCTGACCTTTCTCTCTGGCTGCCCTTAGTATTTTCTCCTTCATTTCAACCCTGGTGAATCTGACAATTATGTGCCTTGGAGTTGCTCTTCTTGAGGAATATCTCTGTGGTGTTCTCTGTATTACCTGGAGTTGAATATTATCCTGCCTTACTAGGTTGCGAAAATTTTCCTGAATAATGTCCTGAAGCGTATTTTCCAGCTTGGATTCATTCTCTTCCTCACTTTCAGGTACACCTATCAAGCGTAGATTAGGTCTTTTCACATAGTCCCATATTTCTTGGAGACTTTGCTCGTTCCTTTTTATCCTTTTTTCTCTAATCTTGTCTTCTTGTTTTATTTCATCGAGTTGGTCTTCGACCTCTGATATCCTTTCTTCTGCTTGATCAAGTCGGCTGTTAAAACTTGTGCATACTTCACGTAGTTCTCGTATTGTGTTTTTCAGCTCCATCAATTCACTTATATTCCTCTCTAAATTGTGTATTCTTGTTAACATTTCATCAAATCTTTTTTCAAAGTTCTTAGTTACTTTAGATTGGGTTAAAACAAGTTCTTTTAATTCACAGAAGTTTCTCATTATCCACATTTTGAAGCCTGCTTCTGTAATTGGAACACACTCGTTCTCCATCAAGCCTTGTTTCGTTGCTGATGAGGAACTGTGATCCCCTGCTGAGGGAGAGGCATTCTGATCTTGGGCATTCTCAGCCTTTTTTGGCCGTTTTCCTCCCTTCGTTATAAATTTATCCATCTGTGGTCTTTGTATTCACCGTCTTTGTAATTAGGTTTCTGAGTGGACATCCAACTTACTGATTCTCAGCGCCGAAATCTGAGCAACCCACTGCGCCGACTAAATCAGCGGCGTTAAGATTGATGGTGCTTTTCTGACTCTGCACCAAGAACCGATGCTCCGAGGCACCGGCAAAACCGCCTCACCAGTCACTAGAGTCGCGCTGGCGACCCGTGGGGCTCCTCCACTGGGAATCTCCTGGTGCGTGAGCAACAAGAATTCACGTGAAGGTGTGGCGTCCTCTCGTTCTTTGCGCTTTCACTGGGAGTTACAATCCCGAGCTGCTAGTGATCAGCCATCTTGGATCTCTGGACTGGTGTCCTTATATGAGGACACAGACACGCGGGGGGCTGAGCCTGTAAGGATGCAGGGAAAAGGCGATCTCGGCGAGCCCAGAGAGGCCTCAGGAGGAACCGGCTGTGTGACACCTCCATCTCAGACTCCTGAGGTGACGAGTGTCTACTGTGTGAGGAAATTTGTCCCAGCAGCCCTATACGGAGAACACAACCACTCTGGGTCTACTGAAGTGTGCTGTCCAGCCCCAAACGACCACACACACAGACGCCGTGCTACCATTCCGAAAGGAGAGTGGGCCAGCATTCCCACAGGACCTGCACACACCTGCACGTACCTGCACACACCTGCACACACCTGAATACACCTGCACGTACCTGCACACACCTGCACACACCTGCATACACCTGCACACACCTGCACACACCTGCACATACCTGCATGTGCCTACATAAACCTGCGGCCCTTGCCCACTTCCCCATGGAGCCCATTGCTCTCATAACATGATTTTTGGAAAGATGAAGTCACCTGTGTTATGAGGGCAGGACAGAGGACCTGCCACAGAGGGGCAGACACTAAGCCCCCGAGGGGGGGCAGAGTGACACGGGGAGGGGCTCCCACACTCCAGTCGTGACACTTGTCAGGGACCCCAGACTCTCACACCCTGGAGGTGCTCACCTGTAAAGGTGCAGTAACTGCCACCGCCCACGTCCCACCGTGAGGCTCGGCCACAGCTCCAAGGCCGCCAGGACATGCCAGCACCGAGGGCTGCCACCTCCAGAACCCAGTTCACAATGTCCCTGGGGACCGCGCATGCCGCCAGCCCACATCTGAGGGTCACCGGCCAGCACCGCGGCCTGGGTCCAGCACTGCCCCCACCTCCCCTGGCCAGAATGAGCCGCTCCCAGCCGGCACTGCAGCACTACCCGGCTCTCTGCGCGGCCACTGCTCAGACCAGCCCTGCCTGTGGCAACTGGCATTGTGCTGTCTGTGACCAAGCTCAGGCTTGGGCACAGTGGTCACTGCAGTGCCTGGACAGTGGTCATCTTGGGGCCTGGACACAGCAATCACCTCAATACCTAGATAAACAGTGGTCACCTCAGCACCTGGACATGGTGGGCACCACAGTGCACTAGAAAAACCTCAAACTGAAGAAGACCACAACCCACGTGGCCCCATCCCACTCTAAATGCTAACTTTCCAGGCAAACGCTGACTGCCATCTCCACCATGGAGCTCACGGCCGGGGTGCCCACAGTCCCATCCAGGGAGGACGGTAACCAGAATGCTTGGACCCGGAACAGCTTAACGTGGGGCTCCGGCAGAGAACCTCCCACAGGCGGGGAGGATCAGGGGCATGTGCCCTCGCCATGGGGTCTGGGAAGGCTGGGGAGGATCAGGGGCATGTGCCCTCGCCATGGGGTCTGGGAAGGCTGGGGAGGATCAGGGGCATGTGCCCTCGCCATGGGGTCTGGGAAGGCTGGGGAGGATCAGGGGCATGTGCCCTCGCCATGGGGTCTGGGAAGGCTGGGGAGGATCAGGGGCATGTGCCCTCGCCATGGGGTCTGGGAAGGCTGGGGAGGATCAGGGGCATGTGCCCTCACCATGGGGTCTGGGAAGGCTGGGGAGGATCAGGGGCATGTGCCCTCGCCATGGGGTCTGGGAAGGCTGGGGAGGATCAGGGGCATGTGCCCTCACCATGGGGTCTGGGAAGGCTGGGGAGGATCAGGGGCATGTGCCCTCGCCATGGGGTCTGGGAAGGCTGGGTAGCTGAGGGCGTCCGCCCGGGGTGGGCAGAGGGCGGCTGCAGCAGGAGGAGGGGAGAAATCCCTGTGGCCTGAAACTATTTAAGACTGACACTCTTCATTTAAATACGATAAATAACAAACAGCAGCCAGTAACAGCATCCAGACAGACTGATGCCACAGCCATGACACGGTGGTGGCAAAATCAAACGAGGAGCTGGAAGCAGAGGTGGTTGGCGCTCTTTGAATATAACGGATTGTTTCTTTTATTTCCTTCTGAAACAGGGTCTCACTCTGGTGGCCCAGGCTGCGGTGCAGTGGTGTGATCTCAGCTCGCTGCAGCCTCCAGCTCCAGGCCCAGGTGATCCTCCCACCTCAGCCTCCTGAGTGGCTGCGATTACAGGCATGTGCCACCACACCCCACTGCTTTTTGTATTTTTGGTAGAGACAAGTTTTGCCATATTGGCTGGGCTGGTTTTGAACTCAGTGGGTTCAAGTGGTCTGCCTGCCTCGGCCTCCCAAATGCTGAGAGTAGAGGTGTGAGCCCCTGTGCCCAGCCTAACGTATTACTTCTAATGCTGACCAGCCTAATGTATTACTTCTAATGATGATGTCAGGCACGGACACGTGATGATGACAGTGACAAGGACGACAGGGGGACAGATGATGACAGTGATGATGGGGACATTCATTGAGCACCTGCTCTATGCCGGGCACTACGGAAAGTGCCTCACGTGAATTCTGTCACTAGCTGTCTCCAGAGCTCTACAAATTATGACTCCGCCAACCTGAGAGATTGGCACACAAGCTCAGAGAGGGCAGGGCACTGGCTCCGGTGACCCGGCAGGCACTGAGGTGGGTTTGCAACCCCAGGCGGCATAACACCCAGGGCAGAATACGGCCAACAGACAGCACGAGGAGAAGATTCCCTCATCCCAAACAAGAGGGAGGAAGGGAGCCAGGCTCCACCCCTAGGCAGGCACCAGGGCTCAGCACATGGAAATGCAGGGCCTGGATCCCTCACCGAGCACCATCCTCTCCAGGAGCGCACCCGCTCGGGCCAGGGCCGGCATGCTGTGAAGGGGCACGGTGGGTGTAAAAGTCGTCAGCAATTAAAAACACGGAACGAATACCCCCAGATCGGACTCCTGATGACCCTGGGCTGCGGGAATGCATTGAGGTACTCCCTAACTTGCTTATCTATACTTCTTTGTATTTTCCAAGATTACCACGATGCATGGGTACTTTTTTGGTAATAAGAAAAAAGGGTAATTTGAATTAAAACTTTTAAGACAATTTGCAGACAACCTGAGCTCCAAGAGGGCTCTTCTAATATCATCCAGCAGTGGGGCCGGGGCGTCCCCCCATGGCTTGAAGTGGAGGGTGGATCTGAAATGTGTCCTTCGGCCACCTGTGCCCGGCCTGGGACAATGACGGGAAAGCAGTGGCCTGCAGAATGCTGGAGTGCACCTGCAGCATGCCTAAGCAGACCTGGCTGTGGCCTCGAAGGCTTCCCCCACCATGAGCAGCCAGCGCCCTGGAACAGAGCTGTCCACTCACCAGATGCTAGAAGGGAGGCACAGACTTTAAATGCAGAGCCCAGCAGGCTGAGAGCTCAGAGGTGCTCCCCAGGCACGGCCCAGTGAGGTCCAGGGAAACCCATCTGCCCCTGCAACTTCTGCTGCCACCAACATGCTGTGAGTGGTTTGGATGTGAGAGTCTTACAGGCAGCATAGAGAACCGGGCTTAGGTATGACGCAGGCTGGGAGTGAACCCAGCTCAGCCAACTGTTTGCTCCGTGGCCTTGGGCAAGTTGCCTGCCCTCTCTGGGCCTGTGAACTCATAGGAGAAACAGCAATGAGAAGTAGCCAGCTAGAGCTGCTCTGAGGATACAGAATCATGGTGCAATTAAAGCGGCTCAGGACAATGGGTGACCCCAAATTGCTACAGGTCCTACACACATTTGGCCATTTTTACAAAGAGGAGCCTCTGTCATGTGCTTGAAAGGGCTCGTTCATTAAAGGAAATCTGAAATTAAATATTCCTCTTCCAGGAGCACTGCTGTCTTAATGTCAGCGACAGCTCTCAAAATCAGTAGAGTTTGGGCTGGGCGTGGTGGCTCACTCCTGTAATCCCAGCACTTTGGGAGGTTGAGGCAGGCACATCACTTGAAGTCAAGGGTTCGAGACCAGCCTGGACAACACGGTGAAGCCCGTCTCTACTAAGAATACAAAATTAGTCAGGCATGGGGGTGGGTACCTGTATTCCCAGCACTTTGGGAGGCAGACGGATCACCTGAGGTCAGGAGTTTGAGACCAGCATGACCAACATGCAGAAACCCCGTATCTACTAAAAATAAAATATTAGCAGGGCATAGTAGCGCATGCTTGTAATCCCAGCTACTTGGGAGGCTGAGGCAGGAGAATTGCTTCAGGAGAAGCAGGTGAAACCTGGGAGGCAGAGGTTGTGGTGAGTTGAGATCGCGCCATTGCACTTCAGCCTGGGCAGTAAGAGCAAAATTTCTTCTCAAAAAAAAAATAATAATAATAAATAAGACCAGTCTCTGCTAAAAGTACAACATTAGCCAGGCATGGTGGCACGTGCCTGTAATCCCAGCTACTTGGGAGGCTAAGGCAGGATAATCACTTGAACCCAGGAGGTGGAGGTTGCTGTGAGCCGAGACTGCACCACTGCACTCCAGCCTAGGCAACAGAGCGAGACTCCATGTCAAAAAAAAAAAAAAAAAAAAAAAAATATATATATATATATATATATATATATATATATATGTGTGTGTGTGTGTGTGTGTGTGTGTGTGTGTGCGCGCGTGTGTGTGTCAGTAGACTCTGAGTTAAGCAGATGATTCTCCATCATGTGGACTGGGCCCCATCCAGTGACTTAAAGGCCTTAGGACTGAGGTCCCCAGAGAAGAAGAGATTCTGCCAGAGACAGACTTGGGACCCTCGCTGTGCCATTTACCCAGCCACTTGGTGGGGAGTGTGAGCACTGCTGAGGATGATCTGGGAGGCGGGCAGTGCTGCCTGCTGCTCCTGCAGGCCTGTGCAGGGCACCTGAACCCATCCCTTATCTGCTCCGATAGGCACAAGGACCCTGCATATAAAGGGGACGAGGCTCTCGAAGGCAAAGCCGCTTCACATACATCACTGAGGTTCTTTGGCCGGGGAGAAAATGGCTTTCCAGGCGCTTCCTGAACAGGGAGTGGACCACCAGAGGGCAGAGAACGTACCCAGCTGGGTTTTCAGACCCTGCTCTGCATTTTCCAAGCTGAGGCAGGAGCAGGCGCACCTCCCAGGGGCTCACGCCTCCGAGGTCCCAGGGCAGTGGCACAGGCTCAGGCCTCGGGACCAAGGTGGCTGGGTGGCATGGGGTCAGCAAGGCTCTGAATGCAAGCACAGGGCCTCAGGCAGGAGTCACAGCTGAGAGCTGCACTGAGTGACTGACAGCCAGGGCTCCCGGCAGCCTCCACCGTCACCTCCATCCCAGGGCTGGCTGGAGATATGGGCCCAGAGACGGAGACGTTCACCCAGTTGGGAGAGGGCAGCGGAAAGGAAAGAGGGAGGGGAAGGGGAGGGGCAAGGACGGAGCTCTAGGAATCCCCAAAGTCGAAACACAGCAGCTATTCCGGCCAAAGAGCTGGTGGCTGGATGTGGGGCTCAGTGAACGACTCCACATTTTAGAAGGTTTTTTTTTGAAGGAGTTTCACTCTTGTCCCCCAGGCTGGAGTGCAGTGGTGCAATCTCGGCTCATGGCAACCTCTGCCTCTGGGGTTCGAGCGATTCTCCTGCCTCAGCCTCCTGAGTAGCCGAGATTACAGGTGCACGCCACCATGCTCGGCTAATGTTTTTGTATTTTTAGTAGACACGGGGTTTCACCATGTTGGCCAGGCTGCTCTTGAATTCCTGGCCTCAGGTGATCCACCTGCCTCGGTCTCCCAAAGTGCTGGGATTACAGGCGTGAGATGCTGCGCCTGGCCGCATGTCAGTATTTTTACAAAGAGGAGCCTCTTTCATGTGCCTAGAGGGGCTGATTCACGAAAGGAAACCTGAACTTAATGTTCCTCTTCCAGGGGTGCTTCTGTCTTCGTGAGGTCAGTGATTGCTCACAAAATCAGGAGACTCTAAGTAAATTCAGTAATTCTCCATAATGTGGGCAGGCCCCAGCCAATCAGTTAAAGGCTTTAAGAGAAAGAAGATTAAGGTCCCCGATTCTGCCAGAAACAAAGGGGATCCATGCAGTGGCATCAACTTTTCCCTGGGTCTGTATCTGTATCTGAACACACACACACACCCACACCCCCTCACGCACGCACGCACACACGCACGCACGCATGTGCACACCCCACGGGTTCTGTTTATCTGGAGAACCCTATAAGCCCTGAACACAGAAACATCGGTGAGCTGATTCTATGGTATCATCAAGTGACATCAAATGACAGTTCCATCCACGTAAAATCACCGACTGAGAGTTGACTGAGAACAAGACACGTAACTCATTCTCCATTTGACCAGGCAGGAGGGACATCCCCAGTGTCCACGTCTCTTAGAGACTCACAACTCAGTCTTATCCCTGGGGCTGGCAGCTGTTAGGCAGAGACCCTGTGAGACTCTAGAAGGCAGGGGCATCTGGGGCTGGAACCATTGGTTGATGAAGGGAGAAGAGGTCAGGGGAGGAAGGAAGAGGGAACACAGACAGAGAGAGAGCAGAAACATCAGCCAGTTTCCACCAGAGACAAAGGGAGGGCAGGGCAGGAGACGGAGGGAGGGGGCAGCTCCCCAACCCAGAAACCTCCCCAGTGGTCTGCAAGAACTCACCCTGTGGCTTCTACATTCAGGGGTACATTAGCCAGGGTTCTCCAGAGAGACAGAATGTGTGTGTGTGCGTGTGTGTGTGTGTGTACATACATGTATACACTTATATGTTATATATGCATATATACAGAGAATTTTTTAAAATTTAAAGTTTAAAATAGACACATACCATTTAAGACAGAAATATTTTAAAGAGTTGGCTCATGCAATTGTGGAGGCTGTAAGTCTGACATCTGCAGGGCAGGTTGGAGACCCGGGGAGAGTTCAGCGGGAATCTGAAGTCTTTTTCTGGCAGAATTTCTTCTTCCTTGGGATCTCAGCCTCTTTTCTCTTAAGGCCTTCAACTGATTGGATGGGGCCCACCCACATTATGGAGGGTCATCTGCTTAACTCAGAGTCTACCGATTTAAAATCTTAATCCCATGTTAAAAAAACACCTCTCAGCAACATCTAGAATACTGTTTGATCAATTAGGAGCTGTGGCCTAGCCAAGTTGACGCATAAAATTAATGATCACAGGGGAAAGTTATTTTCCTTTTTCATAAAGTAAAGCACAAGAATCACGAGAAATCTCACGACAGGTACAGGGAGGAGGATTTCCGAGGACTGGTCATTACTGTTCCCTCTCCCGAGGGCTCTGCCCGGGTGTGGGCCTGGGGCTGCCCTGAGCAGCTGCACTGATCCCTCCTCACACCCCAGCAGGAACAGGGGCTTCTCCAGGCTGCAGGGCCGACAATGAATCAGAACTGACCTAGCACAAGAAAGGCCAGGGAGGGTGGGGCCTGCTGGCACCCCCACTGCCCACTCTGACCACAGTGGACGGGGTGCATAACCCCCCTTACAGATGCATAAGGTGGCGAAGAAAGAGAAAAACCCACAGGTAGCCTGGGAAGCCACGGCAGTCACTGTGTAGAGAACCAAGAGAGAAACCAGCTCAGGGCCCTCTGTCCTTGACCACCCCCCCACCCCGCTTGCTGTGCCAGAGCCTCCTCCTGACCTCCTGGGTGGACAGGCCCCACCAGCTCTCCCAGACCCACCTCACCCCTCTGCCTGGAGACCCTGGCCTCCAGCCTGCACCACTGGGCTCCCTCACTGACCTCCCATTCTGGCTGGGCTCAGCCAAGCAAAGAAAGGCAGGTGTGCCTTCTGTGAGAACTCCCCAAAATGGGCCTGTAGGCTCCCTCCTCAGCCCAGCTCTCCTGCTCCCAGAAGCACCATCTCCTCTCCTTGCTTGGCAGCTCATGGGTGCTGATGACTCCCCAAGACTGCTCGTCTGTGGGGGCCTCAGCCTTTAACCCCGTCCACACGTCTACCTGATCAGTTAGACTTTTCACTGAACATAACGGGTGAAGTCTGTTTCTTGCCAAGACCACAGCTGACCTATGTCCTAACCCACCTGTTGGTTGCAAGCTGGGGCCTGAAAAACATGCCCCTTGTGTATGGAAATCAAGCCTTCCTGGGGCTCCCCTGCACTCAGAAAACACCAGGGCTTTCTGGTATCCTGCCCTGGCAGGATGGTGGGAACCTGGAGAGGCCAGGGCTTCTAGGAAAGGGGGCGTCCACTCCACAGCTGCCAGGCACTCCTGCTGCGCAGAAACTCATCAGCCTTGCCTAATGAGTTTCTCCAGAGAAGTCAGAAATGTCTTTTTCTATGCAAATGTGTCTGTTTTCAAACCCTAACATTCACATTTTAAAAGCATGTCTAATGCCCATATTTTTAGGAATTCTGGGCAGGCCAAACAAAAGACCACAAGGCACGATCTAACCCTCAGGCTACCCTGCTGGTCCGGGGGATGGGAGGAGAGGGGAGGTCAGCTCCTGGGACGCAGCGCAGAGGGGCGCCCACGCACCTGGTGGATCTCGTGCCAGCCATTCTCATCCTTGCAGCACACCATGGCGTGTTCGTGCAGGAGAAGCTCGCAGCAGTAGGGATCGCCCCCGACGATGGCCGTGTGGTACAGCGGGGTGAGGCCGTAACTGTCTTTATAATCTGGAGATGCGCCAAGCTCTAAAAGGGTCTAGGAAAAACAAAATCGGGAGCTGTCATTATTGGTCTCATGACCCCTTTTGCACAGAGTGAGGCGATCGAGAAAGAAGCACCAGGACCCCCTCGCCCGGGCCGAGGCAGCCCACACCTGAGGTCCCAGTGCTTCTCCACGGCTCCCCGGAATTAAGGAGGATATAACTTTAGACAGCGAGGTTTCTAGTTCTGAAACACCAAACAGTGCCCAGAAAGGCAGGGCAGACGAGGAGACCTGCAGCACTCAGACAGACCCGTCCCCGGCCCGGTCAGTGCTGTGTCAGCCTGCCTGGGTGAGGGGCTCCCGACCGAGCTGGTTCTTAGTAAAAGATGAGTTCTTACGAACCATAAATTCTCAAAGCATTGACACCCGGGAGGCAGGGCAGGAAAACCTGAGCCTGGGTACAGTTCCAAGCTCCGGCTGCAACACCCCACACAGACCCCCAGGGTGGGCACTGTGGGATCAGACAGGGCAGGGGGCAGCACCCACATCAGGCGGGCCCCAGGTGTACCTTCAGGGCAACCTGGTTCCTCGCTCGGGCAGCTTTGTGCAGGGCGGTCATCCCGTCTTTGGCACGGAAGTCCAGGTGAGCCCCGCCGTTTCTGAGAGCTTTGATGACCTCCACGGAGTGGTCCAGCTGCGCAGCTAAGGTCAGGGGGGTCTCTGAGGAACCCAAACACACACACTTTAGAACCAACACTTGTCACACTGCTCACACAGCCATCTCTAAAGGCCCAAAACGAAGCTGAAAGAACTGACCCCCCTCCACCTCCAGGGTGTTTACAGCTCCCACCGCCCGGGAACCCAGACAGTCCACGTGGGCCGTGTGGCTCAGGCACTCCTGTGTGATGCCGTGGCATGTAGGGTCATGTGCAGATCACAGCGGTGGCAGAGGCAGGGACCCCACAGGACTGCTGTGAGGGCCACAAGTCCAAGAGGCTCCCTCTGTGCCCTCCCTCTGAACACACAGAACCCTGTGGTACCACTGGGGGGGGGCTTCCCTTACAGAAGGAGTGACGGACTCAAACCCTCAGGAGAGTTGGGAAAAGCGCACACCCCACCTTTCCTTATTCAGTGTCACAACATTTACGGGCACCTTGGGAGACACCAGCAATGGGCTGCAGGGGCACAAACACAAATGAGACACGGAGACCGTGCCCCCCGGAGCTCCTAATCTGAGCAAGCGGAAACCTTCCTTCACCAAAGAGGTGCAGGATGACCCAGGGGGCAGGGCAGGAGCCCAGCAGACAGAAGGATGCTGTCTGCCTTTGCAGGGCCAAGGGTCCCATGTAGACGACCCTGGACCAGTCTGCAGCTGACCACGGCTAAGGACATCAGTATCTACTATAGCAAATCTTCCCATTCACTCTTCACCTTCCTGAGGTGCCCACCGTGGCCACTGCTAAGCAAGGTGGATGATTTTGCTGTGGTTCATTTGAGAGGCTCGTAACATTCCAGAAAATTGCACAGAGTATCATGTCAACCCTCAAGTTCCTGTGACTCGGAAGCACCCACCGTGAGTAGTCACGGGGTCTTGAAGCACATCCCAGTGATGGAAGACAGGATAGCTTCCACAGGGCGGGGCCTTGCTGAGCTCTCACCCCATCCTACCCCCTCCATCCCAGAAAGGGTAACGGCCTCGTGGGTGCACACTGACCATCCCATCTGTTTTAAATTCTGACGCGTATTTATCCATAAATGAGTACCCTTCTGAGTACTTCTAACATTCACCCGAGGAACCACCCTGCAACTTGGCGCTTCGTGGGGAGGCGCACAGGCTCAACCTCTCCGTGTCAGGAGTGTGCCGTGCGTAAACACGCCGGCCGCCTCATTCATCTTCTCCCAAGGTGGAAAGCAGGATTCCTGCCTTCCCCAACCAGGAACAACGCTCTCGTGAGTGAATGTCGTTGCACTTGACTCTGTTGTATATCCTTCCTGACGCAGAAGTTTTAAAGAAAAATAGAAATTTTCTCTTTTTTGGTGGGAGGGGGGACAGACTCTCACTCTGTCACCCAGGCTGGAGTGCAGCGGCACAATCTCGGCTCACTGCAACCTCCGCGTCCCAGGTTCAAACAATTCTCCTGCCTCAGCCTCCCCAGTAGCTGGGACTACAGGTGGGCGCCACCATGTCCGGCTAACTTTTGTATTTTTAGTAAAGACGAGGTTTCACCATATTGGCCAGGATCCACCCACCTCGGCCCCCCAAAGTGCTGAGATTACAGACATGAACCACTGCATCCGACCAAGAGTAATAGGAATTTTCTGGGCCAATGAAGGGACTTTCGTGGCGGTGGGGGATGTTTCTTGCACAGAAAACAGCTACAAGGCAAGGAAGGCCCAGCAAGGGTGTGGGGGTTGAGACCAGTTGGAACATGGCCAGAGTTCCTCATGTGGGCAAAGAGCAGGGAAATGGGGCAGACGCCAGAGAAAAACAAACTCAAGGGGTGACAGCCTGCTAGAGAGAGGAGCAGTCAGGCCCTCGTTCTCTGCCTCTTCCCTGGTGGCATCCAGGCTGAGGCACAAGTATCTGAGGGCATCTGAGGGGTTTATTCCTTGGACCAAAAAGGCCACCATGGGAGAGAGGACAGTCAGGGAAGTGACTGGTCCTGGAAGGGCATGGGAAGGCTGGGCTGTCTGGAGCCACCCCCACTGACGCTGAAGATTCAGATATTACAGCGGATTCATGAGTGTGTGATGCACGTTCGAGGCAAGGCTGGCCTTCAAAACAATCAGGACTTTCTTTCCCATCTGAGTGTTCCCACATGCCCAACGCAAGAAGTTAGGCATTCCAAAGCAGATGCTTTCTAAAAGATATTTTAAATTAACCTGTCATTTTCATAGCGGACAACCTCAGCTTGTACCATTTTATCAAGAGAACGCTGTCTCAGAGAGAGCTGGTGGCCAGCGGTCAAACAGATGGGAGGCTTGAATCCTGAGCTGAGCCACGCCCTGCTGGTTGGTGCTGGGCGATTAAAGGAGGCTGCAGAAACACGCTGGTGGAGACAACGACCCCACCCTGTTAATGGCTGTGTCTCCCATGCAGGATGGGAAGCTTTGGTCCTTGGTGACTTCCAGGACCACCCAATGACAAGTGGCAGGCTTCTCCAGGGTTCTGCAATCCCTCCTCAAATGATGTTCCAGAATTGCATGTCCACCTCTGGCCGGGACCCACTCCGGGGAGGTCAGGAGACCCCCGCTTCCCTCCCTGGCTTAGCTGCCACATTTGCAAAGAACACATTCGCTGAGGTTCCACATTTGGGGCCGATGGAATCACCACCAAGAAAATACTGGTTGATTAGCAATAAACCGGTGACAGATATCACGGTGCTAAGCCGTCTGCACACCTAGTGACTGCACGATCACTCCCCTTATGAGTTTGGGACCCACACAGTTGTCTGGCACCATAATTCTCAAGCATATTCCTCATGTTGTGCATTTTGAAATTTCTTTAAAAATAGACTGGAACCTTAACAGGCATCACCTCGGAAGTGGCCCCGGTACCCCTCAACATGAACAACGGGTGGGAGTAGAATCACCTGCAATATTCTGAGATAACCTCAGAGACACGCAGAGTACCCCAGCTAGAGGCTGCCCAGCAGCCTGTTGGCTCCAGGGTCGAGCAGGATGCGCTTGAAAGGGTGAGAAGTGGGGGCTCCTGGAAGCGCAGCAGGAGGGCATTAGCCATGGCCACCTGTCCTGACACCGAGAGGCAGCAAAGCAACAGGGCTGGGGGCGGCGGCGGGGGGGGGGGCGCGCAGGCAGGAGGAGTGTGAGTGTGAGTGTGTAAGACAGCTGCTGCCACCCAGCGGGCACAGGGCACTGCAGGCTGGAGCATGAGCACAATTACGTATGTGTGCATGCCTGTGTGTACAGTTGTGTGCATGTGTACATGCTTGTGTATATAAATGTGTATGCCTCTGTGTGCACATGCCTGTGGGCATGCCTGTGTGTGTGCACACCTGTACATGTGTGCATGCCTGTGTGTGCATGCCTATATGTGTGCATGCTGTGTGTGTGCATGCCTGTATGTGCATGCCTATATGTGTGCACGTCTGTGTGTGTGCATGCCTGTGTGTGTGTGCATGCCTGTGTGTGTGTGCATGCCTGTGTGTGTGTGTACACCTTTATGCCTGTGTGCGTGCCCTTGTGTGTGTTCCTAGGTGTATCCTGGTGTCCAAGATCAATGGGCTGCAGAAGCCTACAAACCCCTGACAAGTCCTCCTCTGAACCGTCCAGGTCATCACCAACGAGAAACAGTCACCTGGGAAACAGTCACCATCCAGAGGAGCCCAGGGAGATGGACCAGGGAATGCTGCATGGGACCCTGGGTGGGGACCGGGGACAGAAATGGGCTAGCAGGTAAATGCTAATGGGAGGAGAGGAAAGTGTGGACTTTGGTGAATAATAACGATCAATATTGGTTCCCTAACTGTGAGGAGCGCACTGTCCTGGAGTAAGAGGCTGATGAGGGGGAAAGCTGAGTATCAGATAAACAGGAACTCTATGTACGGTCTTCACACTTATTCTGTAAATCTACAACTGCTCTAAAATGAAAGGTTTGTTTAAAAATGCCTCCTGGCTTTTGTGCAGGGTAATAGATTTAACGGAAAAAAAGCTGCTGCTCACAGACGGGCAGGAAAATATCTGTTTAAAGCATATAAAGTACTTGTAGCCAAAATACAGAGAACCCTTAAAACTCAACAAGAAAGCAAACCACCCAATTAAAAAGTGGACAAAAGATTTAAAAGGATACCCCACAGCCGGGCAGGGTGGCTCATGCCTGTAATCCCAGCACTCTGGGAGGCTGAAGTGGGAAGATCACGAGGTCAGGAGTTGGAGACCAGCCTGACCAACATGGTGAAACCCCGTCTCTACTAAAAATACAAAAATTAGCTGGGCGTGGTGGCAGGCACCTGAAATCCCAGCTACTCGGGAGGCTGAAGCTGAGGCAGGAGAATCGCTTGAACCCAGGAGGCGGAGGTTGCAATGAGCTGAGATCACACCACTGCACTCCAGCCTGGGCAATAGGGGGAGACTCTGCCTCAAAAAAAAAAAAAAAAAAAAAAAAAAAAAGGATCCCTCACAACAGAAGATATTCAGATGGCAAACAAACACAGGAGATGCTCCATATCATATGTCATTAGGGAATTGTGAATTAAAACAACAATTAGAAGCTGTGCATGGTGGCTCATGTCTGCAATGGCAGCACTTGGGAAGCCAAAGCAAGAGGATCATTTGAGTCCAGGAGTTCAAGACCTGCCTGGGCAACGTGAGACCTTTTCTCTGCTAAAAGTTTTATAATTTGGCCAGCACAGTGGCACACGCCTGTAAGTCCCAGCTACAGAGGAGGCTGAGGCAGAAGGATCACTTGAGCCCAGGAGGCCAAGGTTGCAAGGAACCATGATCACACCACTGCACTCCAACCTGGGAGACAGAGTAAGACCCTGTCTCAAAAAGAAAAAAAAAATACCTCAACACAATTTTCAGAATGATGAAAATCTAGAACATAAAATGCTGGTGAGGATGTGGAGCAACTGACTCTCATCACTGCCGGGAGGAGCGCAAAATGGCTCAGTCACTTTGGAAGACGGTTTGTCAAGTTGCCGCAAAGGGAAACGTGCCCTTCCCCCATAATCCAGCAACCCAGTCCCAGGTGTCTCCCTGAATGAGTTGAAAACTGATGTCCACACGGAAAGCTGAATGTTAAGTGTTCAGAGCCATTTTATTCATCATTGCCGAAAACAGCGAACAATCCAGAGGGCCTTCAGTCGCTGGATGGATACAAAAACTGTGGCACCTGCGGACAGCGAAATGTCACACAACACTGAAGACAGACTGGCAGTCAAGATCGACATGATACGAAGGAAATTGAAATGCACATCGCCAAATGCACGAAGCTGAGCTGAAACGGCTGTGTGCCGTGAGATTCCAACTCGATGACATTCTAGAAAAGGCGAAGTTACAGAGCCAGTGAAAAGATCCGTGGTCAGTGCGGAGTGGCCCTCATCCTGGGAAACAGGGTGCGGCTGGAAAGGCGGCTGCCCCCTCGTCCGTCACACAACGCACATTCGTGGGTCACCTGGCGCTAAACCATTCGTACACGACCTGGCTCTGGGTCGGGGTTTCAAGTGTAGCAGAGCAGCGCCCTTGCTGCCATCTCCTGAAACTCGGTCCTCGACACAAGGGTTTGTAAAAAAGTGAAAAAGAAAAAAATAATTGAAAATAAATACATAAAAAGATCAGTGGGTGTGAGGGGTTAGAGGGCACGAGAGGGATGGACGGGTGGAGCACAGAAGAGTTTTGGGGTAAGGAAGCTACGCTGCATGATTCTGTAATGGTGAGCACAGCACCGCATGCATCTGCCCAAACCCACGAGCGGCACCAAGAACAGACCCTCATCTGAACTACGGACTCAGCCACCGCAACAAATGCCCTAAACCAGCGCGTGCGGTCCGTAACAGGGGAGCTGGGAGTCCAGGTGCATCGGGGGACGTCTCTGTGCCTTCCGCCTCTTTTTTATATCAACCTACAACTAGCCTCTGTCCCGGACCCGGAGACAGGCTCCTGCAGACCCTGGCCCCTGCGTCTGTGCCACCCCTGCCCTCACCACTCCCTCTGCTGCATTTTTCTTACTGGACACACAGCAGCTTGCTCACGTAGGAGCCACCGAGATTCCCTTTCGGAACGGGGCGGGTATACCTAGGAGACAGGCTGAAATAATGAGATGCTGCGTTTGAAATAATTGGACCCTTAAAAACAGGTCTCTTTTTACGAGGAACTGTACCAGACAAACCAAAGGCACCACACACATTCACTGGTAGCAAAGGGAGTTATTTACTCGGAGTCTGCCAGCCGCCTTCATCAGCACTGGGTAATCTGGGTACCTCTCACCCTCCACAGACGGAGTTTTACAAGGTTCCGGAACCATATTCTCCTGAATTGCCTCACATTCCCCGGCGCTGTTAGTTCTGGGGAATTGCATTCGGTGACTCATTCAGGGGCCAAGGTGAGACTGCTCAGACGTCGCACGCATCAGACAAGCCCCATCCGTTCTTCAAGGTGATGGCCTGAAGGGGCTCAGTGCACCAGGACCCAGAACGTCCTTGGGGGGCCTCCTAACGGGGTGGGATGGGAGCTGGGAGGGGGCCCCCCATGACACAGCTATAGCAGCAAGATGGGGAGCCGGGGCTGGGGGTGGCTGACCTGGCGGAGTGCAGCCTGACAGGCAATGCGGGCACCACAGCCCTGGAAACCGCTTCAGTAACCGGATCTCATCAGTGAGGTCCAGACACACCACAGGTGCCCTGTGGAATCTGGCTCCATAAAGAAACCATCTCTACTTTACTGCTCATCCAGACACTACTTCACAAGTCGAAAGGCGTTTCTAGCTTTATTAATCAGACCTCTGTGGTGGTGCCCGAGGCTCCTCTCAAATCTGGAGACAAGATAAAAGCGCCAGCCTAAACTGTGTTCAAACCGTCAGCTTCGCTTCCCTTTCGGGGCTTGGAAACAAAGCTCGTCTCATCTCAGAGGTTCCAACCACAGCAGGAGACGGGCCCTGAGACGCTGCTGGGGAAGTCTTCCTTTTTTTTTTACACTACTTTCAGTATCGTTACTTAATAAAATTTACATTTAGAACGGGTACCAGACGGTGGCCCGCAATAACACAGGCTGCTTTGTTCTGACGGACAGGTCGTTCCTCTGGGTTTAACGCTCAGTCTGGAGGGGCTGCTTCCCTCTGCTCCGGCCCAGGGCACGGGGTCCAAATCTGGGCATGGCGGCATTCCCTGAGCTCAGCAAAAAGCCTGCTTTCAACTCTAAGCACAGACTCTGCTGCTGCCCGCTGGCTTTGAGAAGTCACCAAACTCGCTGTGGAGAGGTTAAAATATGGGATGGGAACACGCCCGGGCTGCCACCGACACCCAAGGGGAAGGTGGGAATGTGGGCAGCTCGTCCCCCACCTGGGCCTGCCTGCGGCGTCCACGTCCAGCCAGGCTGGCTCAGGCGAAGAGACCCCTGTTCGTCCCACTGCCTTTTCCCCCAGGAGTCGAGAGCAGGGACTCCCGAGGGCAAGCGGAGCCCGGCTCTGCCTCTGCCCTCCCTGGCGACCCGGCGACTGGCCTAGACTGGGCTGCGGTAACAAGATCTCGGGGTCTAGGTGGGTTAGAAGTGACAGACATGCACTGCTCACGGTTCCGGAGGCCGGAAGTCCAAGATGAAGGCACTGTCAGATTTGGTGTCCGGCTACCTGGTTCACAGATGGTACCTTCTTGCTGTGGCCTCACAGGGTGGAAGGGGCAAGGGGGCTCCTCGGCCGCTTTTGTAAGGGCACTAATCCCATTCATGAGGGCTCGGCTCCCAAGAGCCCATCGTCTACCGAAGGCCCCACCCTCCTAATGCCACCACCTAGGGGGTTAGGGTTCAACAGTACGGGGGACGCTGCCGTCAGTCCTAGCAGCCACCCAGCTGGGCTCTCAGAACTCTGGTTCCTCCCAGGACAGTGGTGCCCGCAGGGGACCCTGCTTGATTACAGAGCTGAGGCCCGGCAAGGCTCTGTGTGCTCCTGAAGCACAGCGGGTCACCGGTAGACTGCAGCTGTCACTCCGAAGTGTCCTTATTACTGGAAGGGTGGGTGACAGCGTCGGTCTCCCTGGGACCAAGAGGCTTCTCAGGACATGGGACATTCAGTGCTAAAACCAGGGCCGTCCCAGGAAATCCAGACACACTGGTCAGCATGCCTGCTTCCTGCAGCAAGCCCGCCAAAGTCAACCCTGTGTCTCTCTCCCTGCATCCAAAACCAGGAGAAAACCTTGACCAAGATGCACAGCAGGTGCCGCAGTTGATGCCGATGACGGGAACGTTCTGGAAACTCTATTAAGGGTGACGCGTACCCCACAGGCTTAAGCACAGATATGGTTTGGATGGGTGTCCCGCGCAAATCTCATGTGGAGCTGTAACCTCGGTGTTGGAGGTGGGGCCTGGAGGGAGGTGACCGGATGACGGGGCGGATTTGTCGTGAATGGTTTAGCACCGTCCCCTTCCCAGTGCTGTCCTGGCAACAGGCAGTGAATTCTTGCAATATCTGATTGTTTAGAAGTGTAGGGCACCTCTCCCTCTCTCCTCCTCCCTCCCTCTCTCTCTCTCCTCCTCCCTTCCTCTCTCTCTCTGCCTTCACCATGCGATGCACCTGCCTCTCTCTCTCTCTCTGTCTCTCTCTCTCTCTCTCTCTTGCTTTTGCCACGAAATCCACCTGCTCTTCCTTTGTCTTCCGCCATGAGTAAAAGCTCCCTGAGGCCTCCCCAGAGGCAGAAGCCACCCGCTTCCTGTGCAGCCTGCAGAACCGAGAGCCCATGAAACCTCTTCTCTTCATAAACCACCCAGCCTCGGCTGTTCCTTTATAGCGATGTGGAAACGGCCTAACGCCACCACGTGGCTCATCTGATGCTCACGTTTTCCCGCCCACTACGTGTTATCATCCAGTTTAGGAGACAAGAAGAGGGAAGCTGAGAGAGGTTCATTAACCTGGTCTCCACACAGCCACCTCCCGAGGGACAGGGGTTATCGTCTGCTCTCTGGGGGCTCTCCATGGCCTGGCACGGAGCTGGGCATCAGAAGGGTCACGTCTGCAGTCCCAACACAGGGACCCCCGTCCTGCACCTCCGGAGCCCCGTGTCCCCAACAGTCAGTCGTGTGGCCGGGTGGTGTCTGCGTTTCAGTCACGAGGATGCACAGGTGTCCCTCCCACTCTGCCTTGACAGACACGAAGTGAAGGTGGTGTCTTCCCTGGCAACGCTGGGCTCCGGCCTCTCACCAGAGCGAGGGATGAGCTTGTCCCCGATACTCACTCCGCGTGTGCCTGAGGTTGCCATAGGCCTTGTCCTGGAATTGCCTGCAGCTGCCTTTGTTTCTGAGCGCACCCACCACGGCTCACTTTTCTCTTTTCCCTCCTCACCCTGGGTCCCCATTTCCGCCCCCCCCCCCCCCATCAGCCCTGCTGCTTTCCCTCCTGATGCAGAAAAAAGAGTGAGAATTCCGGAGACACTGGGGGCAGGCGCAGAAGCCGGGGGCGGGGGCGGGTGGTGGAGGCCAGGAGGCCAGGGCCGCCTCCACGGTCTGGAGCTGAGTGATGGGTCTGCACTCGACCTTCTGTTCCAGAACTTTCTGCCTTAGTTACCCCTTTTCCCCTTTTCCTTGCCATAAATAATATTTTTGGCCTTACAAAAAATGCCACTGTGTGTGATCACTGTTAGTTTTATCTGCACAAAAACCTGCACACGGTGTTTACGGCAGCTTTCCCACGATCGCCAAAAGCTGGAGGCAGCGTAGATGCCCCTCAGGAGGCGAGCAGATGTGCAAACCAGGGCATGTCGGAAACAGAGCGTTATCTGGTGCCAGAAGGAAACGCGCCTCCAAGCCGTGAAAAGGCCTGCAGGCCCCTTTATTGCGTGCTGCCAGGTGAACAAAGCTGATCCCAAACGCACCGTGCAACTGTACAATTCCAGCTCCAGGCCGTTCTCGAAAAGGCCACCAGCAGGGGAGAACCGATCCCATAATCCTGCTTTAAATTTTAAAACTGAAAATAAGAGGCCAGGCTCAGGGGCTCATGCCTGTAATCCAAACACTTCAGGAGGCTGAGGTGGGAGAACTGCTTGAGCCCAGGAGTTCAAGACCAGCCTGGGTCACATAGGGGGACCCCCATTTCTATAAAAAATACAGAAATTAGCCAGGTATGATGGCACATGCCTGTAGTCCCAGCTATTTCAGAGGCTGAGGTGGGAGGATCAACTCAAGAGTTCAGGAGGTCAAGGCTGCAGTGAGCTGTGATCGTGCCAGCCTGGGTGACAGAGGGAGACCCTGTCTCAAGAAGTAGGGAGGAGAGGGAAGGGCAGGGCAGAGTCCAGGCGCCGTGGCTCACGCCAGTAATCCCAGCACTTTGGGAGAAGGCCGAACTACGGAGACAGCGAAAAGGTTGGCAAGGATGAGTGCTAAGATTGCCCCAGCACACTCCAGCCTGGGTTACAGAGGGAGACCCTGTCGAAAGAAAGAAAATGAAAGGAAGGGAAGGAGGGAGGGAGGGAGGGAAAGAAAGAGAGGGAGGGAGGGAGGGAGAGAAGAAGGGAAAGGAAAGAAAAGGAAAAGAAAAAAAGGGAAAATAAAAGAAAGAAAGATTTTTTAATGACCGTCATTCTAACTGGCGTGAGATGGTATCTCAATGTGGTTTTGATTTGCATTTCTCTAACGACCAGTGAGGATGAGCATTTTTCATGTTTGTTGGCCTCCTGTATGTCTTCTTTTATAAAGTGTCTGTTCATATTCTTCGCCCATTTTTGAATGGGCTTGTTTGTTTTTTTCTTGTAGATCTGCTTTAGTTCTTTGTAAATGCTGGATATCAGCCCCTTGTCAGATGCATAGACTGCAAAAATTTTTTCCCATTCTGTTGGTTGCCGATTCACTCTAATGACTGTTTCTTTTGCTGTGCAGAAGCTGTGGAGTTTGATTAGGTCCCATTTGTCTATTTTGGCTTTTGTTGTCATTGCTTTTGGCATTTTGGTCATGAAGTCCTTGCCTACACCTATGTCCTGAATGGTTTTGCCTAGATTTTCTTCTAGGGTTTTTATGGTATTAGGTCTGATGTTTAAGTCTTTAATCCATCTGGAGTTAATTTTGGTGTAAGGTGTCAGGAAGGGGTCCTGTTTCTGCTTTCTGCACATGGCTAGCCAGTTTTCCCAACACCATTTATTAAACAGGGAATCCTTTCCCCATTGCTTGTTGGGGGGTGGGGAGGTGGGAAGAGATAGCATGGGGAGAAATGACAGATACAGGTGAGGGGAAGGAAGGCAGCAAACCACACTGCCATGTGTGTACCTATGCAACAATTTTGCATGCCCTTCACATGTACCCCAAAACCTAAAATGCAAAAGAAAGAAAGAAAGAAAGAAAGAAAGAAAGAAAGAAAGAAAGGAAAAAAAAAAAGAAGCAATGATTTCTCTCAAGGCCAAAACAGAAACCAAATAAACCCCCCGCCTATGTGTGGTCACCGTCTCCCTGGGTGGTCGGGGAGTGTCCCGTAAGACAGCATGCACGCATTCTGCCCCCTACGCATTCTGTCCTTAGGCACCAGACCCACTGGGGCCTGTCCTAGGCCCTGGCCCCGCTGGTCTCTGCCTTTGCTGGAGACCCTAGAATGCCTGTCCTTCACCACGTGCTTTTTTCCATGAGCCACTTAACAGGGAGCTGATGACAGGAGGGTTTCCTGTGTCTTCTCTGGGTTTGGTTTTTCTCGTCAGTAATCCAGCCCAGAGGCTTGTCGTCGTGGGAATATTTCAGAACATTCGTAAGGTACCACCATGCCCCGTCTCCACGGATCAGGCTCCCAAGCCGCTTCCACTCAGTTCTGGGGAAAGCGGTCAGGCCTTTCTCTCCTTTAATTTCACTGCTCCACAGCTGCTCACAACCGTGAACTTTCTGCATCGGCACCGGCCTGATCCAGAACCCTGGCAGCACTTTTGACTCTAGGCAGGGCCCAGAGCAATGGCTGCTTACCTGTTTCAGAGTCTGCATTATGTGTTTTTAGCAGTGCATTGAGAGTCTATCCTGGAGTAACAGTCATTTCAGGACCCTTAAAGTCAAGAGCACCAACAGTCAGGTGAAGGAAGCCAGAGGGGTGGCGAGGGGAGGCCCGGCTCAGGACGGGTCCAGTTACAGGGGACACATATTGGAAGAGAGGAGTAGAGCGCTCAGAGGGGAGCCCCCCCAGCCTCCCCTACTGCTGGCCAGGTCCAGGCGAGACCAGGCTGCCCAGTCCCCCACAGTGGCATCAGAAACAGCCCTGGATACAGCCAGGATGAAGACGTAGCAGCTCTGCCAGGGTGGTGGGAACTGCAGCCAAAGGCTGCCTCCAGGGAGAATCCAGGTCAGGAGCTCGGGATGCAGGCTGCCTGGGGATGCGCCTGGAGGCTCAAGGTCATGCTCAGGAGCCCGAGTCTGCTTACTGCCACAGCCTCAGATGGACAGGGCTCGTGCCCTCACAGAGCCGGGAGCTGGCGCAGAGGCCATTGCCGAAGAGAAGCTGCCACATCAGCACAGCATGAAACGCATCCACACAGGGAAGGCCAGCTGGCCAGGACCCTCCTGAGCCTCCTCCGGACCTGCACGCCCTCCATGGCACCACCATGGCCGGGCTCAGGCCTCTCTGCTCCCAGCTCAGCTCCTCTCCTCCTCCCCCTGCCAGCTCCACAGCCGAGGGCCACTGCCCACAAAAGATCAAGCCCTGCAGGGCCCCCCTCCCAGATGCCCTGCCGGCATAGGGACTCCATCCCCCCTACCCCCCACAGGCCCTTGTCCCCATCACTGCCTTTCCCCCCTCCTTCTTTCCAGAGTCCCCACCAACACAGGCCCTGCTCAGCCTCCTCTCTGTACCACCGGCCAGGACCGTCCATGCCTTCAGCGAAAGCCTGGCCTCGTCCACGTCACTCCCCTGCACGCAGACCCCCAGGCTTCCCTGCCTCATGCAGGATCGGTGCAGGGCCTGGGGCGTGCTCAGCTGTAGCCAGGCACTCACCTCCCTTCCCTTCCCCACCCCTGGGTGCACTCTGTCCCCTCTGAGCTGCACTCAGGCAGTCCCACCTCCCAATGTTACGGGCATCAAAGCCACCAGCGGCTACAAGCCCGGGCCGGCTTCTCCTGCTGCTCACAGTGAAACCTAAGAGAGGCAGACAATTGCAAAGAGGCAAGGATGGTCCCACAGCAGTGCTCAGACCGAGCTCTGCAGGCTGGATCCATGCCCAGCGGGCTCCCCACCCAGCGTTCAGAGGTCCCAGGAGGCTCCCGCAAACGACGAGAAATCGGATTCCTCAATTGACAAACATATTTGTCATGTACTCAGTATTTTTGAGGTGTGACACCAGTATGTGACAATGGTACTACACCATACAGGGCTGGCACACCCAAGACAAGAGGGAAGGGAGGTCCCCACTGCCCAGAGCCCAGGAGGAGAGTTCCCAGGCCAGAGCCAGGGTAGCCCTCCTGAGTGGGCACACTCCAAGTTGACATGGAGACCCTCACCTCTGCTGCTCTCGGTTCTCCATAAGGACCTAACCTCTGCCTGCCTACTCCAGCTGGTGCCCTGCTGGCAAGGGACTGTCACTTGGGCTGACAGTGCCCCCACCCAGGACAGCGGCAATGTCTGGAGATCAACTGTTGGCTGTCACAGCTAGGGGCTGCTCTTGATGCTGAGTGCAGGCAGGGGCTGCCACTGAACCCTATGGTGCCCTGGGTGGTCATGCTGCAAGACCACCAAGGTGAGGAACCAGCAAGGGCCTGGGCTGTCTTTCCCGACCGATGCTTAGAGGCCCGCATGCATGAGGAATGTAGTTTCCTATAGGTGAACAAGATGTGTGTGTGCAGATGCCTGTCTGCTGGGCTGCCTGTGCCCAGCGGGAGGTGGAAACACACATCCTCCTCCTTTACAAATGTACATGTCATCCAAAGATCCGTGTGCCTGAGGCTGGCCCACAGCAGCACAGCACATGTCTGTCCTCTGCTCATTCATTCACTCACTCACTTCCTCAGCAACTCTGCACTGAGCACCTACCATGCTCCAGGACTCGTGGGAGACACGGGGGATGCCCCACAGGAAAGATGGGCTCAGCCCCTTCCAATTGAGAAGCCAGAGGAGAGTGAGAACGTGCCTTTCAACACCAAGCAAAACCAAGTAAAACCCAATTGCCACATTATTCATGGGTAGCCTGGGCAGCGGGGTGGCCCTTTCTATGCTTCCGTAAAGCTGGGTAAGGTCCCCTCTAGCAAGTGCCCACCTCCGGTCTCCAGGTCATGGAAATTGGGATCCAGGCCTCGGTCCAGCATCTTGGCGATCTTCTCCACCGAGCGATGCTGAATGTGATCCATGCATTTCTTCAGATTGGTCTAAAAGGAAAAATAATACAGTGGAAACATCTGTGTGAGAAACATCCCAACCTGAGCAGCAAGTGAGACCCCATCTCTACAAAAAAATTAAAAAATTAGTCGGACACAGTGGCACAGGCCTAGGATTCCAGCTGAGGGTGGAGGATCGCCTTGGGAGGCTGAGGCAGGAGGATCGCCTGAGTGGAGGCTGCAGTGAACTGTGTTCATGCCACTGCACTCCAGCCTGGGCAACAGAGCAAAACCTGTCTCAGAAAAGAAAAAGAAAAAGAAATCTCCTTCCAGGCTCTGGGAAAGTTCCTGACTGGTGACTGGGGAGACCCACCCTCGCCAGGGCCCACTGCAGGCCCCAAGGCTCCTGGAGCTGCGGCTTTTGGAACCGCAAGCTGAGCACAGTGCCTGGCACGTGATGAGTGCAATCGGCTCGTCCTGGATGAGTGTTTAAAATCCCCTCACTGTTCAGCTTCCTTGTGCTATGGACTTAATGCGTGTGTCCCCCCAAAATTCGTAAGTTTAATAATCTCCAATAATAGCATTGAGAGGTGAGGCCTTTGGGAGGTGATGAAGTCAGGAGCATGAGCCCTCGTGAATGGGATTAACGTCCCTACAAAAGAGGTCCCAGAGAGCTCCCTCGCCCCTCCCTCCAGGTGAGGACACAGCAAGACAATGGCCACTCAAACTAGGAACTGGGCCGTGGCCAGACACGGACCCTGCTGACGTCACGATCTCAGACTTCCAGCCTCCAGAATGGTGAGACACACTTTTATTGTCTGTAAGTCACCCAGCCTGAGCCACAGAGCAAGACTCTGTCTCAAGTAAATAAAAAAAAAAAAGAATCCTTGCATCCATCTTACATAAGAAGAGGGGACAGCAAAACAAAAACCCAGAGTATCCCGCCGACTGAGAAAGCCGTTGGCGAGCTGGCCGCTGCAGGTAAGCTCACCTGGAGAGCATCAGGGCCCAGGAAGGGAAGCACTTTGTGCAGCTGCCACGACTCTCCACCCCGTGCTCTGCAGGGAATGCTATGGGGCCCTGCTTCGGAACAGCACCAGGGGCCACGACAAAAGCCTCCTGGGATTACAGGTTCCTCCTCGTGTGGGTTAAGCAAAGCGCCCTGCCCACACAGCCTAGGCCCCAGCCCCCTCTCTCCAGGCCTCCTCCTTGATGTGCACAGCACCCTGAGAAAGAGCGGGGTGTCTGTGGTGTGAATGTCTTACCTGGAACTCTGAGTTCGAGGCACAGCGCTTTCAGCCAGGGTCTGAACACCCCACGCCACGCCCCTGCTGCTCACCTGCAGCCTAACTTCAGTGCAGTTTATGTCAACAGCACTTTAACAAGTTTATCCGGAAGCAGCCACAGCGGAGAGCCAGCACGGTGCTCAGTATGGACCCCCTCCCCTCCACCACGCCGTGCATCCAGATCCCACGGTCTTCAGAGCCACCGCTTTTGAACCTGTCTGCAGCAGCCGGTGGGATCTGCCCCGCTTCCCCGAGCCCCCACGGCCGCGCCGAGCAGCCCCTGCTGCCTCCCGGGTGGGTCTCCGCAGCGTGCACCATGAGGGCGGGTCCACCTGGACCTCCCAGCCCGGCCACATGCCACATCAGGCACACAGCAGGTGCCCCCGGAGGAGAGGCGCCTCAAGAGAACATGTCAGGATAACGAGGAGAGCGCCGTGCACGTCAGTCACAGCCCGGTCCCTGCATACCTTCGTGTGGAGCTTGGCCAACTGCTTCTCATCCAGACTGGCTTGTTTATACACCCGCTTCTTGTATCGAAACTGGCAAAGAAACAGAAGAGGAAACAAGTCAGCGCTTCACACGGCGGTGCAGAGGAAGCCCGGGCCTCGTCCTTGGCTACGTCACTGGAGACGGGGAACCCCACGGCAGACTCTGCCAGTTTTAAACAAACGACGCGTATGCGTGCTGCGGAGCCGGCAACATCCCAAGCGTCCCTTGTGCCAAGATCCTATGGCAGTTTCGCTAAAAAGCCATAAAAAGAAGCATGAGCAAGGGGAAGAGGAGATCCTGCAGGGGAGCAGCTGGGGGGCCTCCCGCCCAGTGAGGGGCTCCCTGGCTGACTGGGTGGTCACGGCTCCTCCCGGGGGAACCGATCTGCCCTTGGCACGGCATTTTTAGTAAATGAGGGTGCTGCTTCAACACCAGGTTTTTCTCCACGTCGTCCACCTTGGTTAAAACACGCCGTAGAAGCCCGGCCTGGGAAAGGCCCCACCTCCTTGTGCTCCCACAACCTTTGCCCAGAAAGAGGGAGCTACTGTTTTCCCTCCGAACACCAGCACCTCCTTTGAACTGGAAACGACATCACTGCATGAACCGAGGGGCAGTCTCCCTCAGACGTAGGAGCAAGCAACGTTGCGGAGTGGGCTTGGTGGGTCTCTAAAAGGCCTCCTCCCTTCCCCAGACCCGCGCTTGGCTGGAGATGCTGCAGAAGGTCTGGGAAGGGCGCTGAGCATTTGGGGGTCACTGGAGTTTGGAGCCCAGACCTCTGTTCCCATCCCAGCCCCAATGCTGTCTACACACAGAGTAAGTCAGGGCTGGGCACTTCCCTGTCTCGCCTCAGTTTCCTGATCTGCCCCAGGGTGGCCTGGACATTGAATGTGAGCTTCCTGGCAGACCTGGCACTAGACAAGTCCGCTTCGTCCCTCGCTCCTCACTGCCCTTGATGCCGTCACGCTCCACGGTTACACATGTGCTCAGGGCCA